>NC_090307.1:5333802-5933802 GCF_039906515.1 Pseudorca crassidens | reverse complement strand
TCTTCTGGATGACCCTCTCCAAGGGTCATTGACTCCCATTTTCTTTGACTCCCACTTTCTTTTCTCCCTTCGTGGTTTCTTTTATCACAATTATTTTGCCAGTTGTTAGCTTTTTATTGACCACCTACTCCCATATAAGGAAGTACGCTCTACAAGGGCCTTTACGTCTATTCTTCCTCCCTTTATCCAGGACAAAGGACACTGCTTGGACATAATGCATGCACAATAAATGTTATTGAATGTTATTGAAATTACATTACACCGACGTGATTTTCTTATATTGTTGACATATGTACAATGCTTTATACCTACACTTTTCCAATTCAGAGGCTCTCACAGGAAATCTATCAAATTAGGTGCTATATTCAAGACTGACCTCCTATTTACTAAACCTGCATCTTTTTCTTCCTGGCACACAGCTGACTATGTTTCCAGCCTCCCTTGCAACTGAGGATACCATGTCTAATGAAATGTGGACAAAGCGTTGAAGTTTACTTAAAGGCTGGGCTCATAAAAACTTCTTGAAAAAATTATCCACTCCCACTTTCTCCCCTGGTCAACCTCAGAAGGCAGACATTGGCAACGCAGAACCCCATCAGCTCCAATTCCTAAATGAATGTGTGGAGTACAGCCTTTTCCTGATTAGGCTAAATGAGCAAGCAGTAGTAAACTTTAATAATGTGAAATTACTGAGGTTTTAGATTGTTTGTTGTTGTTATTACAGCTATTATTCCCCTAACCCAGCGTTCTTCAAGGCTGAAGTTATGGTCAAGGGCCCCTAGGGTCCATGAGACCCTTTCATGAGACCCAAAGGCTAAAGTGTTTCATAATCCTACTAAAATGACATGTTATCTTTAATTTTCCCTGCTATAATCCCTGTAACCCCATTTTTGTCCAATACATTCTAGTTTTGAAACCTTGAATTTTGTCTTGAGCCTACATGGAAGCACAGCTAGAATTAGTACATTTCTCTGTCCTATTTTATAAATACACACACATAGATAAAAGTGTAAGTATTATGAAATTTAACAGTATTTCCCATGAAATAAAATATATATTTATAATATAGGTTTCTTACTGTGAAGGATGGACATTTGTCAGAGATGGAGGAGACTAAGCCTCATTTTCTCCATCACCATTACACTGTCTATATCCAAAGTTGGAGAAAAGAATGAAACTGATATTTCAAAGCGGTCTCTTATTTATGGAAAGGAGAAATCTACTCTGAATCAAATGAAAAAGCTTCGCATAAGAAATGAAAAGAAGAAAAAGCTATCTTTCCTTCAGCCTCGTTGATGTCAATAATTTGCCCTATTGTGATTTAGGAAGAAAAATACTTTCTGGTAGTTTTATTGTGACAGTTTGATCGCCAACATTATTTTGAGACAAATAATTGTTTGGGAAGTATTGAATATTTTAAATGTAGACGTTAATATGCTCTTTAAAAGCTAAAACTCTCTCAGTATTGTGTGTCCTCTCCAGCCACTGTGACAATTTACCTTGTAAGATGCTTTGGTGGCTTTTGCATATCTAGTTTGAAAGCTATAACAGCTAATTTTCAGATTTTAAAGAGTTCATCACATTTATGGTTGAAAAATTCAGTTCTTTTTCTTTAATGATCGACCTCAAAATTATGCCACAACTGAACAAATGCAATAATACCATTCAAAAATGTCCTATTGCATAACAGTCAGTTAAATGTTAACATCTCTGAAGCCTGGGAAAGAACAGATTTCATTATACTTTTGTTTCTTATTTAGAGTTTAGTTCATTTTCTTTGGAGTAGATCCTTCACTTCCGTGAGTCAGAGAACTCTGTTATTCCAATTTCTTTTTCAGCATCGTTAGATGTTAAACTGTGCAGTTGGGTTGAGAAAGCAAGTCTTCTAATTTTCCTAATAAAGGTCTACAATGAGTCTTTAAATATTAAAAAAAAATAATATTTTTTTATTTTATGGCGAAATAACACATGTTAATATAATAGTTGTAAAAGTATATGAGATAATGTTATATAATTATATAGTTATTACATATAACTATTTAACTGGGAAAATTTTGAATAAACAAAAAATAATATTGCAAAACAAAACAAAATCAAAAGCTAAAAGTCATTTGTTACACTTTTCAAATTAAAAATGACAGTCACTGAAACATGTTACAAAGTAGGTTATTGTATTGTATTGGCTGGAGAAGCACACATAAGACCTGAGAAACTAATAAAGCAATGCCTTTAGTCAGCTGCCATTGCTGAATGTCTACTGGTTGAAAAGTAGTTTAAAAAAAAAAAGACAAACCCAGGACACTGTTGCTTTCCAACCATATAGTAACTTGCTGATAGAAAGTTTTAGCTTTAAACAAGGAAACAGAGTTAATATCTTTCTACAGAACCTCACTTTTGTCTAACAGATAGACAGATGTACAGACATGGCTAAGCTTGCTTATTTTCCTTGAATTCGTTCAGTGTCAGCATGGACCAATCATCACAGATCTTCTTTCATGCGAATGCTTGGCAACAAATGCAAGAAGTACTGAAATATCCAAATGTTGGATGACTTTTAAATCTTATGACATACTGAAACATCTGTGTTGACAGTTGCATTGATAGTGCAAAGGCAGTGGTGAATAAAACTGCTGATGCTTTATCCCAAATAAAGACAATGGCACCAAACCTCAGCTGTTAGTAGTCATTGTATAATTCATTTCCATGCATTCTCGGGGGTAAAAAAAACAATTTTCCTTTAAAGTCTCCTTGATGAGGCGCTCAAAATTGCTAATTTTTAAAAATGTAACATTTTGAATACATATCTTTTCCGCAGGAAGAACGCAGTGAATCTGCTGACTTTTCTGCAGGAAGAACATAGTGAATCTTTTGACTTTAAGGAAAACAAATTGAAAATATTTGCTGCCAAAGATAAAATTCCACCTCCGATCAAACAAAAATGTATCCATCACTGTGTAACTGACAGTTCCTCATACTTCAATAATTTTTCAATGTGATTGTTGTTTATGTGAACAAGTGTGCTTTTTGACATTGAATAATGAAATATGTTCGTATTTGGAAGAGCAGCATATACCCGTGATCCAGTAACGGTCATCTAGTGATGTTTGGTGTTAAATAACTATGCATGGGTAAAAGAGGCATTTGAAGAGCAAAATACATTAATAGATGTTAATGTTAACAGAATACAAAAACTCCATTGATATAGTTTCACATTCCCCATTGCAAGTAACCTTTAAGAAACTATCACTTTTTGAAGTTTGCGCTAGTATCCATCTGAAAAGGCTATGAAAACACTCTTCCCTTTTCCAACTACATTTCTCTGTGAGGCTGAATTTTCTTCATATACTTCAACCATAAGAACACACTGCAAAGATGTAATGCAGAGGCACATGTGAGAATCCAGCTGTCCCCTAATAAACTAGACATTAGATTTACAAAAATGTGAAACAATGTAATTCCCCTAATTGTTATTTTAATATTTATTAATAGATATGTTCACTTTAATCAGTTTTTTTAAGTATGCTTTATGTTAACACATAATTGGTTTTCAGGGTAATTTTTCTATGAATTAATAAATAGCTATTTAAAATTTTATCAGTTTAAATGTCTAATATGATAAATATTGAATGATATAGCTAAATAAGCTGAAGCATTTTGAGGTCTTCAGTATTTTTTAAAAGAAGATAGGGCTGGGCTTCCCTGGTGGCGCAGTGGTTGCGAGCCCGCCTGCCGACGCAGGGGACACGGGTTCGTGACCCGGTCCGGGAAGATCCCACGTGCCGCGGAGCTGCTGGGCCCGTGAGCCATGGCCGCTGAGCCTGCGCGTCCGGAGCCTGTGCTCCGCAACGGGAGAGGCCACAACAGTGAGAGGCCCGCGTACCGCAAAAAAAAAAAAAAAAAAGAAGATAGGGCTTTTGAGACCAAAATATTTCAGAACTTCTGCCTGAATGAACGCCATCTTTGAATTATGGGTAAATGCCTTCTCCCAACAAAAATCTAACTTACAATTTATTAACTCAGGACTGTGCAATTCATTTATTTTATATTCCAAGGAAATTTCCACAATGCTAGCCACATTGTAGTTGGACTTTCAGTAAATTATTGTTTATCTGATTAGATTATGACTAAATCAAAATCAGAGGCATCTTCATTTTACAAATGAACAAAACGGGGGTTCAACAACTTTAGGAAAATAAACTTGCTCTGGTCCAAAACCTAAAACTTTGAACAAATCACTAAGTATTTCTGAAACATATTTTTCTTAGCTAAAATCAAGATGCTGGTTTAGGCTTTTTTTTTTTTTTTTTTTTTGCGGTACGCGGGCCTCTCACTGTTGTGGCCTCTCCCGTTGCGGAGCACAGGCTCCGGACGTGCAGGCTCAGCGGCCATGGCTCACGGGCCCAGCCGCTCCGCGGCATGAACCCGTGTCTCCTGCATCGGCAGGCGGACTCTCAACCACTGCGCCACCAGGGAAGCCCCCTGGTTTAGGCTTTTATAGCACAAGTGTGTCGTTATACCACAGAGCACAGTAGCGTTGCTACAACAGTTATGGGAAAATGTAATTGCCTGATGTGGCCATGTAACTATACCTGCAAAACCCTCTGATTATAGAAATCAACTTTGATACTTTAATATGTTTGTAATGCACAGCTCAACCACCTGACGGGCTAGTCTTAGAGAAAGATAATCAATATTTTCATCAAATTTCCACCATCTCACACATCCTGAATTATGTCATGAGCTCCTAACGTCTCCACTTCTCATCTCTGCTTACTTTTGAAATCCTGTAATGTCTGTACGCGTATCTTTATTAAATCAGCTTTTGCATCAAAACTAACTGTCCACTTCAGTGGGTACTTTCCTGTCCTATTTTACCTGCCTTCAGTCCATCACTGTCGACACCTTGCTTCCTAGTCAAGATTGAAAAGCACTGTTTGTGGTTTTGGAAATCGGTTAACTGAATTTAAGATGCTGTTTGAAAAATTGATTGCAAAAAAACAAAGACTTGACAGCGCAGTACTAAGATAGCTTGCGTCATCATAGTATGTTACTAATCCAATTTATTTCACTCTAGAAGAAACATCTTTCTAGTACAAAATTCATAGCACAATTATTTTAAGCCTCTTTTAAAGGATTACTGATATCTATGACAATTACAGCTTCATACTGAGTTTGCCTCCCTAAGGGTCTTAATGTTGGCATAGAGTTTACATACCATGACTTCTTTTTTCTAGTTTAACATAAAATTTATTCATATACGAGTTTTAGAAATCAAAACTTATGAGAATTTTAGGAGGGAAGCTTGCAAGCCCCATAAAATATTATTGACATTTGCATGGCCTGTAGAGACGTATTGCTTCCTTATTTTATTTACTTAGCTGAAATAGATTATGTTTCCTCAAGATACTTGTATTCATAATTCTAAATATATTGAGAAAATATATTCTTTCTTATGAGATGAATGCACAGATGCTGGTGCTGGACTTTGCTTGTGTTCATATTAAATAGGCTTTTACAATGTTTGTTCTTGATAGTCACAAGGCAATACTATTATTCTATGCAGAAAATATGTATCTACTATACAGAATAGAGAAAAACCTTGAGGGCAGGAGGGAAGAAGAAATCATCAGAAGACCAAAAGAATAATAAAGACAATTTTTAAAAAACTAGATCATCCAAAACTAGTGTTTGTATATTTGAATTAGCTATCAGAGAATATATTACATTTTCTGTTCAAAGGAAACCAGGGAAGTTCTTGATTATTAGAAAACCGCTCCCCTGCCACCAAATTCTCTCAGAATGCCCTTATTCATTCATCCAGTAAGTGATACTGAGCGGGATCTCCTGGGCACAAAAGCCTTTCTGTGTCCCCCATTTCTGGATTACAGAAATGGGCTTCATTCAGCCTCCCTGACCTTCCCTGAGTTCCAAAGAGCAGGTCCAAACAGTTGCTAATTAAGGAAGGGAAGGGATGCAGAGACCAGGGAGGAACAGTCAAAGAAAAAATAGTGCAGCCTTGGGGCAGGGTCCTGGTTCCCCCTAAAAAGGGATACACAGACCAATATCTTTGAGTTGTTTTGCAGATACAGAAACCCCTGCCACGTGGGAGGAGTTAACGGTATGCTGCCCGCAAGCCTGTAGACCCCAGACAGTTGGAAGCACAAGGCTGATGATGCTGACTCCCCATTACCTCACCACCAACCAATGAGAACAATGTCCACGAGCTGACCACGCCCTCTTTGACCCATTCCTCTAAAGCTTCTCACTACCCCCTCCAGGTCGGGACACGCAGTTTGGAGGGCGTGAGCCTGCTGTGGCCCCCTTTGCCTTTCAAAGCAATAAAGCTATTCTTTTCTATTTCACCCAAAACTCTGTCTCCAAGATTTAATTCGGTGTCATGGTACAGAGGCCAGATCCAGCTTCATAAGGACTTCCTAAATCACGTGAAACCACAAATAAATGAGTCCATCTTCTGAACCACCTTCTTCACTAGAACTGACTTAATGGACATTTCTTGCCAGCACAGCTGCGGTGCCAGCACTGTTAGTGACTAAAACACCTCCAATGTCCTCCTCTCTCTATCCATTACTTCCCATTTACTCCCTTCTCAATTACCTGTTCACGTTTTTTGACATGCACAGCAAGTATCGTCTGGCAATCAGGAGGAAGGGTGGAACATTGACCATAGAAGGGCTTAGGGTAAATATTTTGGCAGGTAGTATGAAACTGGACCTGAGGTTTTATGCCTAGAAGAGTCAGAACAGGAAATTACTTCATGAGAGCAATTTGAGAGTCTGGGAATAACTAATTGTTTTGGAACCTGAGCCAGCACGTGCAGCACATGGCTGCAGAGGAACAGAATCCTCCTGGCTCTGATATGCCAAGAATTGAAAGCACGGGGGGGGCACCGCAAGTTGTGTGTGTGCGTGGTGAGGAATGGCATTATCCTACATCAGTATCTTTCATCCCACTTAAGTCACTGTATGCTAAATAATTACATCACTGAAAATGAAAAAATTAAAATATTTTATTAAAGTATTACATTCTCTCAATTTTATTTAAAAATATAAATGCAAATATCCTGAGAAAGCCTTATAAGTTACAGCTAAGTAAATATACTACGGACACATAAGTTGGTACAAGCCAAGCAAATTTAGCTTCAAGGCAAGATTTTTTTGTGCTTCCAGTCAATTTGATGAGCCTCAGCCCCTTCTACATAGAACTGGAAGAGCCTCTAACTGGAAACGTTGGGAGTGTCCTCTGTGGGTGCCCCTGGCAAGGACACTAGAGTGTTTATACCAGGCACTAGCAGTGCCCATGGGCAGGTAGAGCCATAACGGGACTAGAATAGAAGAGCAAATGGGAAAAGCCAAGAGCTGGCGTTGGCAATCGATTGGTGTGGGAGCACACAGGAGGCGCCTCCTGATTAATCCCGGAGAAGCCCATGGAAAGACCTGAACAGGCTGAATTTCTGCCAGTCTGGACAAGGCGCTGAAGTTACCTTGTCGTGTCTTTAAACGTAAGTGTGTTCTCATTTTTAAGTCACAACCCTCATCTCCTTTCACCAAGGTCAGTATCTTTGAGTTCTAGCTATCCTTCTGCTCTTCAAATCCCCAAACCCGGCCACACACTTTTATATAAAAGCCATGGGCAATGCGTGGTGATGTGGAAAGATTGAGCTTAGAAGGGCACAAAATGATATGCCGGTCAAATAATAAAAAAGTGGAAAACTATACTGATATCCTATTAAACAAAATGCACTTAAAACCCAAAATATAAAATCAAAAGGTAGGGTAAATATTAATTTCATCAAGAAGAATTCGCCAGAAAGTTTGATGATGTTGAACTTGTATTATGTAACAACAATAAGGCTTCTTTCTAAGAGATTAGGATAAAAATATCAACTGGGCTTGGTCCAAAGCAGAGGACTCACAAATATCAACTAGATAATGGGTAGGATACAGATTTCATAGAGTATAAGGTGATGTGTAAATATAAGTTATCTTGTCCATGTACAGTTCAGAATTTTAGCTCCTGGGTGAAAAATGGATGAGAAATACCTGAAATATTATTTTTATATACCTAAAATATTATTGTGGTTCTAAAACCATTATTTACAAATTAAATACCGTTGCTGTAGCTTCATTGTATATTCTTCACACTGCAATTATTTCTATTAGAAAGTATTTAACTTTGGGAAGTTCATCTCACTGTCTCAAATGCCTGAGATCAGCTGGAAAATTTCTGCAGAAAAGTCATAACATAATTCTTACTGAATTTTTATAAACATCCAAATAATGCTGGATACCTGGTAAATTTCCAGATATCCATTTTCCCCTTAATATATAACAACATAGACTAGGTACAAAAAGCCCTTGTATGTCAATTTAGCTCAAAAATTATATCCAAATTTTAGATAACAGTAAAATTGAGCTGATCTAAATATGTATGAAGCCATGTAAGAAAGCAGTGTGTCTAATATCGCAAGTGGCAGTTTCAGAGGTCTACTCCTAGGTGTATGCAACTATCTGGAAACTGAAAAGATCATCACTTTTTGGCATTCTCCACTAGCAAGTAACATGGTCCATTTTAAGTCTAGGGGAATTAAACAGTTACAAAAAATTCATAATCTTTCCATTTCCATTTCTCACATCTCTTTTCATCCCCCTGGTACACATGTCCCCAATATCACAGTGATTCTGCAGGTTTCAATGAGTGTCTGAAACCAGTGTTTTTAATGAGTATTTCACTTGAGAATACAGGTGATCAGAGCTGGGTACTTAGTTTTGAACCACTTGTTAAGAAAGTTAGACTAGTGCTCCCTAAACCCCTCCCTCTCTGAGAAAGAGTTATTTCTCAAAAGTGTAACCTCCATCTTGGGGAGAATTATAGATGCTAGAGCCCCAGGCAGAGCTGGACTCTCAGGGTCCATTCGGCCCCCAAATCTATCATTTCCTAAAGATTGTAAGAATTAAGTTCATTTTCAGCCTATATCAAGCACAATTTGAAGTGTTCATTGAAATATGTCTTAGAATTTTTAATAATGCTATACGGATATTTCTTTCCACTGGTACTTTAAAAACGTTTGTGTAATTGTGAAAAGTGTTGCATTCTAAAAACTGAAATAGTTTGTTTGCCTTTAGACTACAATTTAAGACCCAGCTCTTTATTGAGACAGTTGCTAACTCTGCATTCCCTTTGCTCCTGTTTCTTTCAAGCATAAGGGCACCTAAAGTTATTTCATTAGGAGTAATGGTCTACAGCAATATAAATCAATAATAAATTTTAGGTTGGAAGGAGAGAATTAGGTCTCTCCTGTTCAGTCAGAGAGTACAATTGATGAGATCCCATTAGCTTTATTCCCTTAGACTTTTCATTTTATCAATCATTAGCCTTCTCATGATTCTTTGAGCTGAAAACTTCAAAAACAAAATTAACTTGACTCTTTCACACTGTTCTTTCATCAGCAAGATACCAAGAGCTTTCAATTATTTTTGTAAAATCTCTCACTACCAGCCTCCTTTTCTAGCCTGCTATGATCTCAGTCCCAACGCTTATCACCTTAGCCCTAAGGCTTAGGGCATCAGAATCTCAGCCAGCCTCTGCCTTGGTCCCTCCTTTATCCAGTGCTTTGCATATAATTTTTGAGCTGAACTGATGTAAAATGCAGAAGTAAGTCCTCCCGTATGTGGTCAAATGATTTTTGACAAGAGTGCCAAGACATGTGAAGGCGAAAGGACCATCTTTTCAACAAACAGTGCTGGGAAAACTGTATATCCACATGCAAAATAATACAGTCTGACCCTTAACCTAACAACATATGCAAAAATCAACTCAAAATGGATCAAAGACCTAATGTAAGACCTGAAATTAGCAGTGTATAGTACTCTTCAGGACAAACTGCCCACAATGAGTTAATCTGAAGAAAATCACTCCTGCTATAATTAATTCCCATTATTTGTTATAAACTTTATGGCCCAGGAGAACTTGAATTTAGAGGTGAACCAGCAGGTGAGGAGAATAAAATGAGAGTGGGCTAAGGGTCCACTTAACACGTGGCCCTCACCAGGAGGTCCTACACCAGGGGGTATGAAGTAAATGTAGGTTTACCACTCTGAGAAGCCCCACTTCTCCCACAGAGCCCTAGAATTCCCATTCTACAATACCAGGAATCACCAGGAATGCCACCAATCGAAACTTATCAAGACTACCTCCTCTGGGGGACCCATGCATAGCTAAGTCACTGCTGGCCACTTGGTTACCACAGCACAGGGACAAATGAAAGGCACTAGGAAAAAATTCAAAGAAAGTACAAAAAAGAGAAAGAAATGAGCACGGGAAGATTTCTTTATGAAGATATACCCAAAAAAGGTTCGAGAAAAGTTTGAGAAAAATGATGAAGATGAAGGGATATCTTGCCAAAGTCTGTGGCAAAAGGAACAGCATACAGGTAATAAGTATATTCTTCTTTAACAATTATCAGGATATAAGAACTAGAGCATGTCCCTGGAAAATAAGAGGCAGGAATATAGCTGGAGAATTTACCAATGTTCAATAAGAAGAAATTCAGGAAGTGTGTAGATAAAACCATGAAATTATATTGTAAAGAAATTATTAACAAGATTGAAAATACCTGCAGGGACTAGTTATCAAAAAGAGCCCAACATTTTTGAAGAACAACCAAATCAATTTAGAAAAGAAAATCACAATAACTGAAATTAAAAACCCCATAAACAAACTTACTATGAACTACCCAATGGAGAAACGCACAGAGAAACCCACACGGCCAGTGAGGAGTGAGCCTTGTTTAGAGCTGTGTGGATGAGCTAGTGCATCCTCATCCAGCTGAGCCCTGAGATAACTGCGGTTATCTTGCACACAGACCTGTCGATTATTTTTTTTGTCTTAAATAATATTAGTCTTCAGTTGCCATAGAGTGGAAAACGTGTAGAAGCTTCTCGTGTAGTTCTTCCTCAAAATAAGAAAATATGGTTTTGCTTTCAGAACAAAATATTCCCTTTGCCATTTTAAGACTATGCTTTAGAAAAGAAGACTTTAAGTAGCCTAGTATTCTCAGATTTTAGAATTAAACACGAGGCATTAAAATAAATAAGTAAATACACACACACACACACACACACACACACACACACACACACACGCATGAGGCATTTTTTTATCCTAGAGGATCCATTGCTTATTGAGATATGACTGACTTGATAAAAATATATATTACAGTGTTACTATCTATATTACAATATTTCTTTGGGAAAATTTTATACCATAAAATATTATGCTAATTAGAACTTTATGAAAAGAGTTTCTCATGCATCTATTAGTCAAATAAAACCAACAAGTAATACATTCTCTTGAAACTCCCATGATAGTCATTGCAATTTTATTATGTGTATAAATTTCCAATATTAACAGCACAGGAAAGTTAAAATAAGCTAAAAATATAAAAATGGAAGGGCAGTTATGTATGTATACATAGTCTATTCCTAAAACACACACACATACACCTCTGTAATGAGTTCTGTTTTTCCACTGATTTGGATGGAATTTCTTTTGCATAAATTCCATAGAGTTCTCTTTTCTTTTTTTATCTGCCATTGACTTGTAAAGCCATGCAAATCTAAATCATGGCTCCCTTTACTCCCTTCTTCCTTCTCACCTTCTTTCTCCCTTTATTTTTGTCTCTCGACTTTCTTTTCAAATTATGTTGAGAATTGTTCTGGAGTGCTTGGATGTAAGGCCACAGCAATCATGTGGTAATCATGTCCAATGCAACAAGGATAAGAGATGTCTACCGTATAAAATTGTGACATGGGAAGATTGTGACACATTTCATTCCAATGATGTATACTCATTTCTAACAAACCTGAGTTTATTTATATATTTGATACTGTTTGCTTTACAGAAAATGATAAGCTTCTAAAACATTGTATAATTGCTGAAATTTTGAGAATTGATTAACACTTCACGATTAAGTAGTGCTATGATTACAAAAATATTTGACCTCAATACAGGGTTTATTTCACAATGAGATATTTTCATAACATTTCTAAGTTTTGTTCTAGCAATAAAGCCTTTAATCAATCTTAAGACTACCAACACTAAAAGATATAAATCTGGATTTAAAAAACTAACTTGAAATATTAAAAACATTCAAACTTTTGATATAATTATAATTTCACTTCTTAATTTGCATGTTTAAAATTTCTATCCTCATACATTGAAATTTCTGATAGTTGTCAACTATCATGAAACTTTCCTCATAGTGAAACAAACAACAGTAATAAAATAATATTAAGCATAAAAAGCAATGTTAAATGTAGGGAAATTTCTAAATAAAATATACTAAAAGTAAAAAAGGTTATTTTTTTAATTGAAGTATAGCTGACTTACAATATTATATTAATTTCAGTTGTACAACATAATGACTCAATATTTTTTATAGATTATACCCCATAATGGCTGTATTTCCCTATTCTGTACAATATATCCTTGTTGCTAATTTATTTTATACCTAGTAGATTGCATCTCTTAATCCTATACCCCTATCTTGCCCCTCCCCCCTACTTTTTCTTTAAATACATAAAATTAATCTTGAATTATACTTGATATAAAAAAGACTGTAAGTTCAAGATACTGAATTTATATATCAGGGGTACTAATGCTCTCAGCTCATTCTATTTAATGAAACCATTCCCAGTCTCTATTTCAAAATTTATTTTGCTGATGTGAAACGCATGCAGTAAAAACTCAAACATATAGATGCTACTCTTCTGGCACCAGAAAAATTAACAGGGTTCTGATTCTGCTTTTGTACCAGAAGGAAGTAAAGAATATGTTTCACGTTAAAGCTACATAAGTGAGAACATTCAAATTTATAAGCTACTCTAAACAATTCAGAAAGGCCTTTTGACATATGGACAGTCCACTGATGCTCATCTAATTTATACAGAGACAATGAGAGAAGGATAAGTGATTTTTACTTTTCATGTTTCAGGAAAGATCAACAATAAACGTGTGAGGATTAAATTTTATAAGCTCCTGTTTCTAAAATTTCAACTCGTTACAATGTACCTCCAGGTAGAGCAATTAAACAAAGAGATTAACATGTTGGAAACCACCCAGATTGGAAAGCAAAATCAATGAAAGAATATGCAGGCTGCACTATCCCTTCCCATCTCTACCTAAGTAGGCAACAGAACTCTGTCCCTCTTCGTCCCAGCCCACTTGCTCTTACTAGTGGTCCCATTTGTTCAGTAGACTTCTGTCCTCCTTTGGAAACACACAGGATGTGGCAACGATTACTTGTCAACTTGACTGGGCCATGGGGTGTCCAGACATGGGGCCAAGCGTTATTCTGGGTGTGTCTGTGAGCATGTTTCTGGATATGGTTAATGTTTGAATTGGTAAAGAGAGTAAAGAAGACTGCCCTCTCTGATGTGGATGGACCTTATCCATGGAATAGCTGAAGACTGGAACAGAACAAAAACGGAACTAGAGTGAGAGGAAAGACCTCCTGCCTGCCTGCTTGAACTAAAACATTAGTCTTTTCCTGCCTTTGGACTCAAACTGAAGAACTGGCTCTTGGCTCTGGAGCCTGTCCACGTATACTGTAACTACACCATTGGCTGTCCTGGTGCTCAGACTTTTGGATACAGACTGGAAATAACCCATCAGCTTTCCTGGGTCTCCAGCTGTAGAACTTAGGATTTCTAAACCTCCATGATCATATGGGCCAATTCCTTATAATAAATCTCATATATATGCCGGTATCTTTGATTCCATTTTTCTGAAGAACCCTGACCAATACAGATGACACACAGGTCCCCATAACCTGCCCTGCATCTCTCTCCTGCCTGTCTCTTGCCTAGGAAACAGCCCTAAATCTAGCTGACACATTACATATTGCCTATTCCTTAGCACCTTTATTTTGTCTCCTGGAGCCGAGCTTTCTTTGCACTTTCTGTCTTTCTGTTTATATAAATAAATAAAAGTATAGGAATCATCTCAGAAGAATCATGCTGTGGTTAGTGGGCCCTCACAATATGCCAGGCCCTGTGCATTGATGATCTCATTAATCTTCAAAGTAATCCTTATCCCACAGAGAGGTTATCATCCCAATTTTTAAAGTTGAAGAAAGTAAGACTTCAGGTGACTGAGAAAATTGGTGAAGGTTATGCCTCAATAAAGTGGCAAAACTGGAATTTGAATGCAGGTAATCTTACCCAGAGTCCACGCTCTTCCCTGCTACGGGGTTAAAGTGCCCTTCTGAGATTTAATATAATGGAACTACAAGGAGAAGGGTGTAGGGCTGGAATGGGACATGGGGCTCACGCCTCACCTGGGTTACATACTGGACCTTCACCTGCTGGCTTCCTGTGAGTTTTCTAAATTGTCCCAATGTCCTATAAATTGAAGAGCAGAGAAGCTGATTAATTTACTCCCCTGCTGGGGTCTGATGAGTGAGGGACGTTCCCTAGACACCTGGCTGATCACAGATACCTAATACCAGATCCAGCAGGGGAAGATTCTATGAGGAGAGCAGCAGAGGTCTTGTACCATCTCTGACTTCTCACAGGTAGACGGGAATGTGTGTGTAGCTCACAGATACAGAGGGGATGTCAGAAGTTCTGTGGGAGCTTGACTGGGGCTCAAGTCCCACGAGGCCCGAGGGGGCTGGGAGAGATGGGCCCCAGAGGGAGAGCTGATCATGAGGCAGGCAGGGGGACCGGGTAAGAGAGTCAGCCCACGTGGGCTCGTGATGCCAGGTAGCTGCAGACTGACGAGTGGGCCACGTAGGAGAGTAAGCAGTGGCACAACCCAAGCCACAGATGAGACTGCAAGGACGGCAGCTACGGTGCCCTGACACCAGCAACAAAACGCCAACAGTGTCAGGAACACTGCCCCTCTTGTGTCTCTTTGCAGGCCTTGGGAAGTGGAGCAGAGAGCAAGAGCCAGTTGCAGAGGAGGCATCAGAAGAATTGAGGTGAATCTTGACTATGACTTTTAAAAAAAGAGAAAATTTATTGGATAAGATTAAGTTGTTTACTGCCAAGCAAAACTATGAGCTCAGAGTCAAGAACAGAATTTTAGTTATGAAATAGAGTGACACTTTTCTATCCCCGAGTTTTGTGCATCTTTTAAGTGTAAAATAGATAATAATTGTGCTACTATTATCAAAACAACATGGGTTGTCATAGGAATAAAAGCTGAAGACTTAACTCCTGGCAGACACTGTTCTCTAAGCTTTTTAAAAAGAAATTATTAAAACTGCATCTACAACCAAACTTCTGGAAAAACAAGAAAAACAAAAGCAGCAGTAGCAATAAATTCTTCAACCGCCCTCCTTCCTGCTCCCCCTCAAAAAAAGATATTCAAAGAAATCTTATTTTCCACAATAAGATTTATTGGAATACATGCACGCCCACTCTTTTATGCATTGTCTGGGGCTGCTTTCCCCCCACAATGGCAGAGCTGAGTAAATGCCACAGAAGCTGTGTAGACCCCAAATATTTACTTTCTAGCCCTTCACTAAAGGGCATCTTGGCAATGGAAGGACTCTGATGGAAAAGAAAAACTGTGGGTGTTTGCGTGGAGGAATGACTTTGACTATATTTTTAAGAGATCACGTTGGCTGCCATGTGGAAAATATTCTGTTGGGAATAAGGCTTGACTTTATTATACAATCTTATGTCTGTATTACAGCATTTTATTCTATGGCAATAATGTATACTCATCCAAAACTCCTAATGGAGTAGATACGTATTTTAAGAGTAGGTAGAGGTTTTTTTGGTTTGTTTTAATCTCAGTAAACACAGTTCTCAAAATTCCTAACATTTAGTGGGTACTCATGAAATAACTGTTAAAGAAGTAATGCACTCAAATCACATGCTGGGTCTTGTCTGAAGGTAACTTTATTTCTAATTATATTTCCACGGTGTCCTACTCTTAGTGTGTTTCTCTTCTCATAAAATTTTTGTGAGCCTCAATCTTAGAATTATGATCTCAAATCGAACTTACCATTATCTGGCTCTGTACACTTGGTACAGATGAATTAGTGTCCCCTTTGAACAATGGGACATGTTGTCATGAGGACATCATTGCATGAGAATAGTTCCCAAATATTCATTTCATTTCTTGAGACTAGAAAAGTGACTTAAACTGCCTTAAGAGAGATTTGGATTAAATACAAAATTACATCTTGCTTTTAGAATAATAGAACAAGAAAAGTTGTCACATATTCTTGTGAAAGTTCCAATAAATTAAGAAATCTCTAGCCATGAACTCTTAAGCTAATCATGGTAGATGTGGAAAGAGATCAGAAACCAGTGGCTTTCTTTTCATTAATGCCTCTCTATCTATCTTCTTATATTCCTTAATTTTCTATCTTCCTGTATGTGTGTATGTATATTTTAATTAATTTCAGGTGTGTTTCTTATAAGTATTATATAGCTGACATTTTCCTTAATCTAATCCACTTCTCAGTTTTTTTTAATTGGTGAATTTACTCTGTTTATATTTATATTGATTAGTAACATACGTGGCTTTATCTTTGCCACCAAATTTTGTGTTTTCTTAAACCTCCTTTTTCTTCACATTTCCTTTTTCCAATCTTCCTGCCTTCCATTTGCTTTCTGTATTCCCTTCTAATTCTTTGCTGGCTTGGAAACCACAGACAGTATTTCTAAACACCTAGCGGCTGTTCTCAAATTTTCAAGCTACCTGCTTAATGGTAAACTTCCAACATTCGTAAAGGCTCAGAAGTGGGTTTGCAGAATTTTATATTTAGTCTATTTTTTCTTGATGTTCAATATATTCATAGTAAAATAACTGTTTGAAAATGACTCTGAGGACTTCTGTTTCTTGTCATATTAATTGAGTAGAAGTTCTGAGAAGCACCACACTCATACACCCACACTCTTCCCCAAAGATAGTCCCATGACAATCACGCTCATGGAGGTCTCACTGGTCCACTAGCCACAGGATGATTCTCAGGCTCAAACAATCCTACAGTCCTGAGCTGAGCCCTTGCTGCACTGATGGAGCCTGGGCTGAAGTGACCTGCAGTAGCTGACAGACAAACACCTGGAATCCAGGGCAAGTAGACAGGCCCATAGGAGAAGGGAATTTGGGGAGTAGAAGTTCAAACATAAATTGGTCTGAATGTTTGAGCATGCTGTAAAGGAGGGTTTTGCTGATGCGTGATTCCTATATAGACACTTCCATGGGAGGTCTGAACTTTGGAAACCAACACTTTCGAGGGTGCTGAAGTGGTACTGGTCAGGTGTTACCATTTGCTACTGGCAGAAAAAAATCAGAAGCAGAACAAGCCATCTTAAGAGGAAAGTTTCCGTAAATTAGTTCACACGTGGCAATAGATTAAAAGAGAATATAAAAAGCTCACAAAAGGAGAAGGGTCATCATTCTACATGGCAGCCAGCAGAAACAACATACAATAGACCTTAGAGTCTGGAATCATCAAATACAGAATATACTTTCTGTAGATATATATGTGATGATTTGAAAAGAGACAGTTGCAAAAAGAAGTATACAATAAGAAATTATTTAAAAAGAAAACAAAGAGATTGAAAATGGAATTTCCATATATAAATTTGTTAAAGAACACAACTGAAAATTGTCAATATCTTAAAAAATAATAGCTAAACATTTTTCAGAGCTGATGAAGCCGCTGATCTAGAAGGTATAATATCTTCCAGGAAAATAAATAAATAAAAGGAAATCCATGTAGACACGTGGCAGTAGAATCACTAAACGGAAGATGAAGATAAAACCTTGAAGGAGCAGAAAGAAAGGCCATGTCAATTAAAGGCAATGACAGTTAGAGTGATGGCAGACATTTCAATAGCAGAAACACAAGCCAAGGGTAATATCTAGTAAGAGCTGGCAGAAAATACCTGTCAACGTAGAATTGTCAGTCAGCCAAAGGATCCTCCAAGGATGAAGGGGAAATAAAGACATTTAGACAGCAAGTAAACATGGGAAGATTTTTACCTCCAAGAGACTGGTTCTAAAGGAAATTTTGAGGTTGTAATTCCCAAAGAAAAATGATCCGAGAACAGGAAAGGTCAGAAAACAAAGGAAATGGTAACGAGGAACACTCCACAATTTCCGATCACAATACAACTTAAATTAGAAGTTAATAACAAAAATAAATTAACTTCATTTAGAAATTGAAAACCACCATCATTGCAAAAAAAGAATGGACCAAGGAAGAAATTTTAAAAGACTTAGATCTGAATGGCAGTGAGAGAGATTAGATAAGACCTATATAGGAGGAAAGTTACACCATGCACCATGGTCATGAAATACAAGACTCAACATATTAAAAATGCTGGCTTTCCTCGAGCTGATCTGCAGACCAACCAAAATCCCAACAGTGATCTTTTTTGGTGGAACGTGACAAGCTGATTCTCAGTTTCTCTGATGGAAGAATAAAGATGCAGAAATATCCAAGACACTCCGACTAGTTATTAAATCTTATTATAATACAATTTAGTATTATTATTATTCTTGTATTCTCACAGTCCTAGCACTTTCCTGACACACCTGACATTATTCAAACCTGTGAAATTGAAATGCGTATTTTAACATCCAGCTTCTACTTTAGCTGTTAAAGTAAATCTATAGTTTTACTCTAACATATGTTTACTTTTAGGAATTCAAGCAAACGATTTTCTCCTTTGCCAAAAGGAAGACTGAAAAATAAATGGAATAATAAGGGCAGAAAAACCCTAGGGAACAAAACAATGTTTGGCCAGCTTCTCTGAAACTGAGGGAGCACACGTACTGTTATTTAGTCAGGAGCATAAGATAGCCCTGGCTCTCGGTGTACCATTCTGTCACATTTGTGTAGCTCTAAAGACAACATGCCCATGTGTAGGGATGAGCACTTCCTTATAGTTTGAGGCTAAAATGCATTACCCCAGGATTGAGCCAGGCAGGTTAAGATACATCTGAATATATTTGGGAAAGTTAACCTCAGCCCAAGAAAAGAGAGACTCCTGGTTGTACAAATAAAGAAGAAGGGGCGATTTGGAAGAGTTCATAGTGTACGTCTCTGAGATGGTCTCAGTCCAGTCCCCAGAGCTACGTATGTGGCTGAAATCAAAGAGGAAGTACTAAAATATCTATTGCTTTATCATCCTATCGTATGGAGTATATAAGTCATCCACAGATTTGGGGAAGCAGCAGCATGGGTGAGGAAGCAGCCTCCACGTGAGAGAGGAACAGCAGGGCTGTATTGGCTCGGGCTTGAGAGAGTGGGAACGGTGCTGCTGAAATTGGCAAAAGCTGTGGCATCTGCGTCCACATGTTCAGCACCATGGACAGTATCCAAACACCGGAAACTGAGGCTGGCATCTAGGTGTGAACTTCAGCAAAGTCGGTAACACCACATATGTCTTCAGAAAACCATTGTCATATCACTTATATTGGGCACTGAAAGGGAATGGGATATCTAAACAAGGATCCCAAGGAAGAAGTAGAAAAAGGACCCAAAAAACAAAGGCCATAGGGGCTGTTGCTTGGCTTGAGATTCCCCAATGAGCAGATATAATAAAGAAGACTGCCAGAATTCTGGGGGAGCAGACTTCGTTTGGGGGGTAGGATGGGCAGAGAGGAGGTGGATTTCACCAGGTAGAAGAAAGGCATAAGAAAAACCTGTCTTAAAGCTAATTCCTAGTGATGCCAAGTTTTGCATAAAGAAGAAACAAAAAAGATGAACTTTAACCGCCCCCTTCCTTACCGCTGCATTGTGCCTCAGATTCAAACACCTACTCTTTCTTCATCCTCCCATCACATTATTCCTTTCACAGACTAGGTTCCTGAAGATTATTCTACACTTATAAACTCTGGTTGCCCAGATTTATTCACTGCTTAATCCTCTGCAGTCTGAATTCTACCTTAACCACTCAGGAAAATTGTATTTGATAGAAATATCAATTACATCTTCTAAATGCAAAAAATTGGATTGATAATTGTATTCCATCTTATACATCACAAACCAGCTTACTTGAGAAGGTCTCTTTCCCTTGGTTTCTGGTAGCCCCACTCCACCACTTGAAGCTCTGACACTAGTTAGCCACCCATCAGAGTACTTATTTTAGGTGTCTCAAACAGCAACATGTCTGTTTTCTTGCCAACACGCCTACTCAAATGTTTTCTTTATCTTTCTTGATATATTTTTTACCAAGCAATATGATCTACATCCATGATTTCCACTACCACCCCCATGTCAATGACTAACACAATTGACTCCACTGATCAGACCTCTCCTATAACTTAAAATTCCATTCAACAAGTGGAGCTATGACAACGAATTAAAAATGGTTTATTTCTGCATAGAATTACAGTCTGGTGCATCAGATCATTAAAAAAAACACTGGGTTACTTCACTTCTGTATTTCAAAGATACCTCAAACCAAAGATGTTCCCATGTAACTCACTGTCTTTTCTCCTAACATATAATCAGAGAGCGTACGCTATAAATTTTAACATCTCCATAACTCTTGAAGCTATATCTTCCTATCCATCTCTGGTGCTGCCACTAGAACTCATGTTAATTCACCTGGACATCTTTTACAGCTTCCCGATTCATAAACAAGTCCGCCTTCTCCCAATTTACTTTCTATCTATCTTGTGATCCAACAATATTTCTGTGTTTCAACTATGATCATCTCCATACATAAAATCTTTTGGTGGTTTCTACTGTTTCAAGACTAAACTCAAATACGCTAGCACAGCAAATACTGACTTTCATCTTGGATAACTTTTCCAAACACATCATTCATTATACTTTTGTGCACAGCCTTTCTGTCAACCAAGCCAAAACGTTTGCAGTTTTTCTTTTTCTTTTTGCTTGTTTGTTTGTTTTCATGGAAAAGCAATAGCAATATTTCTGTCTTCGGGCATTGTGGCCCAAGAGTCTGGAAGGCCTGTTCTACCTTCCTCCTAGGGCTTCCTCTTCTAAGTGCTTCGAGATAGGATTTGGATTTACCCCTTGAGAAGGTTTCTCTGTTCCCTAGCCTCGTCTGAGTTCAGGCAGCTCTCTTCCTTAAACCATATGTTATCTTTATTATGACATATATCACATTGTACCTTCTATCTCCTAAGGTAGGATATAAGCACTATGAGTTTCATTTATTTGTTACCTCCAGTGCCTAGCACATGAATAAATAACTGATAGAAGAACTAGTTGACGTCTTTATGATTCCTGCTAGCTCTACCATGTGCTTACTCTTAAATTTTGGTGCAACATAAAATGTTTTATAATTGCTAGAAAATAAAATACAAATGTAGTCCCTGAACTTTACTTACAAAAGTATTTCATAACACCCTACACATTTCAGTAGGACTCAACATATTTTTAGGAAAACCATTATTGCTTGCAATAGTTAATGTCTCAGGTTTGAAATTAGAGTAGTTTGCATCACTCTCATAAAGATCAAATTTCTTTCAGGGAAATATAAACACTTCGGATTTTATTTACTTACATTTATTCTTTAGGAAGAGCCACTTCTAAATTATATTGCATACGAATTAAGAAAGCACCAAGTCACCTTCTTTAGGCTTTGATTAACCCATATACTGCAAGCCTTATAATTCTGTCTCTTGAGCTCCTAGGTAACATCTGACAGTTGATGTTTATAATCTCTGTTACACAACATCTTCTGGTTTCTTAGCATGATCCAAGGGACTGATATGTGACTAGACTAGCCTAATACACTCCACTGGCTGCCCTCACGTTTATATAGGCTGCTAGTACTGAACAGACTGAATATCATTTATTGTAATTTAGCTTTCTGTTTAAAATTTTATAGCTTTGGTGTTTATATGTATATTTCACTTATATAGGAGTGTAATAAAAAGCTGTTTTTAATAATGGTATATTTTTACTAGCAAGTGATATTATTTTATTCAACTTTTTAATGTGTGGTTTATTATGCCAATAACTTGACAATGAGCAAAAGTTAGAAATACTTTTGGACAGTTTGAACATTGTTCATTTGAAACGTGTTGTTAAAGATTTTAAAAGTATTTATTGTACTTTCTTTTCACTGGTCATCAATCTATAATAATTATGTATACATTGATTTCAAAAGAACTACGGTAGGCCCTGAATAAGATACAGAATCAGATCAAGGGAAGTAAAACCCACCTAGGAATATGTAACATAGCAACACGAAACTTACAAAATAACACACAACAATAAAAAGTAACTACCCCAGATTACCGCCAAATCTGGGGATATAGTCTAGGAAGGGTATGCTATAGGAATTGAAAGAAAAGTCAACAAGGGAGGAAGAGTCAAGGAGAACATTCTCTCTCAACAGGGTAAAATGCAGGAAGAGCTGTACTTTTAACAATTAATGGTGGGTAATCGAAAAAGAACATGGCAAAGGGTGATAAAGAGCTTTTCAGAGAAAACAAAAGTTACTGTCTTATCACTTCCCCTCCCTAGCTTTTTCTCTTTGATGGCCCTGGCAACCAGCAAGTAGATTTTGATACGTAAAATCAAAAGAGGGAAAAATAAGACAAAACAATCATTTAATTAAAGAATTCATTCAGCCAAAACAGGGAATTTGTAGGTTGCATTTAGCATGTGACTGTAAGTGTCCACTGGAAAATTTTTTTTCCTGCCCTGGAGACAGATCTAACCATGTTTCTTGCTCAAATGCTCACCAAAGATTCAAGTGTTTATGTGTAATCTAGAGAAAAATAATAAATGCAATAAATGCTTATTATGCAATCTATTCAATATAGTGTACCCAAAACTCGGCATGCCTTATATTTTAGATAGTCTCAGGAACCCGATAAGTTCGGTGGTGTTGTTCCCACTTTATAGGTGAGAGATCTGAAGGGCACCAAAGGCCAAATGACTACAGAGTGATGCAGCAGGATTTTAACCAACCTCTCCAAAGTGAGTTACTTCCCTTTGAACCACAGGTTATATTTTGCTGTAGCAAAATCCTTAGAATGGCAGTTAAAAGGATCTGTAACTTTATGCCAGATCTCTAGTATTTAATGCAAACCATTCCCACAGAAATACAGTCTATACTAGACAATATAACACAGAAAAAAACATTTGGGCCCCAGCTCCAATTCCACTTTTAAGTTATATGACATTTTGAAAAGTTAATCAACTATTCTAAACAATATTAATTTCTTTATGAGAAACACAGAAGTAATGAAAATAATTTAGTGGTCAATTTCATAACATTTTTATTCAGATCATAATGAGGTTGGAGCTAGAGAAAATTCATGTTTTGTAATTCATTCATTTCTGTATTTATTTTGGGCCTTGAAATCATCTCCAAATCTCTCATTGCTCGGAGAAATAAAATACTATCTTGAGTTTTTATTGGCACATTGTTTGGGCAAAAATAAGTTAAATATATGATAATTCCCCGGCACTGGTGATGTTTTAAATCCTAGGGCACAATTTCTGGGCTGAAGAACTCACAGTATGCTAGTCAGGGAGGACGGAGTGACTACTAGGATTGTAATAGAAAGACCATGAACGCCAGAGTAGGGATACGCACAAGAGGTACCTCACAGAGGAGGGTGGTCTTCATCTGACATTGGCTGAGAGGAGGAGCCATCTAGATGGACAGCGTTTTCAGTGGCACAGTGGTGCATTGGGTGCTCTGAGTGCGGTTCAAGATGCTTTAGATCAGAGTCCTGAGCACTGGAGCATCTAGACATCAGACTAGAGAAGCAAGATCACAAAATACCCTGTGTGTTCTGCTAAAGAGTTTAGAGTTTTTTTCTGGAGGCAAAGAGCCACCACTAGAGGGGATTAATTAGGCCAGTATCATGAGCAGCTGTGAATTTTAGAAAGCCTGCTCTAGTCGATGTTTGGGTATTATGGGAGGGACAATTCTGAAGTAGGAACACAAGTTAAAACTCTGTTGTAGCAACTCAGATAAGAAATTAGGAGGGCCTGAAGTCAGTGCTGAGGTAGGAAGGTACGGCAAAGATTCAAGAAAAAATCAGAAAGCATTTCTGAAGCATGTGGAGGTTAAATAAGGGGGAAGAATGGTGAATAACTGCACAGCTTGTTGTTTGGAGGACAAGACACTGGGGACACCATTACCCCAAACATGAAATACGAAAAGAAAACATCATTTTCTGGGAAGGAAATATTGATATTCTTGAATTTGAAGAGGACACTGGGACATGCACGTAAAAATAGGAGTGGGTTGAGAAATACATGGGTGAGAAGAAGGAAACACTCGAAGATATTCTTCCATATGTTGATACTATGGCTAATGTTTGGAACACAAGTATGACTCACAGTTACTTCCTTAGGAATCTCACAGTTCAGTGAGAGAAAAACTACGTAAATAGTTCATTACAATGCAATGCGAAAGAGCAATAAGAGGGATATACATAGAGTCATCCCTAGGTATCCATGGAGGATTGGTTCCAGGACTTGTTGTAACTAATCATTTAAAATATGTTATTTAAAATCTATAACCAGATATTTAGTATCTTTAAGGCGAAGAAGTGTACTTGTCTGGATCATCAGTGGATCTCAGTGCCCAGTACGGTGGAAACTGACTCAGAACGAGTACACAATACATACTTGATTACTAAGTGCCACACATAAATGAATGAGTTGAGAAAGACGTTCTAGGCAGGAGAAACGTGCAAAAGCACAGAAGACTGTAACTGCAAATAGTTTTTTGTGAATGGAGGACTTGAGTCACAAAGAATGGTGGAGGAAACCTGGACAGATTGTTAAGGCCCATGAATGTCATGATAAGAAATGGTATACTGGGGCTTCCCTGGTGGCGCAAGTGGTTGAGGGTCCGCCTGCCGATGCGGGGGACGCGGGTTCGTGCCCCGGTCTGGGAGGATCCCACGTGCCGCGGACCCGCTGGGCCCGTGAGCCATGGCCGCTGGGCCTGCGCGTCTGGAGCCTGTGCTCCGCAATGGGAGAGGCCACAGCAGTGAGAGGCCCGCGTACCACAAAAAAAAAAAAAAAAAAAAAAAAAGAAATGGTATACTAAGCTGCTGAATGGTTTTCATCAGGAGATGGCTACAATTAGAATTCTCTCATATAACTCTGGCAAGAGTGGGTTAGAGAGACGGGGGAAATGTGTCTGAATAAAAGGACACAGGATATTACACTTGGCCAGATGAGGCATACTGAGGGCCAGAACAAACATAATGTGAGTGGGAATGGAGAAGATGAAAAGCATAGGAGAACCTTTAGGATATAGATTCATAAGAACTTGGTGAGTGATGAGAACTTAGGGAGTAGGAAAAAGAAAAACATGGTTCATATAATTTGGATTTGAATTTCTGGGTGAACCACGGTACTCTTGAATAACAACAAATAGAAAGACATAAGCTTGGGAGAACTTTCAGTGTGTGGTGTTCATTTGGAGTGTGGAATTAATAAGTTCAAGTTTGAACATCATAAATATAAGAGCTAGCGTACATCTGGGGGATCCGTAGTAAGTAGTTCTCTATGGAATTGGATTTCCAGAGAAAGTGCAGTAAGGTAAATGAAGGAATATCCATGGCTTGAGTTTAAGATTAAACAATCTTTGCATTCGTCAGCAAAGTAAAAATTGTCAAAATATTGTTCTTCCTTACTGTGAAGATATCTATGACTGCATTTAGTTTATCAATTTAGTTTTCTTAGGAAGTACTGCATTGGACTTGCAACCTCCAGAACTGTGAGAAATAAAGGTCTGTTGCTTATAAGCCACTCAGTCTATGATATTTTGTTACAGCAGCCCAAACTGACTAAGACATGCTCCAAAGTTCAAATTGCTCATCTATAAAACAGGGGAACATGGAAAACAACACAAATTTGTTTTGAAAAATCAAGTGATCATTGTTTCTAAAACCACTTTTAACGAGATAGTGAATGATTCTACAATTTTAGCATGCTAGAGCTCCAACAGTACTGGATGACAGCAAGTTCTACACACCCCTTTTATGAATGAGCAAATGGAAACCTAAAGGGGTGAAGGACTTGCCCAAGGTCACATGGCCCCGTTCTGAATCCAGGGTCATGGAACACGGTGCTGTGTTTAAGTGCCTTGAAGGTGAAATAACTTTCTCTCAGTTTGGTAGAACACCCCAAATGCCTTTAAAATGCCTAGTTCTTTTAATTCTTGTCACAAAAAAGTATAGACTCTCCCTAAGATATAGAGACAGTGTACCTAGAGAGATCCTATCCACATTGAAAGAATACAAAAGAGGGAAAAGGCTAATTTTTGTCTGAGGCTCTAATAGTCAAGCAAGAAAAGTTATTATTAAGTTGCTCCTGCTTTTAATTCAGCCTTAGCCCTTTATATGTACCACAATTACATTTGTCTGTTAGTCTCCTGCCCCCGGAGGACAGGAACAGTCTCTGTGTCTGTATTTCCAGTGCCTACACGTAGCAGGTGTTCGGTAAACACGTGGTTAATGAACGCAAGGAGTCCAAGGATAAGGATTCTGCAATGCTCTCACAGTCAGAAGCTGTTTCTATCTCTCCATACTCTGTCCCATTGCCTAGAAGTATAATCTCCATGTTTCATTCCTTCGAGACCAGCATATTTTTTCAGTCCTTGTAAGTCACCATTTAAAATGCAGATTGCTCTGACTGGAGTGAATAAAATTCCTCATCAGATAATATTCCTCATCAGTAGAGACTGGTTTATAGGGCCATTCTCCAGCCAGGACACTAACTCAGAATAAATATCTGCATGAAAGAGACAGCAAATAAGATTCTAAGGTGAACACTGAAAACAGATGAGGGGAAGGAAGCACTGTAAGAAGAAGTAGGAAAGTACAAAAAGGGAAGATATGAATGAGCAGCACACAATTCCCCGTCTCCACTTTAGCCTAGACCAATGCGACTTTCATTCCCACAGGAAGCTAGAATAACTCTGAAGTATGAATCTTTGGTTTAGTAACGTCCAATTACTACATGTAGCAGTTACTGGCCCTACATCTGGAAGCCATCATACATCTTATGAGAGTGCTAACTAAAAGAAAACAAACATCCCAACAAACAAACGTTGCATGCCAAACATTTCATATTTCAAGGATTATTCTTTCAGTGATACAAGCAATAGGCACACGATTATTGAAGATGATGTATAAAGACCTCAGAAAGTCTGTTAGCGGCCTAGAGAACATGTCCACAAGTATACATTATATAACTCCATAAAATAATTGAGTTTTCTCCAGCAGCATGTTCAGGGGTAAAGGAAAAAAAAAGAGTTTTTTTGGAAATCATGCTCTGGGATTTAACAAATAATCTAGGTATAAGATTATGGCTCATGTAAATTTAAGGGAAGGTAAAATTTCTAGTGAGATCAGTGTTTGTTCTAGGGATTCAGGGTAGAATGATTGACAGTAGAAATGACCACAGCAAGAGACTAATGAAAAACTTGGTAGTCGCTAAGTAGAGCAGATGAATGGTGACTAGCATAATAGTTGAATATAAAGCCATTAGCTACCTTTTGTAGAGTGCCCACGAACCCCTATAGTCCCGGGCACCGTACTAAATATCTTCCAAAGGAGGGAGCCCCTTCCTCACCACTACCAGCAGCATAAATTTGGGGAAGAGCTCTTGGCAGGCTTCTCTTTTGGTGACAGCTCTTCTTCTAGCTGGTGCTTGGTCAAGGAGCTGGAGAAAAGGGATTTGGGAGCCCAAGGTTGAAGCCAGGCTTATGGAAAGACTGAGAAGCATCTGAGGTTAGGGGAGGAAGAGAATATTTGGAGGGAAAGCAAATACTTAAAATAAATACTTTAAAAATGTGCTTTTTTGATATTTGAAATAATTACCTAACCCAGCTCCACAAGAAACCTTCAGTAAAATCTGCACTGTGGATCCATGACTTTGTTATTGTATTTGTGGTTCTAGTAGGTGGGACAGAATATTTTCTAACCGTCCATAAACAGGCCCAAGGTGGGAGAAGATGGTGCAAAGGATCCTACCAAACAGGTTACACACATTATGATCTTACTTAATCCTTGCAAAACTGGATCAAACAGTCAATGTCACAATCACTTGGCAGATGGCAAATGAGATCAGAAAGGCTGATTGTTATGTTTTAGTTAATAGCTGGACAGTCTCCTAAGTGCAGCTTGACTAAGGTTCACCTTACTTCACAAATCTGTGTCTTTTTGGCCACTATGTTGCCAGAGTTCCCAGATGCAAAGTCTTAGCTTCAGCCTGGCTGACTCCAAAGCTGTGTTCTTTTTACTGTGTTGCATGACACTCTCACCTGTCACCACCAACTAAAACTAGGGGTTGTATCATGTTGACACTCATGGTCAAGAAAGTGTGGTGGAAATATATTAAGTTATTTCTGAAATTTAGTGAACAGGTAAGCTAATTGATACTATTTTTTAACTAAAACAAAATGCATTCTGAAAAGGTTTGTAAGAGGGTGGGAAGATATGTTCACTGTACTTGCAACTTTTCTTTAAGTTTGAAATTGTTTAAAAATTAGTTTTTAAAAAAAGGACACAGAAATATAAAGTAGTACACTTATGGGAGGAAATATTCAAAATGAAGTCGTCCATTATTATTTCAGCATCTGAAATTGTTATTCACCTTTTTAAAACTAGTTGACAACATATATTGAATGGACTAATTATTTTCTATGGCAAGTGCATATTATAATGTACTTCACAAATATAAATATCAGTTGTATGGGTTTAAAGTTGATTCATAAGATATAAATGATGTCATATTATTTTTATTATTGGTTACTAATATTGGTGATTTATATGATGGTGAAGCCAATGATAAAAGTAATATATTGTAATTATGGTTTTAA
The DNA here is from genome assembly GCF_039906515.1 of Pseudorca crassidens. Taxonomy (NCBI): domain Eukaryota; kingdom Metazoa; phylum Chordata; class Mammalia; order Artiodactyla; family Delphinidae; genus Pseudorca; species Pseudorca crassidens. Next base: position 5,904,970 of record NC_090307.1, on the reverse strand, counting down.
AAATCCAAGGAAAATTTTTTTTTTTTGCTTAATTATTACAGGGACAAATGTTGCTGTTGTCTGAAAGATGGTAAAATATACAAAAAGGATAAATTCTAGGATCACTGAAAACACCTCAATGCCCCACAGTAAAATCACAAAGGGTGAAAAATGGTCAATGTTTTGAGAAGTTTAGCCCTGAAGCAAATAGACATTTGTTGACAGCAGGGCATAATACCTAAATATATACATTTCTTGTGTTCAAATCTCAGCTTTGCTAGGGAGATGACGTTGAGCACAATATTTAAACATTTTAAATATTTCTTTTCAAAAATTCAAAACAAGAATTGCAATGATACAATACCTCATAGGTGGGCTATAAAAATCAAATGAATCCAGGGTCATGTAACAACCCCTGGCTTATAATAAGAACTCAACAATTGATTAGTTTTATTTCGATGACTATCTTATAATCAGATTGTAGAAAGCAAGAATCACTGCCTAATCATACTATTATTTCATTTAAATTAATTTTGAATGACTGCATTTATCACGTATTTTTCTGCTGGACAATTTCATTAAGAAAATTGGGAGATGTTTTATCTAATAAACAATCCAAATACTTTTGATAAGCAATTATTTTTTATAAATATGTAGGATATATTTAATTTTTATTTTCCAAAATTATTTCCCCTTTCGTATCCCTGCCATCTTAATTGTAGTCAAGAGTGAAGACCATTGCTGTTTTACAATATCATAGCTTGCAATTGCAATTAGCATAAATCCAATAGAACCAAGCAACAGATAAAGTAGTAAATACGGTCTGAATGACAAGGAAGTAGTGAATAGAGAAAAGTAACTCTTTTCTTTTCTCCCTCCCACCCCTGGCCTATTCATTAAATTAAACAAAATGTATTTCTTCAGATCTTGCGGGACACTTGAAATCATCCTGATAATTGAGATATTATGTATTCAAAAGTAAGTATAAATAAATGACATCATTCCTAAAAGGGAGCATGGCAAAGTCCTACAGAAAGGAAATGAAAATACTATTAAATGATCTGTCATTTAATATGCAGTACAGCTCACATCTACCCTTGCACCTTTCAAAATAGCCCAGGGAAGCTCATCCTTCGTAACCAGTCTCAGGGAAGTAGGTCTCTCCATAATTCAGGAAAAGGTCCCTAACCATTGGAAGACTCCAAGCATGAGACAGAAGAAATACTCTTCCCTTATTTCAAAGAACAAAATGCATTGCTAAAGTTCACCTATACTCAAAGAAAAACTGAAGCCAATTGATTACTGGCTAAAATTGTCCAAAAAGAAGAAGCTAAGACCAAATAAAATGTAAAATCCCAAAATATATAATTTTGTATTCTAACTTACTTAGACGAGAGTATTAGCTCAAACTCATATAATGTTCTATTTTAATTTTTGGATGTCATAATTAGTTGGGGTTTTGTGCTTAGTCCTCTAATTAGCTCACTTCTTAACCTTCCCGGGCTGCTCTTCTGTGCATCAGCTCTAAATTGCTAACAGCCTTTGCAATGTGCCCACAAAGATACCACACTGGTATTTCTCTTTCGACATCTTTAAAAACAAACATAGCATTTTCTATCCTTTTATTCTCCAACAGAAGTTATGACATAATCACCAAATCATTAAGGATGGAAACTTCAGTCATTTCTACTTTTCTTTCTCAACATGCACATCTAATGGGTCACTAAATCTCACTGATTCCAAATTTTTTCTTTCACTACATTGCTGCACACGCTACTCTCATCTTGGTTCTTACAGTTTCTTACCTGCATTGTTTTAACTGTTTATCTTTGTTTCCTGTGCTTCTATTCTCTCTTGACTCAATCCATCCTCCCCATTCTGATAAATCACAGGCCTGCAATAAAGGTCTCAAAAATTGCAATTCAATTTAAAATATTAGTATATTTCCCACTTCACCTACAATTATGTATGTATCATCACCATGGCTTACAAAACCATTCATTATCTGAACCAGTCTCACCTCAACTTCTCTCCTTTCAAAGCCACACATGTACTTTCCAAATGGTCTCGACTACCTGCTATACATTTTACCAACTGCTCCATACCTGGTATCTCACTCGTTCTACCTTCTTTGGTTACTTAACTCCAGTCATTCATTCATTAACTCATTTAGATATTCATTCATATAAATTTCAGTAAATATCAGCTAATGCTAGACACTGAAGAAGCTCTAGAAATTTTAAAGGTATAAACCAAAGCTCCTTCCCCTTGAGAAGTTTGGTATGACGTGTTATAATGCATGTCACAAGGGCATGATGGAGCTACGGCTGGGTGAGCACAGGAGGACACATGATCCATCCAGAGGATGCGGTGAGGGGTGTGCAGGCAAATGCCACTGAGGTAAACATCTCGCGCCACATCTGGTGACGCCTCCACTTATCCTTTAGGTGCCAGCACTCTGTGTACTTGCCATGGCACTCACTATATCGGGTATAAGTATTCATGTCCTCAAATACATGATAAGTTCCTCAAGAGTAGATTCTGCGTCTCAATCATTTTCATATCTCAGCATTTAGTGTACAGTCTGGACCAATTATGGGTCAATAATCTTTTACTTGTTGTTGAATAAATCTATGAAATAATGAATCAGAGGCTTAGATGTGATCTCAGGGAATATCATGTCACATGGTAAGTAATGTTAACATTTTGACTTTATCGTTAGGTAGCAAAATCCGTAACGATAATGTGTCAAATGCTGGTCTCACGAGGAAACTGAAACTCTAAGACATTAAGGAAACTGCGGTTGCCACAAGTCACATAATGAGAAGGTTTCCAAGCCAAAACTTAGACAATTTAGCACTATGGACCACATTTGACCATGTTTAATAAAAATATTTATATATATATGTATACATATATATATGTACACGTACATATAATATGGAACTATTAGACAACCATGAAACTGAGAAAAATAGGTTTATGCAGAAATGAAAAACTGAAGACCCATACAGGTAGACTATAACAAAGATTTAGCGTACTGCCAATATTCTGTGAAAGGAAATGATCATTCTCCTATACATTTCAAAGGAAATACCAAAACTAAACTCTTTTCAGTTAATTATGTATGGTAAATTATGGCCTCAAATTATTAATTTTCTCCCTGATGGGGAAAGATAGGTTACATTGAAAATAACTTGAAAACATGAGGAACTTTTCTAGAACATGGGTACCTCACAGGCATAAAAGAACATTCCATCCATAGATAATGAGAAAACATACCAAATCACAACCTTAGAGCCAATTTGCCTTAAGTTAACAAAAAGTTGGGCTTTATTGTGGATTACTTTATGATCTAAAACGGAGCATGTAAGTATTGTTAGAAGAAAAACCGATATCCAATTCAAGCTAGACGTGAAAAGTGTAGCCCAAAGACCATAAATACCAACACTGACATTTTGAACAGGAAACGGAACACCCTATTTATTCATATAATCCCTACATTTCTCCTATATCAAGGGCTCAAAAATAGTTAAGATGGGAAATGATATCTGAATTTTTTTCTAGAAAATGTGGGAGCAGACCAAAAAAGTGGGGCTGGCAGAGTCAGGAGGCATAATGTAGGACCTAGGGACTCAGCAGCCTGTGAATAGGAGGTGGTAAGCAGTAGGTAGAAGCTAGTGGGGGACACATTGCCTATGAGCTGTCAAGGAAAGGGGTATGCAGCCACTGCTCAGGGTACCGAGAGGAGCTGAGAAGGGATGGGTGGTCACAGAAACACAAGAAGAGCCAAGAGGATAACAAGTGAAATGGACAGAATGGAAATGATACAAATGGTACAACAGCTGTCAACAAAAAATAAGCATGGTTGTATTATTTTTAAATGATAATCTTTTAATTTAAAATTGAGATGTAAATATTATTTGGAAATGCTTATTAAAGGAAAGTAATTTACACATGAAAAATAGCTAAGAATAATTTTTTCACCAGTTAAACAATTATCTACGGCAGCAGATCTCTGCAAGCCTGGTTCATTTTCATGCCCAGGGAAACCCTCTATTTCAGACTTTACCTACCATTCCCATACAACCCCCATCTCTGCTTTCCTAGTTCATCAGCACAGCCACTGACCATTCTACAAATTCCACTTTGTTTGCCTGCCAAATCTGCTAGAGGAAATACACTTTCCTTTCAGACTGCACCAGCAAGCATAACAGAGTCTGGGAACGTTTTAAGGTAGTACTGATCTCTGTATCTCACTTCTCTTTGAATCACTTAGAGAAATTCCTTGGGGCTTTGAAGTGCAAATTTCAGAAGAAAAGTTCCAAGGGGATAGAACCGTCTTCTGATTTGGGTTATGATCAATAGACAACAGAATATAAGTGACATATGTATGACTAGTAGGTCCTTCCACTTAAAAGAGCCAAGTTTAGTTCTTTTGTGGCACTCGCCTTGCTGATTGTGAATAGTCCTACTATATTATAATCACTCTGAAATTCTTGTGGTAGTCTGGTTGAAGTGAGGTGTCTGCAATTAGTTGGAAAGGGAAAATGCCATAAGGAGGTACTGAAGCAGAATTTCAAGCAAGTCAGCATAGCTGTGGAACGGTGGGAAGCTAGCCAAGTGAGCAAGCAGGAACAGACAGCATAGCTCTTTTGAAGCAAAGGCATCAGGCAGATATGCCATGAAGAGGCAGAGGTTTGAAGAGTGCCAGGTTCTACAAATAGCTATTATTGCCACAAACAAAAATACCAGCATCCCATGCACATCTTTGGAAAGAATCGCAAGTTGCTATTTTGTTGGGGTTTCTGCCATATTTATGCATAAAGATGGCATTTACATAAAATCAAAAGATACATATATAGAGAGAGAGATACATACATACATATAGAAATAGAGTATCAATTTATGTATAGGAAAGTCCAGCTGAGAGCATTGGATATTTTATATCTGGAACAAAACTACTTTAAAATTTTGAATTGATAGACTCAAATTGTTATACTCTCTGTCTCAATGGTGAATTCTTACATCATTTGTTTACTTTTTACATCACTTCTCATATCTTAACACATATTTTAAACGTGACTTACTTGCTATATTAATTTCCTTTTGCTCCTATAACAAGTCATCACAAGTTTATCAAAACAACACAAATATATTATCTTACAGTTCTGGATGTCAAATCTGAAATGGGTCTCGCTGAGTTAAAATCAAGGTGTCCATAAGTGTTGTTCCTTTTCTGGAGGCCCCGGGAGAGCATCCGCTCCTCACCTTTCCAGCTTCTAGAGGCTCTGCCCACATCCCTTGGCTCGTGGGCCCTTCCATCTTCAAAGCTAACAATGGCCATATGAGTACTGGTCACATTGCATCACTCCAACACTGACTTTTTGGCCTCCCTCTTCCACACAGAAGGACTTTCGTGATTACCTTGGGCCCTCCCAGATAATCCAACGTTGTTGTCTTAAAGTAAGTTGATTAGCATCCTTAATCCAACGTACTATCTTCAATTCCCATTGTCGTGTAGCCAAATATATTCACAGATGCCAGGAATTAGATCATAGACATTGTTTTTTGAAGGAGGAAGGGCATTAGTCTGTCTACTACACGTGATTTTTCTCTTCTTATAGAAATTGAACTCATTGTAGGGAGGATAATGTCTTGTACATACTGTATTTTTACAGTATTAGCATAGTAAGTCAATAAATATTTGTTGAATACATGTAAGTGGCATATACAGCCTAGTGAAAATTAAGTTATCCTGTGAATTCACTTTAAGAATAGTTACATGAGCTATACTTAAATACCTATAATGGCATACAAGTTATAAAATATAAAAAAACATTTTTGGTCAAGAAACTAACATTGTGGGTTGTTTTCCTGATAATTGTTTGATTTATTTTGCACAGAAATAAAATAATAAGGCTCAAACTATCAGCAAATTATTGTGAAAAAATGTTAAAAAAGGAAAACCTAGATTATAATATTTTCTTAGGCAAAATACGTAGGATGTTATCATTTGAAAAACATACTTCTTGAATATGCAATAATAAGTTAAATGTTAAGAGTTTTCTAGGAGAAGATTTTACCAAAAAGCCTGATAACTACGGACACCTAGAAAAAACATGAGAATGCAAAATGGAGACAGAACATATGCATTATTTCTTCATTTTGTTTCTTGAATGTTTAGGACAATTTTAGTGAAGGGCGGACGCTGGTCCTTGGATGTTGGCGCAACTGTGTGATTGGGTCCAGAGGTGATGTTATGATTGATCAGTGCGTGATCAGGGCTAGTCCGTAGGACCCCCTTGTGGCAATTAGTAAATGGTACCCATTTCTGGATATGGGTCTGCTCCTGGGCATCTGAATGTGAAAGGAATCAGCCCTTCTCTCTCCCTCAACCTAGTGTCCTTAACATGACAGCTGTACGCAGCAGCCCTGGGGAGAGGGATGGTGTTGGTGACTGGAAGCAAGTGGCCGCAGAAGAAGTCAAAGAGACACGTGTGTTAGGAAGCAGGAATAATTGTGGGAGATCGAGGAGAAAGAAATTAGCTTTTCCCTTGAGTACTCAGCAAGTAAGTCACAGGTTCCAAGTCATGAGAGCGTTCTACATACAACTGAGCAGGTCAGTCACAGCAGATATTTGAGAACAGGAAATGAATCATACACTTCCAGCTCAGGAGGACTGAAAAGGCAGATTTTTATAATAGAGGTAGAGGGAGGGAAGACAAATCATTGTCTTTTTCGGCACTGTGAATTAACAGGCATTTCAGGCAACGTGGGAAAGGTGAATTTTAAAATTCATACACTAGTAATGGTGAAATATGGGTGACACAGTATTATCCCTTAATTAAATTTCTTAACATAACTAAACTGAAAGTACTTACAATATGTGATGTAATTAAAGTCATGATCTCTACCCTTTGTAGAAGGTGTATCAGCACAGTGGTTATGTAACTGATAAACAAGCAGTAACTTAATTTCTACACAGAGCTCACGAACCTGGGCAACACATTCTCTCTAGATCACTGGCTCCTTTATCTTTAAATAAAAAGGCTGAATGAGATGGACTTCAAGGTCTCTTTCAGATCAAAAGAAAATACACACCTACAATGGAAATATATTTGAGATTCCACGCGGTCCAGTCTCAAATGTACCATATTCAAAAACATGCAGTCCAACAATTAACCACTAAATAAATATAAACACACCTAAACACTTTGCTCCACCTTTCCAGGAAACAACAAGATAAGGAAGGCATTCTTTCCATACAGGAAACTTCTTTAAAAATCTTCCTTCTCCTTTGCCACTGCTTTCAATATTCTCTGTACAGATGGGAGCTAATCCTGGAAATTTTCTCTCCCACTCTCAACTTCTCTCCTGAACACCCACCTAGACCAAACAGCATTCTCTCCCTCCCTCCCTCCCTCCCTCCCTCTCTATCTCTCTCTCTCTCTCTCTCTCTCTCTCTCTGTTCCTCAGCCCTCCCCTTGAGCCTTCTTTTCTACACATCAGATCAACCGAGTCACAGGCTGGGCAGAAGAGAGTAAGGATAGATAGATGAAATTGCTCTCACACGAATATCTTTGGTAACCATTACACGTTGATAATTTTGTCCCTACCGTGACTCTCAAGTTTTTAATTTCATTTCTTGAAAAATAAGCCTCAACGAGAAATGTGAATTTGTTTCATACATTTTCCATTTGACAGCCGTTAGAATATTTGGGGTCTACAGTGTAAATACAATAGAAAGACAATATGATACTATCTGACCTAAATGTATTCAACCTTATATTTCTATGTTAAAAATAATCAGACAAAGTCCTTAATTTAACATTAACCTCTTTGACTTCTTTCATCTTTTAGTGCAAAATTCAAATTAAAGTTTAGTTGTTGAAAAACTGATATCAATAGACAGGTGAAATATTTCTTTTCTTTCTCACCGAAGCATATATCTGAACTCTGATTTTCTAGACAAGAAAATTTAGGAATTTTCAACATGGTTAATACTCACACATGCATTCACGTTTCAGACAGAAAGAAAAGCACTGCATTAGATAATTAAAGTAACATCGAGTCCACGACAATATTTTACCTACATAATATATTTCATTTAATATGCATGGAAATCTTTTTAAAACACTCCATTTAAATCACTGTACTGCAGTGTATCCTTTCCATTGCCTTTGAAGTCAATCAGCGTGGAGTTTCTCAGGAGGCTAGGAGTTGGGCAGAACGTCCCTAAAACACCTCGGGCTGCTCAGATGAAAGGTGCTAAGTACAAAGATCCTAATAATTTCAACAGAGTTAACAACTCCACTCACTCCCAAGCCAATACCTAACTCGACCTCCCCTATTTGGTACTTTGAGGCATAATCCTTAAATTAAATTTCTCCAGTAGGGTGTGTGTAACCTTGTTTCACAAAACTAGTTCAGAAAAAATAACATCAAAAGAGGAAGATTCCAAAAACATCACATTCTAGGTCTGTGAAGAGGAGAAAATCTCTTCATTAGGAAGGAAAGCACAAGACTAACAAGAGATATTTGTTCCTACAGAGATTGAAAGGGTTACTTTCCCCCAGAGTAGAACATCCTGGACGTTCTTCTTTCTTCATATCTAATAAAGTCCTTGATAATATGCCTCTGGACTGGGGATACAGCGAATACAGTTACATGTTTTCTCCTTAGTTCATATTTTCAATCAACAAAGAAAATTGAGGCATGGGGGCAGCTGGATACGGGGAAGAGTCAATCTCTACTGAAAAGGCATTCGCAGTGTAAGTAAAAAAAAAAAAAAAAAGTAGATTGTGGAGAAATGGTATTCCCTCTTCTAAACTTCCATTCAAATTAAAAAATTCATTTAAAAATACATTTTAAATTCTAATAGCAATTCACTTAAAAATTACCAACTATGGTATGTTCTCTTTTTTTGATTTATCTTAAATACTTTTATTTACATTAGTAGTAACAAAAACAATGTTGTATCCTTTTCAAAAATTTAAGCATTACTGATAACGCTGATAGAAGTTCACTGTATCTCTCTCTTGGTCCCTTCAGTTCCTTCTCATCCACCCACACCATCTAAAGTAATCATCGTTATGAGTGTGGTGGATGCTATGCCAGTATTATTAAGGTAATTTCATTATAAAGTATTTTCTCATGATTCATTTTTCTATAACACATTTGGTTTAAATGTTTTTAAGAAAAACATTATTAAGATGAGAAAACAGTATCAGTCTATTGCAATGAACACTTCTACATGTTTTCTCGTTAAATTATCTGTGGGTTATCAAATTTTGCATCATGTAACTTTTAACATTTTCAGTGATCCTGACATTTCTCTTCATGGAAGTAGGAGAGTGTATGTTGAGGAGACCTCACAACACAACTGTGCTTGCACAGGAAGAAGAGAGGTTTTCCCAACTGGCATCACCTGCAGGCTCCCACCAGGGCTCTGGGTTCCTTGGCCCTTTTTCGAACCTCACACTGTCCTTCATTTCTGCAGGCCCTGGGGGTTTGACAGGCCGACTTCTCTCTGACTGTTCCTCTGTCTCACGATCCTTCTTGTGCATGCTAGACTATACTCCTAGGTGATTCACCGTTGCACTGTGGACCCAGGGAATGGCACAGTATCTACAGACAACCACATCCATAACATAAAAACCGCAGAGTCATCAAAATGTGCCTGAAGACGGAAAACCCCTTTAAGTGTGTGTCTGTGGCATCTTCTCTGGCTCTGCCTTCCTGCCCTCCAAGTCCACACATGATCTCCAGCTGGCTAGTTCTCAGCGACCACCAGTTCAGAAGTAGCTCCTAGGAACGCAGGAGCAAGGGATTAAAAGGCTATGTTTTAAAGTTGACTCAGAAAGGAAGTCAAAGATATTCAGATATTAAGTGATAGAAACAAGTTTTGAGATAAGAGTTGACACAAATTAGCATCCCAGTCAGGCATGGCCGAAGCTGAAGGCTGGACAGGGGTACTGACCCATGGCAATTTGGGACCTAGAGCATCATTGGGAAAAATGGTCCATGTTATCAAGATGAATCATCATGTATCTTCGCTGGATGCTATTAAACATGCTTCAATATTTGGATTTCACACTCACTGTACAATGTTCTGATTCTAATCTGGATGCCCATGTACGGTCGCTTACAAGAAACACTGAGCTGTGTGATTCTAAGAATTCTTACTAAAAATGAATGTATGGGCTTCCCTGGTGGCGCAGTGGTTGAGAGTCCACCTGCCGATGCAGGGGACGCGGGTTCGTGCCCCGGGCCGGGAAGATCCCATGTGCCGCGGAGCGGCTGGGCCCGTGAGCCATGGCTGCTGAGCCTGCGCGTCCGGGAACCTGTGCTCCGCAACGGGAGAGGCCACAACAGTGAGAGGCCCGCGTACCGCAAAAAAAAAAAAAAAAAAAAAAGTATGTATGTTTATATGTGTGTACATATATGTACATGTATATATGTATATTCATGTGTATTTATATGTATATGTGTGTACATTCACATGTATGTATATTGGTATATTGGTTAATATGATTCATTCCTAAGAGTGGGTACACTCACTGCTGACATCAAGTTTCTGGGACTGTAAATTAAGATCCAGATCCCAGATTACGGTAAATTCTCAAAAATAATAAAGACCACCTAGCCTTCCCACTGCTATTTCTGCTCTAACATATTTTATGACTGCTCTCAGAAATAACTATAAGCCTCATGTGGAGACTTAGGCCCACTTAAACCTAATAAGGAAAAGTGACATCGTGTGGTATTAGTTTTTCATATCCATCCCAAAAAATCAGGGAAAGAGAAGTTGTAATTTAAAAAGTCTGGGACACTTGCTCTCCCAATAAACTATGCCAAGCCTCCTTTACTTTTAAAGAACACGTGATCAAATTAATACAATAATAGCTATCAACAGTTGAGATCTTATAGGAAGTGAAGAAATCCATAAATATGCATTGGTCGATAATCAAACAATCTTCAAACAATCTTGTGAGTAATCAATATTATCCCTACTTTACAAAAAAAAATATTGAAGCATAGAACATGAAGGATCATGTCCAGAGTTTACAGCAAGCAAGAAATAAGAAATCTAGAATTGGAAGCCCAATCTGCTTCCAAAACCAGTGTTCCTCACAGCTGTGCTGGAGTCCAGTTCTCGGGGTGACTGGGTGGGAAGATCTCTCCTCCAATGTGCATCCCACCCTGGGGCCCTCGAGATCTCAGCAATGCTTTATCACGTAAATGATTAAGTTGACTTGAGGAGCTCTCTCAGTTCCCACAGGTCACCGCTTGAAGCATACCACCAAGTAAAAACGAAGCCCAAATTAAACTAAAGCCCGCCTGACTCCCTATTCCCTAAACGCTGTCTAAATGATCACTAATCCCTACCCAGTTCCTCCTACATTAACTAAGTGGCCTCCTCAATATTGCCTCTTTATGGAATGAGCTGTAGATGACTGCGCCACTCAGGCAACGTCCTTGGGCCACAGCGTGTCAACTTGTGCAGTCATGGAAGTTTTACACAACTCCTTTTTATGGTCCTGCTTTCCCCTCGGATGCCAAGTGTAGGTTTCCCGGCACCCTTCACTCAAGCTTCTCTGAGTGACAGCAGAAGCCTCAGTCTATCCTTAACTCATTCTTAATTACATGGAATCATCTCCTCACATTCCCCTCTGATTCAGATGTTCCTGGTAATAAAATCTTCTTCTACAGATGAAGCAAGGTGGATCTAAAGAAACAAGGAGCGAAGAACAATGCTGGGGAACAAAGAAGCTTTGGAAAACCTAGGATATCAGATTGAACGCCACCATTTATGTATCTCAAGGAGAGCTAGAAACGTGGATAGAATTGCTTAAGTCGATAAAGTATGTTAGTTGACCCTACATTTCTAATGAAACTACAGTCTTAGATCCTCACGTTGTTCCCATGATCACCAGTCTCAAGGTGAAAATATAACTTACAAAAGCCTAGATCATACCATGTGCCATTATTTTTAGATCCTAGTTATACTCAAAATTAGCAGTTAAGAAAAAAAATATATATATTTCCATTGAAAACTCTAGCACTAATAAAGTAATCTCAGTGTTTACACCTTCCTGGAACACATCGAATTGGTTTGATTGCCACATGCGAAATACCCATGACTTTTGTGACCAATCCAATATTATTAGCAAAGCATAATAAAAACCACAATCTCTTAGAGATATTATAAAAATATTCCTAATGTTTAAGGCTAAGGCATATGGTAGGGTTAATATCTTACTTATTTTAATTATTATATTATTAAACCATAATATCACAATAAAAGTCATCATTAATCTTATATTAATTATTTCAAAAATGTTAGTGCTTGAACTGAGCATCATAGCCCTGCTCTGATGTTACCTCTGTAACATGGAATGGAAACTTGAACAAATTTTACATATATTCCAATTTAATGTATTGTCTTTTATAACCTGAGTAAAACAATATGTACAAACTTAAAAAAATGTAATTATAAATAAATAATGTCCTTTATGTAAGTTGAGTCATTTTTCCATTAAAAAAAAGTGACTTCATCAAATCTCAAATTGCTTCAGCCTGATGTTCTTGCAGTTTAAAGATATAACCAATTTTTATTATATTAAATGATAACTCATCATAAAGTGAGCCAGTCAACATCACAGACCCTTTTTAATATCAACAGGTTAAAAGGACAACTGACCTAGAATAGATAATTATATATAACAGCTAATGCGTGCCAGTCCTTGGAAATGGGTGTTTGGCTGCAACGGGGCTCACTTTTCCTTTTACCACAACTCTTCGGAATTTGCATTTCTGAAAAGAGATTACACTGACTGCTTTATACTAAGACCCATTTGCTTTAAAAATTATAATTTTCAAAAAAAATTATAATTTTCAGAACAAATGAATTTTTTATTTGAGTTCTCCAAAGATCATTTTGATGGATACATTTTACAATATTGCAATTGCCTTTTCAAGTTTATTGGGATTCAATGCATAATTAGTTTCTCTATTACAGACGGCCTCTCAAATCACACGTTTCAGCATAACGGAAGTCCAACTAATTAACTGTGCTGCTGATGACCATGTAGACCCCTGAGTCACTACGTTGTACCTCTAGTGTAGGCTAAATTTTAAACAAAAATTATTTTCCTTTCAGAATTAATGAAATGAAAAGAGAAAGTATTGTAGGTTTGGTTTTAAATAGAACTGGGAAACTCTTTGGAAATTATAAAGTTGTCTTACAAAAGTTCTTCTAGTATGAAAATAGAAAATCAAGGAAGGAAAAGATACAGGGAAAAAAACAAGCCCCCACTTACCAGGTGTGAAATTGTATCGAGCTGAAAATCCCATAGATTCCAGCTCTCCATCAGCAAAAAATTTAATCCATAGAAATCTTCCACTGGATTTTATTACAGGCGGATTTTGTTGTCCACAAAAACGTCCAATTATTGGAGAAAATCCAAAAGGTCCATCTCGAACTTCAATATGATCAAATTTGCACTCCCAAGAAGGTTCGATAGAGTACTTCTCATCAAAATAAAGTTCAATGCACTGTCTTGGGGCAGCTGAAAAAAAAAAAAAAGAAAGATTATGTCTAGAAGGTCCTTTTTGTTTTGTTTTTTTGCGGTACGCGGGCCTCTCACTGTCGTGGCCTCTCCCGTTGCAGAGCGCAGGCTCCTGACGCGCAGGCTCTGAACGCGCAGGCTCAGTGGCCATGGCTCACGGGCCCAGCCCCTCCGCGGCATGTGGGATCTTCCCGGACCGGGGCACGAACCCGTGTCCCCTGCATCGGCAGGCGGACTCTCAACCACTGCACCACTAGGGAAGCCCTAGAAGGTTCTTTTTAAATCCGTAGTTCGGTTTCTCTGATTCTACTTCAGATTTTATCTGTATAACTCCTATCAAATGTTGACTGTGATAGGCATGGAAACGCTAAGCAACTTTGTTATTCTTAGCATCCTAAGAGATAATACTTCCATAATAATGTCTAAGAGATGCTTCTTAAAACTGACGATGTTGCACAAAATATGATCTGCTATAAAATGACCACTTCAATATCTAACACAGAATGAATAAATCACAGTAGTTTTGTGAAAACCTGCTGACTCAGGTTTCAAAAGTAGAGAGGCATCTCTCTGTCACTTTTCCCACATCTTCAGGAGAATCCAGTTTTAAGGTCAGAAACTTGAGAACTGTTCAGCATGGAGTTAACCCATTCAAATAGTCCCAATTAGATGTGTTGATCAGATTGAAGTGTGTGTGGAGGGATATTAAGAGTAATTTTCCTAGAACGCAAATATTATCATGTCATTCTCAGGTTTAAACTTATTCAGCAACTCTCTATCAGCTATAGGAAGATGATCAATTCACTTGACGTATAGCTTTCTTAGAAGTATCCAACAACTCACCCTGCCAGGGTCTTTTCACCTCACATACAGCCTAAGTTCAGGCCACTCCAGGCATATCATGTTTTCTAAGACAGCATGCTCTTTTAGGCTTTCGTGTGTTTTCCCACTTTCTTGAGTACATATATACCTCCAATCCAACTCCTGTTTATGTGGGAAAATCTTGCTTAAAAAAAAAAAAAATCTCCTCTCTACATCTACTTACTAAAGACAAAACCCATATCTATTCACCCTCTTTTTTCAGCATTCATGCACAATACTTGTCATTGAGAATTTCTCAAAAAAAAAATCTTTGTTGGGTGAATTATAAATGAATTTATCTTCATAAACGTGTTTACAGCTCTTTAAATAACCATGGAAGAGCCTGATAGGGTGAGCAGCTCCATAAACCTCCACATGGATGCATTTGCTAGTGCCCTTCCATTCTTCCCTTGTCATGGTCAAAACTGTTCAAGATTCTGGCATTCCAGGCTGATACTCAGCCAGAGTACCCCCAGAATAGCCATTACAGTTGTTGAAATGGCCACACGTTGATCCTAGTTAGTAAACTGCTGTCTTGAGTCCTTCAGTTGCTTTCTAGCCACTTGATGCTCTTTAAAGACCAGTCCCCTCCAGAAACTTGAAAGTTAAGTCCTGCCATGGCAGGCCCTGCTTCCCACGTGGTCAGCAATCATTCGGAATGACTACTGTCCCCCCCACACCAGTTCTTAAATATATATTGAATATCACCCTTGAATGGCTTTGAAACTAAAGCCTTGCATGCGTGGGTATCAAAATGTATATAGAGTTGAGATACACGATTACTTGAAAATTAGAGACTTACAAAAACAATAGGATCCTGATATTCTCTGGCTTTTCCTTCACAGTCCGTGTTGACTTTCTCCTTACTCTGCCCTCCCTTACATGTCATTTTCCAGAAATCTATTCTATGTCTTCTTTCCTCTCTCTCTAGACCAGGGCTCTGGATGCCACTAGCATCCCAATGGAAAGAGATTATAATATAATAATGTCTGCAGCTCCGTCTAAGCCCAATTGAATCAGAATTCCTGGAGGCAGACCCAAGCATCTGGATTTTCCAAAAGAGTTATAGTGCTCCAAATACGCTTTGGGTAATTTTATTCATACTCGCAGCCTCAACTGCAAGCACTATATTTATCACCTATAAATATATATTTTTATCCCAGAGCTATCCACTGAACTGAAGACCACACATCCAATCTCTTCATGAGACACCTCCATAAACACCAAATGGAACACATTATCTTTCCCTTAACGCCCTCTTTCTCCACCTCTATTCCTTATCTGACATGGCAATTCCATGTAAGACATCACCAAGCCAGAACTTTAGAATAGTCCTGAGATTGCCTCTTCTCTCATCCCTGCATCCGGTCACGCAAGACTCGGTTTCCCAAATACCTCTCATTTGTTCCCTTGACTCCACCATCAATGTCACTTCTGTAGTTCAGGCTTCTCCTACGGTTTACTCCACCTTTCACAATAGTTTCAGCTTATGTTCTCTTCCTCTAGTTTCTTCATTGAAATCTCACCTTATTATTTTTCTCGAGTTATTTCAATGGCCCTTGCTTGTCTATAACATAAAGTCCAAACTTGCCTGGGTGGAAGATGGATGCCAAGTTCTCCTTTATCTGAGGCCACCTGCCCTTCAGACTCCTCACTTGCTGCTCTCCTCACCCTCTGCAGACACCCTATGATACTACACGTGTGTAACCAACCTCACCGCGGCTCTGAACCTCTGCACACGCTATTCTACACAGAGGACGATTATCTCCTGAATGTTCTTTAGAACTGAGTGCAAGCATCTCTTCCTCCTTATAGACTTCTTGTCTTTCTATTCCAAAACTGCTCATCTCGGGGCCACCTGAGATTGTTTACTGAAAAAAGCATAGTCCCCAGGCCACATCGTAAGTTCCATAAGGCAAGTACCATGTCTATTTTGTTCAATACTCTCTGAACAAGAGTGGTTCAGCAAATATTTGTTAAATGAATGTATGAATGGAAAAAAAGACAAGTATGAAGTATTTCAAGATGGGTACAGAAGTATGATTAACAGTGACAGGAGGTTCTATTTATTTCCCAACTTTTAAGTTTTGTCCTTGACATGACTACGAATGAATGCAAATATGTGCATGGTATTAGAATCAAATGTTAGCAATGCATTTAAATTATCAATAAGAATAAACATGAAAGCACAATTAACATGCAAAGATTTTCTTCTGAATTACAAGAGAATTAGTTGATGTTATTCTTTTTAATAATTTGTAGTTCTGAAATACTGTTGCTTCAAAACACAGATTATGTTATATGAAGTTAAGCAAGACATTTAACCCTTCTGTGCCTCAGTTTCCTTATATGTACAGCAGGGACAACAGAAATACCAAATTTCTATGATTAAATATCTATGTATATGTATATATATATATGTATATGTACACAAGTCGTCCCTAGGTCCCTGCAGGCAGCAGGGGAGAGGGGAGGCGGATGGTTCCAGGACCCTCCTTGGACACCAAAATCCAAGGATGTTCAAGTCTCAAGTCCCTACCTTGGCCCTCTGTATTTGTATCTGTGGGTTTTCACATCCTCAAATTCAATCAGTCGAGGATCTTAAACTAGTACTACACGATACAATTACACAGTATATGTATTACTACATATAACAGATATGTAATATTAACTTGATAGAAAGAACAGCTAATTTTAACCCAGAATTTCCACATTTCAGTCTCCTTTTCTATCTATCATAAGAGGAAGAAAAACTGCCGGAGCTCAGTTTCTCAACTTTATGCTTTTATTATCAGAGCTTATTTCTCTCTCTTCTTCTTGTAATATGGTGTATCTTTGCTAAAAGTTCAACTTGAAGCATGACAAGAAGAGAGGAAAGATCTTGGTCCAGAAATTACAAAAAAAAATCATTTCTAAATGAAATTCTTGAAATCAGTTAACCAGAACATCTTTTCAGTTGAAAGATCTATCAAATTAACATGTTCCTTGCTTATAAGTAAACAGGGAGCATAAATACCGTCTTTGTTAAGGTAACTCTGTGTGTGTGTGTGTGTGTGTGTGTGTGTGTGTGTGTGTGTGTGTGTGTGTTGGGGGAACACAGGGGTTGGGGAGGTTGAAAGGTTTGGGCTATTAAGTACTAACACATAATATTGAAAACTTCTATCACTAGATGAAATGTTCATGTATCAGTATCATCCTTAATAGAGACATGTCTACAAGGGTAATGGAAATGGAAAATGTTCAAAGAGAACTGAATCCCTTTTTCAGCACTTTTTATCCTTCAAGCTGGGGAAAAAATGATGAAAAGAAGCATCATCATTTGGAATCCTGACTTTGGCATGAAAGTACGAAAATATCACTTGTGAGCACAAACTAAGACAACTGCTATTCAGATTGACATTTGGAAAATATGATCATAGACGTACTTCCGACGAGAATATGTTTTTTGTGCTTCATATTATTTAAGAGAAAAATAACAAATGTATAGGTTATTCTACTAATTATTAAGCCAAAAATATACCAGTTGCCCAAACGGTTACACATTAGGTACTATTATGCCAACCATGCATCCATTCCATTAATGCAGAATTCCAAATCAATTACATGAGCTGCGAAATAAACTGCTGTTGATTTCTTTTTAGTTCCCAGAATTTACCTGTTTATAAACCATTACTAATAATTTCAATAATTAACTGGACCCCAGATTTTACAGCTATTTGATTCACTCAGAGATATTTATGTGTACGGTCTCCAAAACCAATTTTTGTAATGTCTGTAGGCATATTGTCCATCCAAAGCTTAGAGGTGGCCAGATTTAGCTGAATGTTTTCTCCAGCTCTGGCACTGGCTTCCTCACCTTCTATGATGTAAATGCACTCCCGGTCAGGGGGGTACTTGCTGGGATAGTTCGGAGAGGTGAAGACACCTCCGTCTGCGTGTTTTGTCCAACTTCCACACTGCACAGACTTCGTTTCTGAGGTGCTTTGCTTTTCTGGAAAAAAAAAAATTTTTTTTAAGCCACTATCCAATTTTTTATAAAACTAAAAATAGAGAGGACATTCTTACAATATCCATTAGTAAATTAACTTCTAAATGGTGTCGTAGTCAAAACCAATCAATTATACACACTATAAAATGCTCAGATAGTCTGGAATATTAAGAATGTGGGGAAAATAGGAAAATGCAAGTGATTGGAGGTCTTCCACTTGCATTTTTCCAAAGAAACACACCTGTTCCTTGCTTGGTTGCCCCAGACAAATGGAGGATGATTAAACTTGCTACAACTGAAACAAAAAAAGAAAAATTAGAAAGCTTAATGTACACCGAAATGATCAAATTCTATAACAACATAACAATTTATAGATAAAATGATATCAAAGAAGGTTACTTTATCACTTTTAACTATTCCGAGTAGACTCAGAACTTGCAAAAACTGATAAAATGTACAAATTTGTACTGATAAATTGTACAAATCAGGACAACTTAGGAATCTCCTCAGGAAGTAATGCCAGTTAGGAATGGCTGAGACCCAAACTCCTAAGGCAAATGCAGACTTCAAGACTAAAGAGTTAATAGTGTCACCTACTAACGTCCCATTACAGCAGGATTTCAGGAGTATGTCTGAGCTGCTCTTTGTGAATGACCTTGCTAGCATCTCTAAAGGAAGAAAGAGGGACAGCAGGTAAAAGGGTGAAAAGGAGAAGTTGTATTTTCATCAACCATGTTATTGTGTTTTAGAAAATAAACACTTAGGCAAAATCCTACGGCAGGTCAGGGGAGGGGAAAAGAAGAAAAACAGACTAATGTGGATTGACGGTATTAAGCAGCATAATTAAAAATATTTCTTATAAAATGATGAACTACCAAGTAACCCCAGTCCTCAGCATTTTCTAAGCTCTGAAATTAATCTCTTCTAGCCTTAATTTTGATTTAATATTTAGTATTATCCAGAAATATTTTATAATTTTCAGAAAGGTTATTTCTATAAGCATTTTATTGAGTCAGTTTTTCCAGTATCAGAAAGCGCCTCTGATCTGTAACTTAACAGTAAATCTACGAAGACCACTGAAACTTGCCCTTCTGTTTTACTTCCATATCCTTGATTTACTTAATATTTTTGCAAAGCCTAAAACTGAGAAAAGCATGAAAGTCATCTAGTCTTCATAATTTCTGATTTTTCATTCTCTATTTCTGTTTTTATTATTGACTTTGTTGCTCGATTACCTAAAAGCCCTAAGTTCCATTAGGTGTATAATCATACATCCACTTAAAAACGCATTTGGAAAAGGGAAGGTATAATTCATAATGCTTTCCTTAACTAAAGCTCACTACAGGATCTTACAAATTTATGCTTAAAGATTATTCCAGGAAAAGTCTGTGGGCCTTGCTATTAGTATTTGAGAAATGATGTCAATTATTGTACTTTGTACTCTAGCCTGGCTCTCTGCTTTTAGATGAAAATATCAGTCGTTGCTATTGTCTGTGCTCAGGTAGGAAAACAAAAGTCTTACTTTAACTTGCCGTGTTTCTACACCTACACACACGCACGCGCACACACCCGGGTGTACAGCCATCAGTATCAAGCTGGAGTTTGGGTGTTTTCACTCAGCTTTTCCTGTTCTGCTGGCATCACGTTGTGGAGCGTGTGCTGTGATTAACACAGCGGCAAAGCCGGTCCTTTGCGTGGCATAGCCACCCTAATCCTGGCTTTATAAAACTGTGAGATTTCCACCATATATTTTCTTACACTGCCGTTTACTCGATGACTTCTGACACTATTTTCCTCCAATCCTCCCCCCGCCCGCCCCAATTGCACGCGCACCACACACTCGTGAAGCAACACTAGAGGGCTATCTACTCTCCGGAAGAGTTGAGCTTGGCCCTCGCCCTCCCCTCGGGGGCTGCGTTCAGGTGAACCACAAACTACCCACGGGGGTGGGCAGGCGGGCCGGCCGAGCTCAGAAGCCCCCGAAAGGAACTATCAGGCCAGCTCTCTCCCTCTTTCCACAGGCCACCTCACTCTTGCGCACGTGCCCACCCCCGAACTACTCGCCATGCTCTGCCCCGGGATGTTCCTGCCCACGGAAAGGCTGTTTTCCGCGGCAGATTCTGCGATCCAGTGACCACCGCCTTGCGCAGCCCGCACGCCGGTTCTATGATGCTGCGATACAGAAAGTTTACATCTGCCCCAGACTCGCGGGGCCTGCGCGGTCCGGCGGGAGCGCGGCGGTGGCCAGGCTTTCCCTGCGCGTTCGGCCACGAGGGAGGGCAGGCGGGGAGGACGGCACCCGGAGAGCCCCGGCGCGGCGGGAAAGGTACTCACTGTGAAACAAACTGCGTCCATAGATCATGTCTGTTCGTTACACCCGAGGCTCCGATCTCCACTAATTCCATTTAGAGACAGGGAGACTTCCAGTGGTCGGGGAGAGGTCGGAGTCGAGAGGTGTTTTGGATATGCAAACCAAGAGCAAATGAAGGGGGGTTGGGGTGGGGGGAAGTGAGAGAGGAAAGAAGGAGATCGGAGCCCACACGGCAGCAAGATCCGGACCCGTGCGTCCTCCGCCCCGGGCTCGCGCTCGCCCTCTCAGCGCCGCGAGGCCAGCAGCATCCTCGCCGTGACGCGCGCCTCACACCCGGGCGCCGGGCGCCACCATCAGCGCCGCCGGCGGCAGCACCCTCCTCCTTTGCATCACCGCCGCCGCCGCAGCCGTCAGGAGGGCGCGCGGGCAGTCGGCGCGCGGGCGAGCCCTGGGGTGTCCCGAGCCGGGGCCGGGCGGCGGGCGCGGCGAGAGGAGCGGGGCCCAGTCCGGACCGACGGCAGCCACGGAGCGGACGGCTGCGGCTGGGGCTCGCTCAGTCCCCAGTTTCATACACCACGAGCAGCAGGTCGGAGCAGCCTCCGAGGGAGGATGTCCAGCAGCCCTCCTCTCTCCAGCCCTTGGGGATCTTCCGCTGAGGCATTGAAGACCGGAGGAAGGGGTCGGTCATCGGCTCGCCGGGCTGCGCGCCACCTCTGCGATCTCGCGGAAAGAAGAGCGGGGGGTGGGCGTCTGGGAGGAGGGCCGGAGGGTGGTGGAGGGGAACCGAGGTGGCAAAGGGGGGCGGGGACGGGAGGGCGGTGGGGGTGGAGGGAGCGGGAAAATGACAGTTACCAGGTGGGCGCCTGAGTCATCGCCTGGGGCTGCGCGGCCCTCCGGGAAGCCCGGGGCCGGCGTGAAATCGGGCAGCTCCGCGCGGCCGGCGCCCCCGGGGCTGGTGCGCAGCGGAATGGGGCGGCGACGGCGGCAGCAGCAAGGACAGCACACCAGCTCCGATCCCGGCGGGGGGGAGGGGAGGGGGACGGGGAGAGGACCAGGCTGGGATCCGTCACTCGGCCAGCCTGGGCCGAGGGGGCCAGAAGCGCGCCGGCAAATCCCGAGCTGCATCCTCGTGCGGGATAAAAGGCGTGCAAGGGGGAGGGGCCGCCATGTGAAAATCCCTTTGGGGGTTCAAATTTTCACTTTTTAACGATTAGAATTTCCGGTAGATCTGTCCCCCACCCCTCATATTCCATCTGTCTAGAAGAAACGGGTTCTGTCTCCCTTCGGGGGTGAAGGCTTTGCCATTTACTCCGGTCTCGGGCTGGGAGACGAGGCAGGGGCGCGCCGGAGGCAAAGGCAGCATTAGAAGTTTCGCGTTTTATCACCTGGCCTGATGCGGAGGTCGCCCGCAACAAACTGCTCCTGCGAAGACACGGGCTTCTAGCAATTTTCCTTCACCCTCCCCAAAATATTTAAAACCCCCAAGGCAAACACAGATCACCTCCTACCCCACCCCTTCATGGACAGACGCGCGCGCGCGCGCAGCGCGTTCAACTCGGAGAGAAAGAGGAAATTAAAAAAAAAAAGAAAGAAAGAAAGAAGAAAGAAAGGAAGAAAGAAAGAAGAGTTGCTAGGTAAACAGTTCCGAAAAAAAAACCAGTTTGTAAAATGCAAATAAATGAATATGAAGCACAGTAAACCCGGGGCGGCCCGAGGAGGGCTGGAGCGCGCGGAGCGTGGAGTCCCTCCTGGGCGCTGCAGCGCCACCTCCTACCCTCCCGGCTGCGTCCCGCCCTCCAGGCGCTACAGACTCCGCCCGCGCCCACCGGCCGCTAGCCGCACCTCCGGGTCAAGCAGAGGCCGGCGACCCCCGGCCCCCGCCTCGGCGGCGCGGGACCCCAGGGGCGCTCAGCCGCAGCCCCCGCGCCTCCCACTCCGCAGACCGGACTGGGACTCCTGTTGGGGATGATGGCGGTGAGGAGGTGGGCGTAGGGAGAATTAAAGGAGGTAGAAAGCGGACAGGCGCTTTGCTGCGAAAACTAGGGTCACCTCAAAAGGCAGGAGAGAGAGGCAAGGGCCGGGAGAGTGGCCCGGAGACTGGTGGCTGCCCGGCTGCTGCCGCCGCCGGGCTCCCGGCCTGACCTCCACCTTCTGGCACCTGCTGCTGCGGCTCGGGGCAGCCCGCGTGGGCGCACGCTCGTTGCTGTCCTGCCCTCGTTTTCCCAGCAGAGCCGCTGGGAGAGGGTAGAGGTCTACAGACCAATAACTTGCAATGAGGTCACCCTCAAGGCCGGGGGGAATCCCCGAGCCCTGGAAGCAACCTCGAAGACTCCTTCCGTCAAGCTTTTGGCCCTTTGATTCCCGGAAGCTGCAGGCCCTCGACGGTGGGGTAAAGTGATCAAATAGAGAAGGGCGCGCGCGTGCTTGCGTGCGGGCGTGCGTGTGTGCGTGTGTGTGTGTGTTTCCGTCCATTTAATGGAAAGTGGGTAGATGGGGCAGGATGGAATGGAGAGCTAGAGCGAGAGAAGGAGAACGCCAGACCGCCGGACCAAGAGAAAAGGGGAGGGGAGAGAGGGAGAGAGAGAGAGAGAGAGAGACGCAGAGACAGAGAGAGAACACAGAGAGGGAGAGAGACTGCGCGCCCGCGGAACGCCAACTCCATCTGAACTTGGTGCCTGCAAGGGGAGCTGCAGGCTCGAGAAAGGAGCAAGGGGTGAGCTGACGGATGGAGAGCCCGGAGGAGCGTCTCAGAAAATCCGTGTGTACCTGCCCACGTATGTACTTGTAGAAGGATCAAAGGGGAAAAAAATAGCAGAAGGTCCCTAGGGAGTTGTGTGACCCACGTGCGATTCTTGTGCCAGCGTGGGGGTTGTGTGTGTGTGTTAGGGCGGGGGGATGAGTGGATGGGAGTGGAGTTGAGAAAGAGTGGCTAGTGCACGGTTAGAGCAGTTGGTAGATGGTGAATAGATGACAAAGGAAACAGGTCACCGATGGGGGAGGGAGGGTCATTGAAAACTGGTCAGCGACGCAAGTTGGCAGTAGAATGTTGACATGTTTAAGAATGGATAGTAATTATTTTTTGCATCCAAAAATCTTATTTACAAAAATAATTTTTTGGAAAAAAAATCCTTCAATGAAACAGTGGCGACGTTAAAATTTTTCTTAAGGGAAACCACTGTATTTCTCAATAGCAATTTGAAGGTAGAAGAAGGGAAAGTTGGTCTTTGCTAAATCCGTCCACTCAAGTATGTCTAACATGTTTTCCCTTCTCTTTGCTTTCCCAGGACACAGGTCGTTGTAATGTAGCCAAGGAAGTGGCCACTGAAATATTCCTAGACCAATGGGTGGTCCTTGCATCTGAAGGGGGATCCAGGAAATTCAGGAAGGAAATCCCAGGGGAAAAAAAAGAGGGGCACCCAAACCTTTTGTCCATGTCTTTATTCCTCCCATATCCCATTGGCCAGCATGTCTATATTTGAGATCAAATTCTCATAAATAGGGGCCTGCCTCCTGGGCTGTGCCTGGGGCTGAAGGGTTGCACTTCTGCTCAAACCTCAGTGCTGATGGAATGAGAGTGCACATCCCGGACCTGGTCTGTGACAGAGGCTCTTAGGTCCTCTATTCATTTCTTCACTCACCAAGAGACAGAGTCAGGCAGATGCTAAGGCTTTTGCTCTGCTCCCCTAATCCTTCCAGGTTATGGCTGCAACTTTTTCCTTGAAGAGTCCATTAATTTTCCTACACACACACATGCACAAGGACTTTTAACCATCCACCACATCCTGCTTGCTTGGCAAACTCTCTTCTCACTTTTGAGTTCTGAACTACCGCTTGCTGAGTAATGCTGCCTCCCTGACGGAGACCCACGAGTTTTTACTTTCTGAGAAAAGCCGACATATGGGAAAAGTTCAGCTTCTCCAAGGGAAGGTTTTGCTCACATATGGCCAAATTTCAAGATGTGATTTTGTTGAAAGAGAGAGCTTATAAACTGCTAGCTTTTATAAGTTCAATGTGCTGTCCTAGAAGAGGGTGCTTTGACACAGTTCTCCGAAGTTAGCATTGCGGTAGAGACTACTTATAGGATATAAGGCAGAATTAATGCCTCTTGAACCCAATTTACACTGTCACTGGTTTCCTTTGAGCCTGCACCCTATAACAATGAGTGATGAGGATTTCCAAAACCCTGTAAAGAATCGGTGTAGGACACTTGCTCTTCTGATTCGAAAGTAAGTAGTATTTAGCTACGTACACATAGTTCTCTATAGAAAATAATAACGCTCCAGGCCCACTAGGGATCTTTCATTAATTCATCCGCAGTATTGACATCTTCAAGGGATTTTTTTTAATAGCTAAAATAAGTGACGTTACCAAAAAAAAAAAAAAAAGACCAAAATCAATAGTGTTTCTGATACATTCTGTATTATATGAGTTTCTTGAAAATTTCCTACCATATTTTAATTGACATAGTTCTGAGCTGTAAAGTTGTTTCTTCCATTTTGTTAACTCACTATACAAGTCATAATATTTGTTTATCAAAGACACCTGATAAATAATTGCCGCCAAAGATGGAATTTTTTTGGAAAATTACCTGCAATATTCTAGTAGGAAACTGGGTTTAAGCAGCACTGATGAAGCCATTTCCTTTCAGTCTGTAAATGTCTCCTGACAGAGCAGAAAATCTTCATAAAATAGGAGACAGATAGGACCTTTGAAATCTCACATTTAAACTAGACAGGATATGTTATGAAAATGACTAGGGAATATAACATATGATTCTCTTCCTAGTACGAATATATTGTATTGTATCACAAGAATATTAGCCTCTTGTGGGCAAGAACTTTCATAGCACATTACTTAACCGATTTTCACCTCTACTTGCAGATATGTAGCTGTTGTCTATGTTGTTACATATTTACTGTTAATTGTCCTCCAAGAAAAATGTATTATTATGTCTGGAAAAATATGAGGGGAATAAAAATAAGTCCATTATCTACCAATCTATGCCAACATTTTTTTTAAACCTTTATTTTTCTTCTGGTTCATTTTTAATTGACAGTAGCTTATAAAAATAAGATTGAGATTTTTTAGTAACCGCTGGCCTAATTAAATCGCTAGTAATCTGTAAATCAGCATAAACTAAAAGAACATTTCTAAAGATATGTATTGAGATTGAAAAGTGCACTTTTCTGTAAAGGAGCCACCTTCGTACCATATCCACTCACTGTTATTTTGGGGAGAAGATGAGTTTCCATCAAGAGTTTAAAAAGGGATTTAATCATATTTAGAAAATACATTAAGCTGAAGGATAAATATACATGTTCCATGTCAAAACAGCCATTAAAGAAAACAAAACTACTTAAAATTGCTAAATTAGATGTGTGAATGATACTTATGGGTTAGGTATAATTTTTTTATCCTTATGTATATAAATTAATAGCATCACCTACATTTACTTGCTTTGGCTAGTTTAGGACATATAGTAGTAGTATTATAACAATTTATTGGATATTATATGGATGATTTAGAAAATAATAAAAGACAAGATTTACCTGTTGAACACAACAATGTAAACCAGCTATACTGCAATAAAATTTTTTTTTTCAAAAAAGGCAAAAAATGGGTTCCCTGGTGGTGCAGTGGTTAAGAATCCACCGGCCAATGCAGGGGACACAGGTTCAAGCCCTGGTCCAGGAAGATCCCACATGGCTCGGAGCAACTGAGCCCGTGTGCCACAGCTACTGAGCCTGTGCTCTAGAGCCCGCAGGCCACAACTACAGAAGCCTGCGTGCCTAAAGCCCATGCTCCACAACAAGAGAAGCCACCGCAATGAGAAGCCCACTCGCTGCAACTAGAGAAAGCCCGCTCGCAGCAATGGAGACCCAACAGAGCCAAAAATAAAATAAATAAATTTATTTTTTAAGAGAGGCAAAAAAAAAAAAAAAGAACTTAACTCTAACCCTGAGTGTTAAAGTAGGACAGGACTTATATGTGACTCATGAAATAAATCTGAGGAGAGAAACGAGCTTTGGCAATGGAAATAAATTAACTTTAAAAATATATTTTATATACTTATAATAACAAAGTCATTTATCTATTCTTTTTTTTTTTAGGTCCTTGCCCCAAATTTCCCAGTATCCAGTAAGTCTTCTCTTAACTCACCTCATATACATAGGTATAACAAGATAATTACACGTAGATCAGAATGTTGCCAAAAAGTATATGTAATAAACCCCATTTATCTATTCTCATAACTTTCCAAACTATTCTCCACACTGTAGCCAGAACACCCACAACATCTCTTGTTTAAAGTACTTTAGTGATTTTGAAATTTTCTTAGAATAAACATGAAGCTCATTCAGCGTGCTCTATAAGGAGCTGAATGGTGTGACCTTTTCCTACCTTTCTAGGCTCATTTGGTCCTCTACTCTCCTTTGTTTTTCTTATTTAAGTTTTACTACCTTCTTTCAATTTCTGGGACACACTGACACTCTCCACCACCACCTGCCCCGTCACAGGGCCTTTGCCTATGTTGTTTTCTCCTACTGAAAAGCTCCTTGACCACCCTCCAACTCTTTGTCTAGTTAACTCTTCATGTTCCTGTTAACTTGTTACTTTGTCAGGCATAACTTCCCTACACTTGAGCCTCCCAAACTTGGTTAAATCTCCCCCCCAAATGTCTGTCCTGTTTATAATTCTTATTTAGTTGTAGATTACATTCATATGTCTGATTACTTGATTAAGGTGAAAGGGAACTCTGCTTTTTCTTGGTATGGTATCCATATCCTTAGTTTTTTTTTTTTTTTTTTTTAAGCAACAAAGATTTACTGCATAATACAAAGAATTATATTCAATATCTTGTAGTAACCTATAATTGACTATAATCTGAAAAAAACATATTACTGAATCACTTTGCTGTACACCTAAAACTAACACAATATTGTAAGTCAACTATATTTCAAAAAAAAAATGTACCTACCAGATACAAAGCATTGATCCGGCACAACAGGGTCAAGGAGAAATAGAGATGGTATCTAGATTGATCCTACGCTCTTAAGAAGAATTTGTTCTCATGTTTTGTGTCTCTTCAGTCCAGTAATAATTATTTTTTTAACATCTTTATTGGAGTATAATTGCTTTACAATGTGTGTTAGTTTCTGCTTTATAACAAAGTGAATCAGTTATACATATGTCCCCATATCTCTTCCCTCTTGCGTCTCCCTCCCTCACACCCTCCCTATCCCACCCCTCCAGGCGGTCACAAAGCACCGAGCTGATCTCCCTGTGCTATGCGGCTGCTTCCCACTAGCTATCTACCTTACGTTTGTGTATATATGTCCATGCCACTCTCTCACATTGCCAAAGCTTACCCTTCTCCCTCGCCATATCCTCAAGTCCATTCTCTAGTGGGTCTGTGTCTTTATTCCCGTCTTACCCCTAGGTTCTTCATGACCTTTTTCTTTTCTTTTCTTTTCTTAGATTCCATATATATGTGTTAGCATACGTTATTTGTTTTTCTCTTTCTGAATGACTTCATTCTGTGTGACAGACTCTAGGTCCATCCACCTCACTACAAATAACTCAATTTCATTTCTTTTTATGGCTGAGTAATATTCCATTGTATATATGTGCCACATCGTCTTTATCCATTCATCCGATGATGGACACTTAGGTTGTTTCCATCTCTGGGCTATTGTAAATAGAGCTGCAATGAAAACTTTGGTACAAGACTCTTTTTGAATTATGGTTTTCTCAGGGTATATGCCCAGTAGTGGGATTGCTGGGTCGTATGGTAATTCTATTTTTAGTTTTTTAAGGAACCTCCATACTGTTCTCCATAGTGTCTGTATCAATTTGCATTCCCACCAACAGTGCAAGAGTGTTCCATTTTCTCCACACCCTTTCCAGCATTTATTGTTTCTAGGTTTTTTGATGATGGCCATTCTGACTGGTGTGAGATGATATCTCATTGTAGTTTTGATTTGCATTTCTCTAATGATTAATGATGTTGAGCATTCTTTCATGTGTTTGTTGGTAATCTGTATATCTTCTTTGGAGAAATGTCTATTTAGGTCTTCTGCCCATTTTTGGATTGGGTTGTTTGTTTTTTTGTTGTTGAGCTGCATGAGCTGCTTGTAAATTTTGGAGATTAATCCTTTGTCAGTTGCTTCATTTGCAAATATTTTCTCCCATTCTGAGGGTTGTCTTTTCGTCTTGTTTATGGTTTCCTTTGCTGTACAAAAGCTTTCAAGTTTCATTAGGTCCCATTTGTTTATTTTTGTTTTTATTTCCATTTCTCTAGGAGGTGGGTCAAAAAGGATCTTGCTGTGATTTATGTCATAGAGTGTTCTGCTTATGTTTTCCTCTAAGAGTTTGATAGTGTCTGGCCTTCTATTTAGGTCTTTAATCCATTTTGAGTTTATTTTTGTGTATAGTGTTAGGGAGTGTTCTAGTTTCACACTTTTACATGTACCTGTCCAGTTTTCCCAGCACGACTTATTGAAGAGGCTGTCTTTTCTCCACTGTATATTCTTGACTCCTTTATCAAAGATAAGGTGTCCATATGTGCGTGGGTTTATCTCTGGGCTTTCTATCCTGATCCATTGATCTATATTTCTGGTTTTGTGCCAGTACCATACTGTCTTGAATCCTATAGCTTTGTAGTATAATCAGATGTCAGGGAGCTTGATTCCTCCAGCTCCATTTTTCATTCTCAAGATTGCTTTGGCTATTCGGGGTCTTTTGTGTTTCCATACAAATTGTGAAATTTTTTGTTCTAGTTCTGTGAAAAATGCCAGTGGTAGTTTGATAGGGATTGCATTGAATCTGTAGATTGCTTTGGGTAGTAGAGGCATTTTCACAATGTTGATTCTTCCAGTCCAAAAACATGGTATATCTCTCCATCTATTTGTATCATCTTTAATTTCTTTCATCAGTGTCTTATAATTTTCTGCATACAGGTCTTTTGTCTCCTTAGGTAGGTTTATTCCTAGATATTTCATTCTTTTTGTTGCAGTGGTAAATGGGAGTGTTTTCTTAATTTCACTTTCAGATTTTTCATCATTAGTGTATAGGAATGCCAGAGATTTCTGTGCATTAATTTTGTATCCTGCTACTTTACCAAATTCATTGATTAGCTCTAGTAGTTTTCTGGTAGCATCTTTAGGATTCTCTATGTATAGTATCATGTCATCTGCAAACAGTGACAGCTTTACTTCTTTGCCAATTTGGATTCCTTTTATTTCTTTTTCTTCTCTGATTGCTGTGGCTAAAACTTCCAAAACTATATTGAACAGTAGTGGTGAGAGTGGGCACACGTGTCTTGTTCCTGATCTTAGTGGAAATGGTTTCAGTTTTTCACCATTGAGGACGATGTTGACTGTGGGTTCATCATATATGGCCTTTATTAAGTTGAGGAAAGTTCCCTCTATGCCTACTTTCTGGAGAGTTTTTATCATAAATGGGTGTTGAATTTTGTTGAAAGCTTTCTCTGCATCTATTGAGATGATCATATGGTTTTTCTCCTTCAATTTGTTAATATGGTGTATCACGTTGATTGATTTGCATATATTGAAGAATACTTGCATTCCTGGAATAAACCCCACTTGATCATGGTCTATGATCCTTTTAATGTGCTGTTGGATTCTGTTTGCTAGTATTTTGTTGAGGATTTTTGCATCTATTTTCATCAGTGATACTGGCCAGTAGTTTTCTTTCTTTGTGACATCTTTGTCTGGTTTTGGGATCAGGGTGATGGTGGCCTCGTAGAATGAGTTTGGGAGTGTTCCTCCATCTGATATATTTTGGAAGAGTTTGAGAAGGATAGGTATTAGCTCTTCTCTAAATATTTGCTAGAATTCGTCTGTGAAGCCATCTGGTCCTGGGCTTTTGTTTGTTGGAAGAATTTTAATCACAGTCTCAATTTCAGTGCTTGTGATTGGTTTGTTCATATTTTCTATTTCTTCCTGGTTCAGTCTCAGCAGGTTGTGCATTTCTTAGAATTTGTCCATTTCTTCCAGGTTGTCCATTTTATTGGCACAGAGTTGCTTGAAGTAATCTCCCATGATCCTTTGTATTTCTGCAGTGTCAGTTATTGCTTCTCCTTTTTCACTTCTAATTTTATTGATTTGAGTCTTCTCCCTTTTTTTCTTGATGAGTCTGGTTAATGGTTTATCAATTTTGTTTACCTTCTCGAAGAACCAGCTTTTAGTTTTATTGATCTTTGCTATCATTTCCTTCATGTCTTTTTCATTTATTTCTGATCTGCTCTTTGTGATTTCTTTCCTTCTGCTAACTTTGGGGTTTCCTTTGTTCTTCTTTCTCTAATTGCTTTAGGTGCAAGTTTAGGTTGTTTATTTGAGATGTTTCCTGTTTCTTAATGTAGGATTGTATTGCTATAAACTTCCCTCTTAGAACTGCTTTTGTGGCATCCCATAGGTTTTGGGTCGTTGTGTTTTCACTGTCACTTTTTTCTAGGTATTTTTTTATTTCCTCTTTGATTTCTTCAGTGATCTCTTGGTTATTAAGTAGTGTATTGTTTAGCCTACATGTGTTTGTATTTTTTACAGATCTTTTCCTGTAATTGATAACTAGTCTCATAGCATTGTGGTCGGAAAAGATACTTGATATGATTTCAATTTTCTTAAATTTACCAAGGCTTGATTTGTGACCCAAGATATGATCTATCCTGGAGAATGTTCCATGAGCACTTGAGAAAAATTTGTATTCTGTTGTTTTTGGATGGAATGTCCTATAAATATCAATTAAGTCCATCTTGTTTAATGTATCATTTAAAGCTTGGGTTTCCTTATTTATTTTCATTTGGGAGGATCTGTCCATTGGTGAAAGTGGGGTGTTAAAGTTCCCTACTATGATTGTGTTACTGTCAATTTCCCCTTTTATGGCTGTTAGTATTTGCCTTATATATTGAGGTGCTCCTATGTTGGGTGTATAAATATTTACAATTGTTATATCTCCTTCTTGGATTGATCCCTTGATCATTATGTAGTGTCCTTCTTTGTGTCTTGTAATAGTCTTTATTTTAAAGTCTGTTTTGTCTGATATAAGAATTGCTATTCCAGCTTTCTTTTGATTTTCATTTGCATGGGATATCTTTTTCCATCCCCTCACTTTCAGTCTGTATCTGTCCCTAGGTCTTAAGTGGGTCTCTTGTAGACAGCATATACAAGGGTCTTGTTTTTGTATCCATTCAGCCAGTCTGTGTCGTTTGGTGGGAGCACTTAATCCATTTACATTTAAGGTAATTATTGATATGTATGTTCCTATTCCCATTTTCTTAATTGTTTTGGGTTTGTTATTGTAGGTCTTTTCCTTCTCTTGTGTTTCCTGCCTAGAGAAGTTCCTTTAGCATTTGTTGTAAAGCTGGTTTGGTGGTGCTGAACTCTCTCAGATTTTGCTTGTCTGTAAAGGTTTTAGTTTCTCCATCAAATCTGAACGAGATCCTTGCTGGGTAGAGTAGTCTTGGTTGCAGGTTTTTCTCCTTCATCACTTTAAATATGTCCTGCCACTCCCTTCTGGCCTGCAGAGTTTCTGCTGAAAGATCAGCTGTTAAACTTATGGGGATTCCCTTGTGTGTTATTTGTTGTTTTTTCCTTGCTGCTTTTAATGTTTTCTTTGTATTTAATTTTTGATAGTTTGATTAATATGTGTCTTGGCATGTTTCTCCTTGGATTTATCCTGTATGGGACTCTCTGTGCTCCCTGGACTTGATTAACTGTTTCCTTTCCCATATTAGGGAAGTTTTCAACTATAATCTCTTCAAATATTTTCTCAGTCCCTTTCTTTTTCTCTTCTTCTTCTGGGACCCCTATAATTCCAATGTTGGTGCATTTAATGTTGTCCCAGAGATCTCTGAGACTGTGCTCATTTCTTTTCATTCTTTTTTCTTTATTCTGCTCTGCAGTAGTTATTTCCACTATTTTATCTTCCAGGTCACTTATCCGTTCTTCTGCCTCAGTTATTCTGCTATTGATCCCATCTAGAGTATTATTAATTTCATTTATTGTGTTGTTCATCATTGCTTATTTCCTCTTTAGTTCTTCTAAGTCCCTGTTAAATGTTTCTTCTATTTTCTCTATTCTATTTCCAAGATTTTGGATCATCTTTACTATCATTATTCTGAATTCTTTTTCAGGTAGACTGCCTATTTCCTCTTCATTTGTTAGGTCTGGTGGGTTTTTTCCTTGCTCCTTCATCTGCTGTGTGTTTTTCTGTCTTCTCATTTTTCTTATCTTACTGTGTTTGGGGTCTCCTTTTTGCAGGCTGCACGTTTGTAATTCCCGTTGTTTCTGGTGTCTGTCCCCAATGGCTAAGGTTGGTTCAGTGGGTTGGGTAAGCTTCCTGGTGGAGGGGACTAGTGCCTCTGTTCTGGTGGATGAGGGTGGATCTTGTCTTTCTGGTAGCCATGTCCACATCTGGTGGTGTGTTTTGGGGTGTCTGTGGCCTTATTATGATTTTAGGCAGCCTCTCTGCCAATGGATGGGGCTGTGTTCCTGTCTTGCTAGTTGTTTGGCATAGGGTGTCCAGCACTGTAGCTAGCTGGTCGTTGAGTGAAGATGGGTCTTGGTGTTGAGATGGAGATCTCTGGGAGATTTTCACCATTTGATATTACATGGAGCTGGGAGGTCTCTTGTTGACCAGTGTCCTGAACTTGGCTCTCCCACCTCAGAGGTACAGTCCTGATGCCTGGCTGGAGCAACAAGAGACCGTCCTCCACACGGCTCAGAATAAAAGGGAGAAAAAATAGAAAAAAGAAAAGAGGATAAAATAAAATAAAGTAAGATAAACTAAAATAAAGTTATTAAAATAAAAAATAATTATTAAGAAAAAATTTTCTTTTTAAAAAGAAAAAAACAAAAAGAACAACAATAAAAAAAAAACAGTTGGATAGAACCCTAGGACAAATGGTGGAAGCAAAGCTATACAGACAAAATCTCACACAGAAGCATACACATACACACTCACAAAAAGAGGAAAAGGGGAAAAAATAATATATCTTGCTCCCAAAGTCCACCTCCTCAATTTGGGATGATTCGTTGTCTATTCAGGTATTCCACAGATGCGGGGTATATCAAGTTGATGGTGGAGATTTAATCCGCTGCTCCTGAGGCTGCTGGGAGAGATTTCCCTTTCTCGTCTTTGTTCGCACAGCTCCCAGGGGCTCAGCTTTGGATTTGGACCCGCCTCTGCATGTAGGTCGCCGGAGGGCGTCTGTTCTTCGCTCAGACAGGACGGGGTTAAAGAAGCCACTGATTCGGGGGCTCTGGCTCACTCAGGCCGGGGGGAGGGAGGGGCGTGGAGTGCAGGGCGGGCCTGCGGCGGCAGAGGCCAGTGTGACGTTGCGCCGGCATGACGTTGCACCAGCCTGAGGCGCGCCGTGCGTTCTCACGGGGAAGTTGTCCCTGGATCCCGGGAGCCTGGCGGTGGCGGCTGCACAGGCTCCCCGGAAGGGAAGTGTGGATAGTGACCTGTGCTCGCACACAGGCTTCTTGGTGGCGGCAGCAGCAGCCTTAGCGTCTCCCAACCGTCTCTGGGGTCCGCGCTGATAGCCGCGCTCGCGCCCGTCTCTGGAGCTCCTTTAAGCAGCGCTCTGAATCCCCTCTCCTAGCGCACCAGGAAACAAAGGGGCAAGAAAAAGCCTCTTGCCTCTTCGGCAGCTCCAGACTTTTCCCGGACTCCCTCCCGGCCAGCTGTGGCGCACTAACCCCCTGCAGGCTGTGTTCACGCCGCCAACCCCAGTTCTCTCCCTGCGCTCCGACCGAAGCCCGAGCCTCAACTCCAGGCCCTGCCCGCCCTGGCGTGTGAGCAGACAAGCCTCTTAGACTGGTGAGTGCCGGTCGGCCCTGATCCTCTGTGCGGGAATCTCTTCGCTTTGCCCTTCGCACCCCTGTTGCAGCGCTCTCCTCCGCCACCCACAGTCTCCACCCACAAAGGGGTTCTAGTGTGTGGAAACCTTTCCTCCTTCACAGCTCTCTCCCACTGGTGCAGGTCCCATCCCTATCCTTTTGTCTCTGTTTATTCTTTTTTCTTTTGCCCTACCCAGGTACGTGGGGGGTTTCTTGCCTTTTGGGAGGTCTGAGGTCTTCTGCCAGCGTTCAGTGGGCGTTCTGTAGGAGTTGTTCCACGTGTAGATGTATTTCTGGTGTATCTGTGGGGAGGAAGGTGATCTCCACGTCTTACTATTCTGCCATCTTCTCGTGTGTCCTATCTATTATTTCTTTGGTTGTCCACTTTTTGTTATACTCAATAGATTGTAAGGAAATGCCCCAAATGTCTCCTTTTGCAAGACAAAAAGAGAAATTTTAAATAGCTCTCTTCCCCTATTTTTAGGGCAGAATAATTTGCAAAAAAATACAATTTCAGAAAGGAGCAATACCGCAGCAGAATTTTTGACAAATGGTTATGGTTATGGTTTTTTTTAATCAAGGAAAAATGTCATCAATGTTTTTTAGTAAATGTATTATTTAAAATAATAGCCTTCAGAATAGTTTTATAATTGACAAACACAGTTAATTTTTCAATATATTTCTCTGGGAAATTAAAGGATTTATTACAGTTATTACTAGGTTATATGCAATACATAACTCCTGTCACAATTTCACTTCCTTCTAAAATGATGCTTTCTAATGGAGTGAAAAGAAAGAAAAGGGTTTTGGAAATGACATAAAGCAGTAGCATTTGGAGGGGCACTCTGAAAGCTGTCTTAACACAGTCCTCTGAGCACAGTGGATCTTTGTCAAAGAAACAGACAGATAAGTAAAGAGAAAATAATTCTTACATATGCATAGAATACGAATTTGAAGATTTTAAAATGTTTGTTTTTAGGTCTTTCTTGACAACTTATAAGATGGGAGACATGCTTTGGTATTACAAGAACTAGATGCTCTCACCAGGTCAGATTGTGAGAACCGAGTTAATATCTGAGTTAAAATCACAGAAGACTAAGTTAAAATTATCTTAGTTTGTAATTGAAAAGCACAGCATAGTTCTGTTTGTCCAAAGGTTATAAGCTGATGCTTTTGAGTAATGTATTTTATTCAATCCAATTGTGGATAATTCTTGTTTCACTTAAAAATCCTCAGTGGACCACAGTTTACCGACATTCCTAAATGTCAGCAGCCCTTTTAATCCGAATGAGCAATTGATAATTCAGTACAATCTCCTCCATCCTCAACTACTCTGAGATACTATGTAGGGAATATCTGCTCCACTTTACCATTTCATCTGCACTAACATATAGTTTCCATCTCTGTCAACAATTTTATAATACCAGTTTTGACTGTTCAGGACACAGAATAGAGTGTTGATTTTCTGGCCTCTGTGTGCATGTGAGTGAGCAATCCTCAGTCTTATCCTATCTTATCATTTTACAAATGAAGAAAATGAGACCAAAAGAAGTGCAGAGATTTCCCCAATGCCACTTTATTTGTAACATAATAACTGATGGAATCCTAGATCTTCTAACTCACAGGGGGAAGAAAAGTAGGAAAAAATGCTTGCTACTCAATTTGGATTTTTTTCACCTGAGTTCAGAGGAAAGCCTTAATTTCTTCTGCTTTTTTTCACTACTCACATCCAGCCAGAGTGTGCATGCCTCTGGAGCCACTGCTGAGTGTAATAAGTGCATCCATGGGCCTTAGCTTAAAAAAAAAATCCAAAAAGCAATTAAAGAAAATAGCAAGTGCATTGTAAGAAAAAGCTCAGGGAGCACAAATTTCTTGGGACATAGAAGGTAAAAATGGAGAATGGCAGAGTTTTTTTGTGTTGTTATAAAGTCTTACTGGAATAAATGAGTAATTATACACACAGACACACACACAACATAAGGAGACAGAAGGTGGGTAGACATTGCATATATCCAAACTGAATAATAACCATATGACTTGTTAGAAGAAATTGCAATTCTTTAATAAGATTTTTACAATATTTAAATGTGAGGCATAGAAGTTAAGAATGCTGAAATCAGAAATGTCTTTTTAGAATGCCAGGTCCGTAAATTAGAAGATATATAAAATCACTTAAACTTTCTGAGCCTACTTGCTCTTATCTTTAAAACAGAAATAATATATAGAGTTATTGAAAAATGGAATGACAGATAAAGCACTGAGCACAGTGTCAGGCACACATAAATAATTATTGCCAGTTTTTATTAACACAGTGATCAAAAACACCTATTTTTGTGTCTTGCAGATGGAAACAGTTCCATAAAAACCTAGG
Organism: Pseudorca crassidens; assembly: GCF_039906515.1. NCBI lineage: Eukaryota > Metazoa > Chordata > Mammalia > Artiodactyla > Delphinidae > Pseudorca > Pseudorca crassidens. Next base: position 5,868,024 of record NC_090307.1, on the reverse strand, counting down.
TAACTGGATAATATTTATACCTACACCTATATCTATACATGTACCTATACCTATTTTTACGTCTATATCTATATATTTATCTATAGCAATAGCTGTAGGATAGCTATATCATCAAGCTCTATATACTTTTATAGCTTAATATAAAAATACTTATAGATATCTAAGCTGAGAAAGTTTGGCATATATCACAGCCAAGCAAAATAACTAATACAAATAATGTGAGAAACTCTTAAGAAAACAGAAGATAGTTGTGTCCTGAGTTGGGAAAACCGGAGCCTGCAACAGAGATGGAGAAGACTAGGGGCTATGAGTGGGGTTTGCTGAGAGAGCTTTATAATAATGTCACAAATCTCCCTTTCATTGCTCTGGATACTTCTGCCAATACACTTTTCTTAAAAGCTTTGTGGGTTTCCTATAGATCTTATTGGGGTCTCCTCCATAAGAGAAAAATTACATTAATAAATCTCTTTGAGAGATTTCCTTCTCTGCCTTGGACTAAGAATTAGGGGCTGTGGAATAATGCCTTTAAGGTCATTAGTTGCCCTATTGTCTAGTTGAGAGAATCTACAATGTACATATAAGATTCTTGAGACCTTTTCTTCTAGCTGAATTATTAATCAAGATTCTTACAGCAGCAACTTTGATTTGAACTTATCCTGAAGTCCTGTTTTACTGGCTATGTCCTGGTTTAACTTTTATTTTGAAGTCGTTTCTTAATTGTAAGTGTGTTTTGCTATCTGCACAGTCTGGGGATGACAAAAAGTTTTATTTTTTGAATTTATCAGGTTCTGGCTCCTTTATGTTTTCTCTAAATTCTGCTTGAAATGTGAACAGTTTCATCATTAGCTTTTCTCTCTCTAGGTGTGCCTTAGCATACACAGCTAAAATAAGCCTATTGGCATTTTCTTAGTAAAGCTCAGATTCATCACATCATTAGATATATTTTCTATTTTCTAAATTAAAGAAGGTGGCAGTTTTGTTAAACTTTCCACCATTGTACAATGCATGTCAACTTTTCTCCTGCCTCTGATAACAATTTCTGCATGATCTTCTCAGCTCCCACTAAGTCTCCTTAAAAACCTTTAGGCTTCCAACTTCTGCTCAGTCCCAAAGCCAATGACACTTGACTTAGCCTTATTTTCTTTTTTAACACCTGCATCTTCTCACTTCCAGCTACTAATTCTGTTCCAGTTATATGTTGCTGTGTAACATACTGCTCCAAGACCTTGCCTTACAGCAAACCATCAAGAAGATTGTGGAAGGGTGGCTTGTTTCTGCTCCATGTGGTACCACCTGATGTGTCTAGAACTGAGGATCAACTTCCAAGATAACTTCTTTCCTCCCATATGTGATGCCTTGGTGCCCCTTTTTCTCTCTTTCATTCTTCGACTCTCAAGCAATGATGCTTCATTCCCCAGTGTTTTCCGCATGGGCTGGGCTTCTCACAACATGGTAGTATCAGGTTATTTGCACATCTTACAGTGGTTTCTTACTTGTGAGGAACGGAGAACAGAAGCTGCAAGGCCAGTGAAACTGTCCTCTTCAACTGGTGCGTGATCACTTCTGTCATATTCTGCTGAACAAAGCAATCACAGGGTCCACTCAGATTCAAGGGAACAGAGAAGTAGAATTTACCTCCAATTGGCAAAGCGACATGGTCACATTGAAGAAGGTGAGGGACTGGAGATATTGTGGAGCCCATCTTCAGAATATATGATCTCTCATACCTGCCCCATTGCTATCTCTGGGCTGGAAAGCATAAAGGTGACTGTAAGGCTGCGTGCAGTATAAAGGAACATCACGGGACTCCCCTGGCGGTCCAGTGGTTAGGACTCCACGCTTCCACTGTAGGGGGCCCGGGTCGATCGCTGGTTAGGGAACTAATATCCCACAAGCTGAGCAGTGCGACCACAAAAACAAAAACAAAAAAACTAAAGGGATACCAGGGGTGTGGCCACTGTGGGGCAAAAGATGTCCCAGTCAGGTATGTACACTGAGATGGCAAATATTAAGCAAATAGAATCAAAGCAAAATAAATATCATGAGAAAAAAATGTTGTTATATATTTATAGAAAAAAAAGAAATATGACAAGTTGATATAATGTTCCTCACCGTATATACAGCTAAAATGTAGCCTGATTAACATTTTGTAAAAAAGAACAAATGAAAAAATAGTGAATTATATGAAATAATAATTGTAGTTCAAGATTTTTTAACACAATCCTCTCAGAAACTGACTGCTTAAATATATTTAAAATTAGCAAAGGTTGGGAACATATGAACATAAGCTCAATTTATTTGATGTAAGGAAAAATTTAATTCAATGTAACAAGCAAAATGAGTTTATTACTCATTTTAAACTCTTATTAAGCATTTATTAAAAACAAATACATCATATGCAAAAAACAAAACTGGTAAATTCAAAAGATAAACATACAGAACTAATATCAGAACACAGTAATATAGCCTCCTAAAGGCATTATTCTTCTTGCTATAACACATCATCTAAGCATTCTTTAAAATTGGGTATGCTAAAAATATCTTTCTTTTCACTCTTGAATTTAAGTGATAGGTTACATGCTTTTAAATTTCAGTTTCAAAGTGTTTTTTCTTTAACACTAACAATATAGCTCTGTAGACTTTCTTGTGCCCCATGTTTCTTTTCAGAAGATTGTTGTCAATATAATTCTTATTTTCTGAGATCTGTGTTTGTTTCTGTTGATCTGCGTTGGTTGTTTTCTTTTTTTCCTTTCTTCATAATCTTTTAGAAATTTCTTTTTTCTTTAATAAAATTTTATTATTGTTATTCTAGCTGCTTATTTTTCGCCAAAATATTCTGTTCAGTATTCATATGTGTTTTTGGTTCGAGGTCCTATAACATTCTTTGTTATTATTAACATGAAATATTTCTTCCCATTTTTTATTATCTAACCCCTCTTTCATTCTGAGATGTGTGCATAATCTTACATCTGTTCTTCATATCCAAGAATTTTTTTTCTTGATACCTTCTGGGAAAGCACTTCAATGTTGACTGTTTCAATCAACTCATTTAACATTTTAATAATGATTATTGTTATGCCCAATATTTCTAATATATTCTCCTTGTGTGTCAGTTATTAATTGCTATAAAATAAACCAACTCAAAACTTAATGGCTAAAAACAATAATCCATTTATTAGCTCATGATTTTATGGGTCAACAATTTGAGCTGGGTTCAGTTGGATAGTTTTCCTGCTGAGGTCATTCTGAGGTCATGCTGAGGTCAATGACCTGAGGTCATTCTGAGGTCATGCTGAGGTCAATGACCTGAGGTCATTCATTCAGGAGTAGTCACTTGGTGGCTAAATTAGTGTGTGATGTTCTAAGATTATCTCATGCAGATGCCTTGCATCCTTTCAGAGTGCTTACACAGCAATTGTGAAATTTTTCATTATTCTCTTGGGACTAGAAACTGTCTTGATATGATGCTTATGTAAAGAAAGAACAAAAATTTAAGTCTTAGCTTGTTCTTCTCCACCTGAAATTAGGTGATGGGAATTTGGAGTGTGTCTTGGGTCAGAAAAACTGTAATGTTTCCCCCTTGATTTAGCCATTCCCTATACCTTGCCCCATCTCATAATAGCCCCGTCCCAAGTATTACTCTTGTCCAGAGCATCTGACTTCTTTTGTAATTGCTCAACCCAAGAAGGATCGGATATGGAGTATACTGAAGGATGACCAGCAACTATACACTGTGGAAATTTGGGATAGAAAACAGAATAGGGTGCCTTGGCATATGCCATATGGCTACTATCTCTATATTAAAGTCAGGCTGGGGTAGGGAAGTGTGACCCTGAGACCTGTGATAGAGATACCATGGTGGCTGTGCTTGGGAACTTTGAACATTCAGATTTCCCCAAATCCTCTGGGTCAGCGCAGGTGTCTCATCTACAATTGCTCAAGAAAAGCAGCCTCCCCTTGTCTCAAAACCGTGTAATTCCCTACTCCAAGGCAAATGCCATACAGAATGATGCTTGCTCTCTCAAAATCCAACCTCACCTGCTACGAGGTTCAAGACCAAATGCTAGGTTCAAATCTCAGCGTGACTTAACTAGGGAAGTCCTGTCTCCATTTTGAGATGAAAGAGATTATTAGCAGAAACTGAGAGTGGTTCTTGAGGGTGCTACATGTCCTCAAAAGCAGCATCTCCAGCTGTTCCATTGTAAGCCATTGTTTTCTTAACGCTTCAAAGAGATGTTCCGGTGATTTATTAGTAGCTACTAGTGCTTGCTTTAGATGTCCTTGTCAAGTCGTTAAGTTCTGAGTTATAGGAAAGTTCCCCCATGTCAAAAATGTCTTACTGATATTTACATTTTGTCCCCAGCGTGGTACCTGCTCATTAACTCCCAGGTCCTACTAATAACTCTGTTCCCTTCAAAACACGAACAGAATTTCCGCCATTGGGACATGGTGATCCTTGAGCCTAGTCATCAGTTGAGAACCAGCTAATGGCATTTAGGAAGTGAATTTTAAATCGTTAAGTGGTTATGTATATTCAATTTAGAAAATAATTGTCTTCCTGTATTTGAGCAACTGTTAGAGCTTGAGGTTAGATTGAGTTTAGAAATAAGAAAATAGAGCTCATCATATTTTTGTACATTGAGTACACACTCTGTTCGATTCATACCCAGTGAGTTTTTTCTTTTGCTCCACAAAACAATTTTATTTCCAAGTTTGAATGAGGTGTTCCCCACGATATTCATATAGCTACCATGAAGATTCCACCTGAAACCTCAACTCTAAAAATGGGGAAAATATTTGTAATAGATGCTACAGCTGCAGAAGCCTACAATATATATTAGGAATGATTCCAAATAATTGAGAGGGGTAATCAAACTAATGCCAAATGTATTATTTGTGTAAATTTGTGGTCATGCCAATCATCTTAGTGAGTAGACATTATCTTTTTTGTTTGTTTTTGGAGTTTCTCCCAAATTAGTTTTCAGATGACAAAATCCTCCAGGGAGGGACAAAGCTCTTATATAAAGCTTCTTCTTTTTGAGTGTTTGCTTTCCTTTTCAAGAAGGTTCGGTATTGAATAAACAGAGTAGATTTGCCAGGGAGTGAGAGAAGAAGGTCAAACTGATTCATGAAGAGCCAATGTGCTGTCCTAAAATAACACTCCTTGTGTGCTTTGCACATCCAAGGCCAACTTACCTAGGTAATAATACTAATAGTATAGATTACTTTCAAAAAGAATAAAATAATTATAATTTTGATTCCCCAAAATGGGAAAAAAGTGCTTAATAAATGAAAATATATTAGATAGATAGTAGATCGATAGAGAGGGAATGAATATGTATACATATGTTAGAATGTAATATCTTATCTATCTAGAATTTACTTTCAAGTACCAGCTTGCCCATCTTTTTGAAATGAAGGATTTGCATTTCCTTAGACAATCTGGACATTATTTTAAAGATGAAACATATAGTTCTTGTTACCCTTAGCAATGAGGATTTTTTAAATAATTTATTCTTAGTATATACCTTTGACTCATTTTTAAAATTTTAGGCACATAACTTAGGATTCATAACTACATACATATGGATAGAGGTGCTTGAAAAGAAAATCTGCTCTCCTGGAATACTGAATATAAAATTAAAGCCCATTACTGTAAGCAGAATTTGGATAAAACAAATGAAATATGGAACATAGTTTTGAAAGAGATTATTAAAATATAACAAGTTTGCAGTTTCCTTAAACAGTATAAAATATAAAAATATATTACTCCACTCCTGCCTCCAGGGTAGAGGGTGATATAGGGTCATCCAACTAATACATTAAATTCTACGGCCAAAGTGACTGATCAGTGATGAACACTTGAGCAAATCAAGCAAATGATACAACGACACTGTTTCTGTCAAATATTCAGAGAGAGTCCACTGGTACAGGGATCTGCACATAATAGGAGCCAAATGGATGTTTACTTTAGGGCTTTAATAATATGGCTAAATGGTCTGTTGAGTATTACTGAACCTACTGGACTACTCAGTAATGATAATTTTGTGCTTATATGCTATATATATTTATGTTACATAGGATGATATACTATATATGTTATGTATACGGTACATATGTAATATAAGATAACACAGGTGTACTTGGAAGCATGCAGCGTTCAGGGTCGGGCAGCTGCCAGAAAGGAAAAAGTGAGCCTGGGGACGATTAGGACCCGCGGGGAAAAAAGCCAATAGAGAGAAAAACAGAACAGAAACGAATGATTCCAAATAATTTGAGCTTCTGGATTAAATTGTGCCTAAAGTACTACTCCTGGGTTTTTCGGTTTTGTGAGTCAATAAGTTCAGTTTTGCAAAAGTCAGCGTGCATTGATTTATTGTCATTTGCACGGGAAAAGGGTCCTAATTGATATAATATGATTTACATTAATTTTGTCTGACAAAATGTTATTCCAGTCAGATTGACAGCAGGTGTGGTAGCACAAAGCCCAAACTCTTTAGGTTTTGTCCCATCAGGAGTAGAATTTGAAAATGGAGAATATAGGTCATCAGCTGACCATTGGTTGTGCGGTATATCCACCCAAAACAAACCCAGTTTTGTGGGTTTGAACTGATTGAACTTTTTAATTTTAATTGTGGTTTAAAAAAACCCCACATAATATGAAATCTACTCTTTTAACAAATTTGTATGTATACAGTAGAGTGTTGTTATTTATATGGACATTGTGGTACAGTAGGTCTCTAGAACTTTTTCATCTTGTGTGACTGAGACTTTATACCATTGAACAGCAACTCCCATTTCTTCCCACTCCCAGCCCCCGGCAACCACAATTCTACTTTCTGCTTCTGTGAGATTGACTACCGTAGACACATTACGTAAACGGAATTATGCACTATATCCTTCTTTGTTTAACATAATATCCTCAATGTCCATCTATGTAGTCATATACGGCATGATTAATTTTTTTTGAGGCTGACTAATATTCCATTGTATTTATAAACCACATTTTCTTTATCCATTCATCCACTGATGGGCATTTAGGTTGCTTCCACCTCTTAGCTATTGTGGATAATGCAGCAGTGAATATGGGAGTGCAGGTACCTCTGTGAGACTGTGATTTTAGTTCTTTGGGATAAATACCCAGGAGTGGGATTGCTGAATCATATGGTAGTTCACTTTTTAATTTTTTGAGGAAACCCCCCAGTGTTTTCTATAGAGGCTGCACCATTTTACATTCCCATCAATAGTGCATAAGTGTTCCAGTTTCTCCACATCCTGACCAACACTTGTGTTATTTTCTGTTTTCTTTTTTTTCTTAGTGGCCACCCTAACAGGTATGAGGTGATATCTGATTGTGGTTTTGATTTACATTTCCCTGATGATTAGTAATGTTGAGCATCTGTTCACGTATCTATTGACCATTTGTATGTCTTCTTTTGAGAAATATCTATTCAAGTCCTTTGCCCATTTTAAAATTGGATTATTTGGGGGATTTTTTCTATTGAATTGTAGGAGCTCCTTATATATTGAGGATATTAGCTCCTTATTAGATATACGGCTTGCAAATATTTTCTCCTATTCCATACGTTTGTCTTTCGCTCTGTTGATTGTTTCCTTTACTGTGCAGAAGCTTTTTTGTTGGATGTAGTCCCACTTGCCTATTTTTGCTTTTTTTTTTTTTTTTTTTGCGGTACGCGGGCCTCTCACTGTTGTGGCCTCTCCCGTTGCGGAGCACAGGCTCCGGACGCGCAGGCTCAGCGGCCATGGCTCACGGGCCCAGCCGCTTCGCGGCACGTGGGATCTTCCCAGACCGGGGCACGAACCCACGTCCCCTGCATCGGCAGGCGGACTCTCAACCACTGCGCCACCAGGGAAGCCCTATTTTTGCTTTTGATGCTTGAGCTTTTTAATCATACAGAAACAGCTAAGTGTAGCAATTACGGAAACAGTATATCTTTTTCTTCAATTATGTATATTTCTTTGTTTATTTGTATTTAGTAATTATTAGGAACCATGCACTCTTCTAAGCAATTTACATATATTAACTCATACAAAGATGATAACCCTATGAGGTGTGTGCATTTTATCTCTTTTTTCCAGATAGAAAAACTTGGACACAGTGAGACTGAATGATATACCAAGGAGTAGATTCAAACACAGAAAGTTTTGCTGTAGAATCCACATATTTGAACATTTTATCGTGTTGTCTCCCCACTATGTTATCATTTGTTTAATTGAAAACATAAATAAACTGCATTAATATGTGAATGAATTAAAGGTTAAATGAATAAACAGAAAATTGACATGATAGTAGAATATAAGACTTAAATATAATGTTTATCTGTTAAATTAAATTACTAGAATCGCCATTTCGAAAAATTTTAAGAGTAAGACCCAACTTTGGAAAATTAAATTAACCAAAATATTCTTTAGATAAATACAAAAGAAATTATATAATTTGCTTATTTTAAGAAATAAAACAGGGGCTTCCCTGGTGGCGCAGTGGTTGAGAGTCCGCCTGCCAATGCGGGGGACACGGGTTCGTGCCCCGGTCCGGGAAGATCGCACATGCCGCAGAGCGGCTGGGCCCGTGAGCCATGGCCGCTGAGACTGCGCGTCCAGAGCCTGTGATCCGCAACGGGAGAGGCCACAGCAGTGAGAGGCCTGCATACCACAGACAAATAAATAAATAAATAAAACGAATTAACTAACTAATTAATTATTTAAAAAAAAAAGAAATAAAACATCATCACTATGTTTTAGTTGGTTATTGATAAATAACTGCTTTGTTTTATAGGGAAAGCCAATAGTGAGTTATAAGATGATATCATCCATTTTTTTTTATTATGATGTCAGCCTAGAGGCAAGTCCACAGCAATTATGAGCATTATCATATAAATCTTTATAACTGAAGATGTATAAAGAGATGATTTCATGGCCACTTCGACCATAAGGGAGCAAGTTCATGGTTAAAGTTAATATCTGAAGACGGCGGTATGGAGTACTGAAAGAAATGTGCTGTTGATGAAATCATTGGGTGTTTGAAATTACCTCCAGAATTGTCAGTAAGTGAATAATACATGCTATTATTGTTTTATTTTCCAATAAAATATGCAATAATTTTTCTCCAATACACATTGAAATTTAGCTTCTGATTATACAGCTTTTAAAATTGTGTATAGATTTGTCTGAATTGGAATTTAACATTTATGATGAAAAATATTTCAGTAATATTGGGGCCTTGAACAAGTACCCTGTGACGTTCACACAAAAAATGGATTAGGTATTAGGAAAATAAAACATCAAATGCATAACTTGCAACTAGTAATGCCAGAAGGCATGTCATACTTCATCCCATCCCCTTTTTCCTAAATCAGTTTCAAGAATTATCAAATAGCAAAAATATTGTTTTGCATTAAGTCATTGCTACAAGTTGTGTAATGCAGAGACTTGCTGGGAGAGGAACCAGGTGCCTGGAGAAACAGCAGGTGGAGGAGAAGGAGGTGATACCTGCCAGTCAAGACTAAAACAGGGGCTTCCCTGGTGGCGCAGTGGTTGAGAGTCCGCCTGCCGATGCAGGGGACGCGGGTTCGTGCCCCGGTCCATGAAGATCCCACATGCCGCGGAGTGGCTGGGCCCGTGAGCCATGGCCGCTGAGCCTGCGCGTCCGGAGCCTGTGCTCCGCAACGGGAGAGGCCACAGAGGTGAGAGGTCCGCGTACCGCAAAAAAAAAAAAAAAAAAAAAAATCATGTTGAAGCCGTTCATAGGACTTTTCAGTGTGACACATGACTGGTATGTTTAAGGAATTAGCCACTAGGCAGGCATAGGTGGTTTGTGAATGGTTGCGTGATTCAGTTATTCAACAAAAGCCTTCTTTGCTGCAAATGCACTCACCTTGTCCTGAAAGTGCACAGGCAGAATGGAAATCAAAAAGTTCAAGATAAAAAATTCTTAGCAGTTGGCATTTGGGGCAAGGGGTTTCTTTACATTTGTTTGCTCTTTTTTATACCTGCCTGTCTAATTGAAGAATGAATTACAATCAACAGACAACCTGCAACGTGCTAGTTGTTTCCTTGAAAAGCTCAACATTCTCTCTGCAGATGCAGTTTCATTCATTCTCACAACATCCGATCTTATTCATTTCCTATCTTTGCTAGGGGGATGTCAAATGTCAAATGTACTTCTCTGTCATCCTTGCATTCTCAAGGTAGAAAGTAAGGACTGAAAAGATAAGTGACTTAATCATGATACACAGAATTCGATGATGAAGGGGGAATGGAGAACATTTAGTCTGAGAGATCTGAGATACGGGAAGAGGGAAAGACAGGGCTTCAAAGGGCTTCCTTCCAGGGTTCACTGTTTCAAAGACACAATAAGTCTCCACTGATGTAGAAATTATAAATTGTATTCTAATTTTCAAGCATTGATTTGGAAAAACAAATGGCTGCCTTAGAGTACTGTGAATAAAAATGATAATGCCTAATTGTAATAATGTAACAAAACCAACTAAACGAAAAATTATTTTATTTCTCTCCCTTTCCTTTAGTTTGTTTTGATAAGAATCCCTAAAATATTTAGCATTATTATTCATAGTTAATATCAAAAAATTCCTGCTCCTTTCATGTTTGAAATAGTGGGGTCTGATAGTAAAATAAGAACTGTATTTATATGATGGTATATTTGGTGAATATTATAGTCTACCAGAATATTATAAAGTTATCCTTTAACATATTACAAAGAAGAGAGGATTTTTGAACCTCATGCTGTAACTATGGCAACAGTATAGGCTTAAAACAATAGGAAACATTGTCGGAATATGAAGCAAATCTATCTCATAGTCTTTATCTCTAAACATAATAGCTATTTTACAATTCTCTGAGCATTTGTCAAAAAAGCTACTGTATAAATATTGATAACTGAATTCAATAATCTCCTTGGGTTTATAGCATATGGCACATGGGACACTGACATGCATTCATGAAGATTATCATTTAAACTTTGACAGGGACCAAAAATTATTGAAATTGATATAGTTATTTTAAATATTTTGAAATGTATCAAGTATATGTGACAACCACTTCCCTGAAAAGAAGTTTCATTCTAAATACATTTATTCTGTCTATTGAGAAGACTTTTAGTAGCCTACAGGATGGACTTCTAATTAAATCACTTACGTCTACATAGTTCTGAAAGGATTGAACACTTAAAAGGATAGGGTTAGTATAGTTTGAGGTCGGGGAGCCTGATTCCTCCAGCTCTGTTTTTCTTTCTCAAGATTGCTTTGGGTATTCGGGGTCTTTTGTGTTTCCATACGAATTGTAAAATTTTTTGTTCTAATTCTGTGAAGAATGCCATTGGTAATTTGATAAGGATTGCATTGACTCTGTAGATTGTTTTGGGTAGTATATTTATTTTCACAATATTGATTCTTCCAATCCAAGAACATGGTCTATTTCTCCATCTGTTTATGTCATCTTTGACTTCTTTCATCAGTGTTTTATAGTTTTCTGAGTACAAATCTTTCACCGCCTTAGGTAAGTTTATTCCTAAGTATTTTATTCTTTTTGTTGCCATGGTAAATGGGATTGTTTCCTTAATTTCTCCTTATTTTTCATTGTTGGTGTATAGGAATGCCAGAGATTTCTGTGCATTAATTTTGTATCCTGCCACCTTACAAAATTCATTGATTAGCTCTAGTAGTTTTCTGGTGGTATCTTTAGGATTTTCTATGTATAGTATCATGTCATTGGCAAACAGTGACAGTTTTACTTCTTCTTTTCCAATTTGTATTCCTTTTATTTCTTTTTCTTCTCTGATTGCCGTGACTAGGATTTCCAAAACTATGTTGAATAAGAGTGGTGAGAGTGGACATCTTGTCTTGTTCCTGATCTTAGTGAAAATGCTCCCTGACTTCAAACTATACTAGAAAGCTATGTAATCAAGACAGTATGGTACTGGCACAAAAACAGAAATATAGATCAATGGAACAGGGTAGAAATCCCAGAGATAAACCCATGCACATATGGCCACCTAATTCACAACAAGGAGGCAAGAACATACAATGGAGAAAAGACAGCCTCTTCAATAAGTGGTGCTGGGAAAACTGGACAGGTACATGTAAAAGAATGAAATTAGAACACTACCTAACACCATACACAAAAATAAACTCCAAATTGATTAAAGACCTAAATGTAACACCAGACACTATAAAACTCTTAGAGGAAAACATAGGAAAAACACTCTTTGACATAAACCACAGCAAGATCTTTTGTGACCTACCTCCTAGAATAATGAAAATAAAAATAAACAAATGGGACCTAACTAAACATAAAAGCTTTTGCACAGCAAAGGAAACCATAAACAAGATGAAAAGACACCCTCAGAATGGGAGAAACTATGGACAAAGGATTAATCTCCAAAATATATGAACAGCCATGGAGCTCAATATCAAAAAAACAAACAATCCAATTAAAAAATGGGCAGAAGACCTAAACAGACATTTCACCAAAGAAGACATAAAGATGCTCAACATCATTAATTATTAGAGAAATGCAAATCAAAACTACAATGAGGTATCACCTCACACTGGTCAGAATGGGCATCAACAAATCTAGAAACAATAAATTCTGGAAAGGGTGTGGTGAAAAGGAAACCCTCTTGCACTGTTGGTGGGAATATAAATTGTTACAGCCACTATGGAGAACAGTATGAAGGTTCCTTAAAAAACTAAAAATAGAACTACCATATGACCCAGCAATTCCACTACTGGGCATATACCTTGAGAAAACCATAATTCAAAAAGAGACATGTACCCCAATGTTCCTTGCAGCACTATTTACAATAGCCAGGACATGGAAGCCACCTAAGTGTCCATCGACAGATGAATGGGTAAAGAAGATGTGGCACATATATACAATGGAATTATTACTCAGCCATAAAAAGAAGCGAAACTGAGTTAGTTGTAGTGAGGTGGATGGACCTACAGTCTATCATACAGAGTGAAGTAAGTCAGAAAGAGAAAAACAAATACTGTAAGCTGACACATATATATGGAATCTAAAAAAAACCAAAAAGGGTACTGATGAACCTAGCATCAGGGCAGGAATAATGACGTAGACATAGAGAATGGACTTGAGGGCATGGAGGGGAGGGAGAAGCTGGGGCGAAGTGAGAGTAGCATTGACATATATATACACTACCAAATGTAAAATATTTAGCTAGTGGGAAGCAGCCTCATAACACAGGGAGATCAGCTCGGTGCTTTGTGACCACCTAGAGGGGTGGGATAGGGAGGGTGGGAGGGAGGCTCAAGAGGGAGGGGATATGGGGATATATGTATGCATATGGCTGATATCTCCCCAAGGAGATATATACACACACACATATACACAGTCATACTGTAGCATAGTATATATTCTTTTTAAACCTTTTTAAAGAAAAAAACATATTTCCAGGAAGTCTTTTGTACTTGAATCTTTGTATGTACTCCTGAATTTTTATTTTTTTGTCTATCTGTTTACATATGTAGGCATCATCTGTCACCTTCCTCTGCTCTATGTCATTATGGGTGTTTTATGAGGTTTCAACTCTTTGATATTACCATTTTTCTCTACCTACTCTTTGAGGTTCATAGTCAGTTGATGGATGGCCTGAGCTGACAATATCATCTGGAAATCCCAATGTCGTCTGCCATTGAGGTCTGATTATGGAGCAGCTGGCCGTCAGGGAGCTGTCAGTTCACTGTCCAAGCACCAAGGGTGGGTTTATGCCTCCTGGTCTCCAGGTCAACTCCAGGCTCAGGAGAAGAGAAGGCTCATCCCACTTGGTCACTGTCTTCTCTTGCACATGTGGTCAGGGAATCCAGACAAAACGCAGTGGAAACAAGTGTTCCACTACCTTTGGTGGATACACAGATATATTCAGTCCCACCAGGGACTGTCATCCATTTGAGGTCCCCAAATGCCTGCCTCTGCCTTCCCCACAGAGTGGGGAAAGCCCTGGACTCAGGCTCGAAGGGAATCGTTAGTCCTGGGACTTGCCTTTCTCTCCTCCATTCTCCCAGAATGCAGAAATACCAGTGATCCATCTTCTACTACACAGAGATGGGTATCTTCCTTGGAGATAAAAGAACAGTTTAATTGAATAAACCTGGATCCCTTAATGAACTCGAGAAGAGGAGTTGCACAGCTCCCTGAAATGGGTGGACAGTGACATGATAGAAAACGAAACATCTATTTAGACCACTGTGTTTTGTGGTCTTCTTGTTTGTTTGTTTTTAGTTACCTCTTAGTAAATGATAGGGAATATGAGAATGCCTCTTTCCTCACACTTTTGCCAACAGTTGTCAAACCTTTTGATTTTTGCTAACTGCTAGATAAAAGTGACATCTTTTTTGTGTGTGTGTGATATGCGGGCCTGTCACTGCTGTGGCTCCCGTTGCGGAGCACAGGCTCCGGACGCGCAGGCTCAGCGGCCATGGCTCACGGGCCCAGCCGCTCCGCGGCATGTAGGATCTTCCCGAACCAGGGCACGAACCCGTGTCCTCTGCATCGGCAGACGGACTCTCAACCACTGCGCCACCAGGGAAGCCCCTAAAAGTGACATCTTAATGTCTTTCTCATCTTCTTTCTTCTTATAAGGAAAGACGTTAATTATATTTTATGTTGATTAAAAGTCAATCTTGTTTGAAGAGAACACTGACATTTCCTTTCCTCATTTTTCTATTGGTTTATTTATTATTATTATTATTGATATATAGTAATATAAAGCTTACAGCGCCATATTTGTCACAAGTGTTTTTCTTCATTTTCATCCTTACTTGTTCTTATATTTGTGGTAATTTTTTTGCCATGCAGAATATTACAATGTTTTAGGTAATACCTTTTACCTTTTAAAAATGATTCTTGACTTCTGTTTCATGCTTACAAAGATCTTCCATACTGCAACTTTTTTCCTAATCTATATTTCTTCTAGTATTTCATGATTTGTTTTTCATGTAATTAATCCCTCTCCAATTTATTTTGGTAAAAGTGTTTTTTTTTAATTAATTAATTTATTTTTGGCTGTGTTGGGTCTTCGTTGCTGCGTGCCGGCTTTTCTCTAGTTGTGGTGAGGGAGTGCTACCCTTCTTTGGGGTGCGCAGCCTTCTCACTGCAGTGGCTTCTCTTGTTGCAGAGCACGGGATCTAGGCGCACAGGCTTCAGTAGGTGTGGCTCGCAGGCTCTAGAGCGCATTCTCAGTAGTTGTGGTGCACGGGCTTAGTTGCTCCGTGGCATGTGGGATCTTCCTGGAGCAGGGCTCGAACCTGTGTTCCCTGCATTGGCAGGCGGGTTCTCAACCACTGCACCACCAGGAAAGCCCTATTTTGGTAATAGCTTTAAACTTGTGATTCATTTTTCTCCTTCTCCAACTGGCTGCCTAATTATCACACTGTTTATTGAATAATCCTTTTCCCCATAGATTTAAATGACCATGTTATGGTATTAATACTGAAACTTATTAATCAAATAAATATGACCCTGTAGACCAAACATCAGAATCTAATATTATTTACACTAATAGTTTAGAATGTCAGTTTAGGTTTTATTCCCCCAGGAAATACTTCTCATGTTTAGCTCAAATTTTACTGGGAGTGGATATTAGGATGCTGTTGAGAGCAATGAATAGAAAACAACTAAAGTAATAATTAAAAATCTAGACCTAATAAAATTTTATTATAGAAGGTATTTTGTATTATCACTTTTCTCCTCACTTTTAGGAAATATTTGTAAGATATCTAAAATTTTCTTTGAATTTCTATTTTACTAGCAAAGGTCTAGATGTTTATTTCTTGGATATTAATTTCACAGTGTGAATTCATTGTGAATTATGCACCTGCAATACATATAGCACTAGTTTGGTTTTTTTTTTTAACATCTTTATGGAGTATAATTGCTTTACAATGGTGTGTTAGTTTCTGCTTTATAACAAAGTGAATCAGTTATACATATACATATGTTCCCATATCTCTTCCCTCTTGCGTCTCCCTCCCTCCCACCCTCCTTATCCCACCCCTCTAGGTGGTCACAAAGCACCGAGCTGATCTCCCTGTGGCATGGACATATATGTCACTACCAAATGTAAAATAGATAGCTCGTGGCAAGCAGCCGTATAGCAGTAGTTTTGATTTAAAATATAGTTTGCTACTTTCATACAAATTTTAAAAATTGAGACAGAAATAAATTACGATTGGCAGGTGTTTACATCTTTATTTGTGTTAACTTCCCCCATAAGCTCCGTAGATGAATGGCTCATACAGGATAATCTGCCTAAAGGACCTTCTCAAGGTTTTGGAAATTGTGTCAGCTTTTCTTGGATGAATCTCTTTTATTCAGTATCATCAATGGAGTGTGATTGCTACTTGCTTAGAAATGAAAGGATGTAGTATCAATTCAAATTATTCTTTTCCAGGCAAATAAAGATTCTCAAACCAGAAGAAAGTGAGAATAAATAATATTGTTAACAAAGCTTGCTACATTCCAGGAATCTGCCAATCAAAACACTATTTAAATTGAATGGAAGGATCTGACATCGAGAAGGCTGTATAAAATTTCTGTAAGAAAATACAATTCATGGATGGAAGTGTGTGTAATAAGACTTTTGTAGGCAACGGGTTAGTCTGTGAAGGTCAGAGGTCACACTGTGCAAACCCAGCTTGTGTTTTCTAAGTGAGGGGATGAGTTAGGGTAATATAATGTTCACACCGTAATCAAACACAAGATGTTGTCCAAGCAAAGCGATGTGGAAGGGCTCCCTAATTAGGACATCTAAATAATAATATATAATTTATGGTCTTGCCGGTAAACCCAGTGGCTCAGGCAGTGGGTTGGATGACTTACCTCAGGAAGCCCATGCCTCTGACCTCTCACCTTGATGACCTGACTCATCCCCCAAATTCCGAAGTAAGATCCTTGGTGATACAGAAACCTGTGAATGACGGCCCCAGAGATGTCTCTCCCACCCCCAAATACCCCTCATTCCAGTCATTTTAAGGATGTGAACACAAATGACATTCTTGAAAATAATAGGAACCAGGAGTAAAATAACTTAAGTGCCAAATTCTGCATAACCCATGTTAAGCAGAAATGAATATTAATCTCCCATTGCTCCTTTCTTGACATAAACTCAGAAAGCTCATGTCTTTACTTTCTCCTGATTTTTTCCTTTAAAATAGTTTCAACTTTTCTCATCCTGCAGAGCCATAAATCTAATCCTTTATGTTTTCTTCTTTCTTGAGTTACTCGACGGCAGTGGCAGGTGTTGGTTATTTTTTCAAGAAATCTCTCATGAATATGTTGTCAATAAGCCAGTGACCTACGTTCACCCCAGTGTCGCTGTAAGGCAGAGTCCCTCACACCACCCTCCTTCGGCGGTTTCTAGTTCTTGGGTCCTGTCCTACTGAGCTCTGTATTCTTCCCTTTTTTGTTCTTGGTATTCTTGACCGTTCTGTCAGAGAGGTTGTAAAAGCAAATTAATGTCTCACTTTTTTCTATGCAGTTTCTTCAAGTCAAGTTTTGTCCTACAAGATCTGTGGATTGCTGACTATTTTTATTATTCCAAATAGAGATTTACTGTAGAAAACTGAGCAATTGTCTTTTCCTGTATTTTCATGTGGCATCATGTACTTTTAATTTTTAAATGTCGACTATTAAAATAAAAGGATCGTATGAAAACAAAGGCATATTCCTTAGGTTGCCATTTTGCAGTGCTTCAGATAAAAAGGGAAAGTGGGCTACAGTGTTGAGTTCTAATAAAGGACTCAACTCTTCAGCATACAGGAATGATAGGTTTCCGATAATGTAAAATTTTTGAAATTGTTTCTCAAAATGGAGAGAATTCCATTTCTAATGAAAAGCTGTATCTTGAAAATTATATATTGAAGATTATATACTAATGAAAATAGCAAAGAGACAACCTTATTCATTCAACAAATATTTATTGAACAGATGCTACGTTCAGGCACACTTCTAAGTGCTGGGGATACAGTCAGAAACAAACACGTAGAATCCTTTCATTGTAAAGGCAGTGAGCAAACGTGAAGAGCAGTGGATATTAAATATTTAGGACACATAAACACCCATGTATCTGAGAAGACACAGCCCAGTTCAAGTGAACTCAAAAACTCATTCACACTGAAATGTAAACAGAAGTAATGTTCCTGATCTGATGTAGACAACAATGGTATCAACTTGCCTGTCTCCTTCTGCCAAATTGGGTAGATACTCTTACTGCTGAGGTCTTGTGTGTGGCACTCCATGTTACTTTCAGAGAATGCACCTGACTAGTTGGGAAGATGCACCACAATCAATTTTAGGCAAATTATTAGCGCTTTAGCATGGGTGGGTGTGTTGGTGGCATTTGGTAGAGAGCAGCCACCAGGAATAGCTTTCTTTCTCAGAACATTTGTGCAGTTATACATCTGATTCTGCTAACAGAGCATCTTCTGTCCTAGGCTTGAAATCTTTTCCCTTCTCATCATCTGCCTCTATGGCACTGCTAGTTTTGGTGATTTAGGAGCAATCCATGCATTCTGAGAGGGTGTTTTACCCTCATCATCTCTACAAGAACATCATCTCAGTTGATATTGTCTCCAGTTTATAGATGACAAAATTAAAACTGAGAGATGTTAAGTAAATGAGAAGATGCTATATGCATCGTAAGTGTCAGAAGTGGGATTAAAATTCAGGGCTCGATCCCTCCAAAGAGAATGAACATTCCTCCAGACCAGCGGCTCCCAGATCTTAGTGTGCATCAGAATCACTTGGAGAGCTTGTTAAAACACAGACTTCTAGACCCTCCCCAGAGATTCTGACTCAGTAGGTTTGGGTTGGGGCCCAAGAATTTATATTTCTAACAAGGAGATGCTGATGCCACCGGTCCAGGGACCTCACTTTGAGAACACTGATGAATTCCATGCTGGCCCAGAGACTCTCTTCTGCTTTTAGAAAGTTTGAAATTTGAACAAGTTTTCATTTCTGTTATTGTTTTGACCTAGGGTTACCTGGTAGGTGTGAAAAAAGAAAAAAGACAAGGTCTCTGGGAACCATTTCCATTCTCTGAGGATTTGCCCCCCTCCATCTGCCACAGGGTGGGGTTGAAGGAACAATCGGAGACAAAGTTTTCCACTGTTGAAAAGCAACAATTACTTCTTTTGTAATTACAATATAAAGGGAATTAAACAGCTCTGTCACATTGATAGTGGCTTGTAGAGTGTACTTAACTCTCAGGAGGAGTTTCAAATAATTAGCATTATTGAGTCACTCTGGGTTAGCTCTTTCTGCATAACCTGTTTTCATCTGAGTTTGGAATACTACTATTCTGGCAGCTTGCCAAGGCCATAGACATGTAGCTCTTAAAAATCTCAGAAGATACATTGCCAATACTTTTTATTTCACAACAGTTGAACTTAAGTGAAAATGAAAAGGAGAACAAATCTCTTGGGTCTTTTCTTTCTAAAAAAATTATTTGGTGAAATATCCCATCTGCAGACACACGTCATTTCTAAGAATCCGAAAGGCTCATCAAGATGTGTCTTGCAAAGATACAGACGTCCAAAACATTTTGTAATCTAAAAACATTATAAGTTAATTTCTCATACCCTGTCTGTTAAGAATTTAATCAGTAACTCATGAGTAATTTATTTTTTCCTAATACCCTCCGGGTGGTTATTTGTGACCTTCTCTTGGATGGGGCCAAATTGAAGGTTGTCTCATTTTCCTTCCGTGTGATGGGAAGGAGGTAAGACGAATAAAATTTCTAGATTTTGGAGGGAAAACAGATCCTTTCACTAAGTGCTTAAGCATCATCCTCTCACATTTAAATTGGTATCTTATGTTTTTCATCTCAAGTTTAAATAGTTATAAAGGACGTATTTTGCAATATTGGAAATATTGACATATGAACTACAACAATTTTCTCTCATTTAAATATATACCATAGATTATAGACACCAATGTCACTCAACACTCACCATAGTCCTTTTAAAACATACAGAAAAATTTCTTCTTTAACAGTTGTGAATTTTACATTGCTGCATTTTCCTTTTTGAATTTCTAATTGCATATTACCTTCCCTCCAGTGTCCCATCCTAAAATAATATGCTTTAATTTTGAAAATATTTTACTAAACACATATAAATGTAGATGTATATTATTTGTTTGTATACTACACACACATATATAAATTTATATATATATATAACTTAAAATGTTCTTGTGACACTAAATTGTTGTCAATTTTTTTCTTCTTAATTGGAGTACCATAATTATTATTGGTAAACAGATAATCAAAACAATATAAATATATGATACTTTTGTAAATTGCATAAGAAGGAAAATGTTATTGGAAATGTACCTTGTAATGAGACAGGAGGGATATATGTGTATCTTGATTAAAGAGTTTTTTGACACCTCCGAGAGGCTTTCTCCTTTGGACAATGGCCATAGTAAGACTCAGAAGACAGATTATCTGGTGCCAGTATTATTAGCTGTGTGATTGGGGGAAGTTAATTAACATCTCTGGGCTTCAACTTCCTTATCTACAATATGGAAATAGTAATATTCCCTATCTCACAAGGCTCTTATGAATACTACGTGAGTTAATTTAAGAAAAGTACTTAGAACAACGCCTAGTATATATTATAGGTGATACTTATTTTACTTATTATTTTGATTAATGTCATTTTGAAACTTCTACCTGGTTCAAGCCCCATCCTTATCCCCTTCACTGGGCTAATAACAACTCTTCATTAATATTCTCTCTTAAAGTTAATTTTCTTTAGGAAACACTCTCTTATTTATATCTTCTGAAGCCTGTATTGTCCATTTCACAGCATTGATCACAGTTTTGTAATGGCATGATTCAAAAGTGTTTTCTTTTATAGGCGCTATGTCTTGAAAACTCTTGCATCTCCTTTACCTAAAGGTAGAAGACCCTCAATGTAAATTATTTTCCATGTATTTAAGTGATATGTAATCCACTAAGAACACTTGATATTGATTTGTTCTAGCATTTTCTTCACCGTGTTCCTTTTTGGTGTCATGACTAGAATAGTATTGTAACATAACTCAGTGTATTTTATGGCATTCTTACAAAAAATGATGGATTCAGTGGCTTTGAATATATAAACTTCTGCAAAGTGATGATGTTTCTGGAAGAAAAGAAATAGGCATTCATTAGCCTTCTGCTCCGTTTTTATCCGGCACGGTTGCAAATAGAATTGTGGCCAGTGGCAGCTGATCTGGACTGAAAGAGCTCTCACATTCCAACTGAGTAGGGAATGATAATGACAGCCGTCATTCTGTCATCATTCTGTAGCTAAAGGGACATCACCACCAGCAAAGCTCTCCAAGGCACTCGCTTGCTATGTGGTTAGTGCAGAGAAAGCTGAGGACTGATTCAAAGTTCTACCACCCAAAATCAGCCTCGATAAAAGCTCTTTAATAACTGATTGAAATCTACATCTCCGGGAAACCGTCCATTCACTTTTCTAATAGATTAAGCTAGACCTCTTATCTATTATTATTTTTACACTGGACTGTTATTAGGTCTACAAAACTACTCATGTTTTGATTAGAAGAAATGATAGCTTACTCAGAATCCTTCAACAAGGATCTCGAGGACATAATTTCAAAGTGTTTGGATATGATTTTAGTTGGACAAATAAAAAAAAGTTTTAGCATAGCAAGACATTGAATATACTGCTTTATCTGTATCGAGTCCTCGCTGAATATTTCAGTATATATTTAAAGATTTCCACACCTCTTCAATTTCGATTTAAAATATCACAACTTGAAGAACAATCCTGTTGGTATTTTGAAAGCGAGACAATGTGGATCCTTCCTGTCGTAATTGATCATGGGTCATTTTGGATAGTTGTCCTCCGTATGGATATGTATTTACATTAAAATGTAACAGTTCAATTTGTTCAGAGATTCCCCCAAATGAAATTCAGCATGAAATAAACAAACCCATCCGTAAATAAGCATAATAAATGTAAAATTGACTCCACAAATCACTAGAATTAGGCTTTTATGAGCTAATGATAGTCACTTTAACGATTGCTCTTCTTACTAGGACTGAAAAATAATACTGAGTTTTTCTCTTAAACCTATGGGATAGAGAAAATATGTTTATGTGAAATGGGTAATAAAATGTAACAAAACATAGAAAAATTCTAATTTTATGAATAAAATGAGGCATGTAAAATAAATTTTGTGGGTTTTTTTTCATAAGTTGCTTTGGCTTAGAGTTCCCAGATACACTGGAGGTGCCCGTTCAGAATTTTGAGAAGCAGTGGCTCTATTAAATTTAGTGTATTTAAGGAATATGTGGTGTCTCTTTTTCTCTTTGTATGAAATCTCTCTCTCTCTCTCTCTCTCTCTCTCTCTCTCTCTCACACACACACACACACACACGCGCGCGCGCGCGCGTGAACTTTCTACAGAGAATTTGAAATCTTTAAATAAAGGAGTGAGGTTTTAGTCTTTAGGGATATCCAAGAAAAAGAAGAAAGGCAAGATATTTTTGGTTAGTAAGGTCCCTGAAATATCATACAAGATATGTTACCGCACATTCTGCGAAGATGCATGATGAATAAATAAGCAAAGGAGGAATTTCCACCCTTCTTCTGGAAGTGTAGAAATCCATCATTTATGCCTTGTTCTACAACAGCTACTGAGAAGTTTATGACGTTAAACAATAGTCAGAGCAGACCCATGGGAGGACAGCTTTTTATCTGATTGGGCCAAGTGAAGCTCTTGCTTATTTTTCACTATCATCGTTGTTTCGCTCAATGCCTAGCAACAAAATTGATAGCATATCATGGGAAAATAGCATTTTATTCATATTATAAGCAGTAGGAATAACGTACAATGAAGTGCCACAACCTCTAACTGATGTTCACTGGATGCCTGTTAAAATTGGTTTATGGGGGCTTCTCTGGTGGCGCAGTGGTTGAGAGTCCGCCTGACGATGCAGGGGACGCGGGTTCGTGCCCCGGTCCGGGAAGATCCCACATGCCGCGGAGCGGCTGGGCCCGTGAGCCATGGCCGCTGAGCCTGCGCGTCCGGAGCCTGTGCTCCGCAACGGGAGGGGCCACGGCAGTGAGAGGCCCGCGTACCGAAAAAAAAAAAAAAAATTGGTTTATGAGCACAAGGCCCTCAACATGAGAAATCTGGTAATAGGCTAACGTTAACAGCATTTTTATCTTGATTTTCTTTACTCATCACTATTTTCAGTGGATAGGATATTTAATACCTGAAATTGTAACTTGTGATTGTAATTACAAACTTACAGGCCTCTAGAAAACCACTGTTTATATGTGTGGTAAGCTACAGAACTACCTATCCAGATTCAGAAGCACAGAGGTGAGTTTGACCATGAAAGGGAAGTAACAAGAATCTTGTCAGGCAAATCCAGGTTGTCCACACAGAGGTGGGACCTTCACAGCCTGAAGCCCCTACTAGGAGCAGAGCTTGGCACTAAAATGCTGTGAGATGAAGGAAGGGAGGCACCAAGCGGAAACATCCGTACTCTTCCATCCCATTTGTCTTTAGTAAATCTTAGAACTCTGTGCCATGCATGACATTCCATAACTTACTGATTGGGCCATTTTAGAATGACATAAATCATCCTTGACAGAGTTTCAGGAGACAGCTACCTTACTAAGTAATTGAATTTTTTTCTCAGACAAAAACTCTATTGTTGAAAATTGTAAAGATAGAAATAATCATTTTTAATTTGATTAAAAGTATCTTTATTTTAGTTATCTAACAAATTGGAAACAATAGTAGTAAAGGTTCTATTTCCCATACAAAGTACCTCCATGTTAGTCAAATATAAAGGCATGATGTAAATTGTCTACATAGAGTAGAAAATAAAGAATGGGATGAGAAATGATATTAATTTTATTGATTTCAAATTTTTTAGTTGACAATCACTGAAACTGACAAATTAACCTTTTCCTAGTAATATCAGTTTAGATTATTTAAGAGCTAAGTCAGCACAATACTACAGAATTTCATTTTAAAGTTGATAAGGCACTTATTCTGAAAGCTGTGATTTCAGGGGTACTATCATGAGTGTAGTTCAGAATGGACTAGCTTGTGCATTTCTTTCTTTTTTTTTTTGTTGCCAATTTTAAATACAGTTTTCTTTAATACATTGCATTTTCCACTTACAATATAGTGCTTGTAAAATGCAATGCTATTTTCTTTCCCTGTGCACACATTCCATGCTCAAGTATCAAGAATGCCCAGTTTACTGTAACAGCTCAACTTTAAAACAGCCGTGGAATTTGCTACAAATTTGGGTCCTTCAATGTTTTATGGAACAATGTGCATATATTTCTTAAACCTCCAGTGCCTCTTGTAGTACTCATTTTGTCAACTTGTTTCTCCAGGATTCTATAACCTTTTCTATGTTTACATGAACTTTCATGGCTATTTATTTTCATGATCCTTTTTATTTTGTAAGGTATGATCACACTCGACATGTTTTAAAGGCATCACTAGAATACATTTTTATTCAAAGGACAGTAAATAATACTTTGCTGTTGACAGCATCACCAACTTATTTATTTTAAACCTCTGCTCTTTTTTGGTCCTCAGGTATTTCACATGTTAATTACAGATTTAAAATTCAACAAACCCATGAGAGTGTAATTGTAAACTCATAAGGACGCTGCGACAGGCGTGGAGTAAATCGTTCCTGTCTTTAGTCGTCACTTTTAATCGGTGACGACTAAATCATGTAAACAGCATGTTACTATATTCCACTGTGAGTTTACATGTCAGGTGCTCTTTTTAATTCTGTTTTTCTTTTAACCTTGGATATTTTGAGGCTATTTTATTAGGCGCAAACATATTTAGACTTTTTATATATTCCCAATGTATTGATTTTTTCATATTATAAAATGTTTCTATCTCAGTAATCTTTTCTTAAAGAACACTGAGTCTGGTGGGGTTTTTTGTATATTGTTCCCAGCTTTCTTTTGTTTCATACTTGCAACATATATCTTTTGCAATATTTTTATTTTCACCCTCTATCTGTAGCTTTATATTTAAAGGATATGTCTTATAAGAAGCTTATAGTAGATTTATTGTAAAATCTAATTTGATGAGGTTAGAGTTTTAATTGGATAATTTTACTCATTTATCTAATGTCGTTACAGGTATATGTGCATAAATCTACCATCTTCTTTGCACTTTTTTGTCCCAACTCTTTATACTCCTTTATTTCTTTTCTCCTATTTCTCAAATAACCAAATTTTATTGTATTTCATTTTCTTCCTCTATTATATATTATTTTACTAATTTTTAGGGTTTGATATGGAAATTATAAAATCCATCATTAACATTAAAATCCAAATAGTAGACTTTTAACACTTAGTCATTGCAAGGACCTTAAAACAATTTAACTCTTGGTTTATTCTCTAACCAACTCCTATTTTTTCATGCAATTGTTGTCAATTATTTTACTGTTCTATACATTCGTATACCCAAGACTTTATCATTAATGTTTTATTCAATCAATAGCCATTTAGAGGTATCCACATATTTACTTGCAGTGGGCTCTGTATTCCTTGTGGCATATCCATGTCTCCATCTGGGATCATTTTCCTTCTGTCTGAAGAATCCTCTAATTATTTCCTTTCATGCAGACCTGCTGTTCACTAATCTAATAAATTTTCATTTATCTGAAAATGTACTCATTTGCCTTTCTTTTTTGAGGACATTTTTGCTATGTATAGAATTCTGGATCAGTATTATGTTTGTTTTTTTACTTTGAAGGTAATTATTCATTTTCTTAAACCTTCTATCTTTACTTGTTGAGAAGTCCATGTTTCTCTGGATACTTTTAAGATTTTTTTATCTTAAATTTTAAGTTTTGCTGTGATATGCTTGTGTGGCGTTCTATATATTTACCCTGTTTGGGGTTATAGAGCACTGCAAATATTTTTGTTGTTTTTTTTTTCATATTTGGGGGTGAGAGGGACTTCGTCCAATGCATCTTCAAATATGCTTTTATCCCATTTTTTTCCTCCCTCCTCTTTTCTCAGATTCCAATCACAGTTGTTTCAAGACCTTTTCTTTATATTCTGTTTGTATCTTCCATGTGTGTCTGTATATTTCGTGTTTTTATCTCTGTGCCTTTATGTGTATATTTTCTTCTAGCCTATTTCTAGCTTACCGTTCCTCTACCCATGTGTGTATAAACTAGTGTTAAAACCATTTATTGTCTTGTTTCAGTTTTTATATTTTTTCACAATTTCTCTTGATTACTTCTTGTAGTGTTTTATTTTCCCTTAATATTCTATATTACTCATGGTTATTTTAAAGTTCTTATTGGTGAATTGCAATACTGTCATGTCCCACGTGTCTATTTCTACACTTATTTTTATCTCTTGATTTTCATCATTTCTTTTCTTTCTTATGCATTATTATTTCTGATTGAATAATGAGCCGTGTCTGAAAAACTATAAAGATAATTTAAGAATCTAGATGACTTTATTTTCCCCAAGAGAGGAATTATACTTCCAGCAATGGAGTTAAGATGAGGTCAGATAATTTTGAACCAAGTAAGGACTGAGGTACTGGAACCCTGCTTTGAGGGTTTTTTTATAACTGGCTTACCAGGTTTGCTTTTATTCCTACATTGTGGGCATTATTGGGTCCAATGTAAAATCCTGGTGTGCTTACCTAGGTACATGCTCCTGGAGAATCCTGAATTCAATCATTTTTCACTCCCACTACAGCTCCTTGAAACCACTGAAAGCTCTACTCAGTGTCAGCTGCTCCTTAAAATGGGCAAATGCATCAATGGCAAAAGTATTGCCAAAGACCAAAGACAGGACTCCCGTCCCTGGGCCTCCCTTTCCTCTAAAACAATGGGCCTTAATGTCAGTGCTGCTTTGGTTGCTCTGATGCATTTCAACAGATTATTAAAATCACTTTTACAGCTCTTCTAGTTGTTATTGGTGTGAAGGCTGGTCTTCTAGAGCCAGATGTAAACTTTTTAAATATTTATTTTATAAAGCAATCTAAAATGGGTCAATTAGCCACTATTCTCAGTCTTTTCTAGTTTACTTTGTATAATAATCTGACTTTTGCATTGGAATGTATAAGCAAGTAATAATATAGAAACAAATCCAGTGTTGTATTAAGTCCCCATCTGACTAGCAAATTTTAGAAGCCTTGAGTAGGATTTTGATCAGTATTCCCAGGGAAATCATTGGCTCTCAACTGCTGAATACTGATTAACGCAGAAGGATGCCAAAGACTTTAAATATTGTATCCAATTAGTGTTAGGAAAACAGAAATTTATAATCATTTCCAGAACAATTTATCCCGAATCATATAATGTATGTTAGTCTGGCAATCTTTTATAGACCATTATACAATGTAAATTAGATGTTATGTAAAGAAATATGAGAAAATAAAAATAACTTGTTTTCATGAAATCAAATAAATGAGAATGATTATATTCTTTATTGAAATTGTAGGCACATAAGGACAAGTTAAGAATTTAGAAAACCTGAATTTACTAAGCATATTTCTTTTGGGTGATTGCTTTAATTATAAATTATTTTCCTTATTAAAAGAAAAGTCATTTATATATGTAAGATTGCTTGGTACATGTAAGTGATTACTTATGTATTACTAATTACTTGAAGTGAATATGAAGAAGAGGATACTTAAATTATTGTCTTTTTTACAATAAATGGCTAATATTTATTCAGTGTTTCCAATG
Organism: Pseudorca crassidens; assembly: GCF_039906515.1. Classification (NCBI taxonomy): domain Eukaryota; kingdom Metazoa; phylum Chordata; class Mammalia; order Artiodactyla; family Delphinidae; genus Pseudorca; species Pseudorca crassidens. Next base: position 5,840,234 of record NC_090307.1, on the reverse strand, counting down.
TGTTACACAATGTGTTATTTATGGGAAAGCACTTCATGGAACAATGAGGTCAAGTCCCTAATTTTACAAGTATGTAGACAGATGCTCACAAATACTATCTGATTTTATTTTATTTTATTTTATTTATTTTTTTATTTTTCGGTACACGGGCCTCTCACTGCTGTGGCTTCTCCCGTTGCGGAGCACAGGCTCCGGACGCGCAGGCTCAGCGGCCATGGCTCACGGGCCCAGCCACTCCGTGGCACGTGGGATCCTCCCGAACCAGGGCACGAACCCGCGTCCCCTGCACCAGCAGGTGGACTCTCAACCACTGCGCCACCAGGGAAGCCCACTATCTGATTTTAAAGGGTGTTGATATTTCTTTTTGATAGAAGCAAGATTTAATTCCAGTTCTTGGGAATACTAAACATTTTTTCTCTCCCTTTGACTAGGCTCTACCGAATTTAAGCGTGTTGATAATCATTACTAATAAATTATTAATCAAAAGTGAAGATAGTACAATATTCATTTCACTAAATGAAGAAATTCTACTTGGTAATTTTTTTCTTAATGGATAGGATGTTATTATATGGTAATAATTGCTTTCTAAATTTATGGAAAAATAAGAATTGTTCATAAAAATTTCAGGATAAACAGGTAAACATATAGTTTTTACTTTGAAAGAAAAATTGTGTATTTTGAGGCTTTGTGAGATGGGCCAAGATAGGAAAAAATAAAAGAATATGATACAACATTACATTTTCAGAAATACGATACTTCTTAGAAAATGTGTGGGGACATCATATCCAAAGAGCATAAGTAACATTTTCTTCCACAAACTGATATTCGTGAATGTAATTCATTCATATGTCATTTACACAAGTATTGGTTACTGTTTGTATTTGTTGAAACACAATTGCTAAGCAAACATTTTATTATTCACTTCCGTTTTCTGACAACAGATTTTTAAAAATAATTTGTACGAAATTACCTGAAATTTATGGGTTTAGGTAAAATAAAAATTTTACACAGTAGGAAATCAAATATAATATCAACAGATATATTAATCTTTAACTCTATACTTGTTCCTCCGACAGAATATATTTCTCTGAACTCTGAAGTAGCTAAAATTTCTTTCTCATACTAAATGCACTCACTGCTACAAGCATTCAGCATCGCACTGAAGTTCTATGAAATTTACCACACTGTATCAAGACAGATAAATAATATTACTCTTTCTAATCTCATGAGAACTAAATCTCACAAAATGAACAAAGCACGAAAATAGTCACTTTAATACTTCAGGTTTTTATTTCTCTGGAAGATCAGAAAAGTAGTCTAGGATTTTGGTGTTTCGGCTTTAAGTCTCACATAATGATTGGACTTCAAGCGACACTGTCAGGATCACTGTTAACATGCAGTGGTTATGAGACACTTGAATAACAGTAACAGCTTCCACTCACTAGCCAACAGCACGCGGATGTTCTGTGTTAGGAGGTATTTAGCACGCATATCTCTGTTGTTGTTTACAAAACACCTAAAATCACCATTTGTAGAAAGAAATAATGAAATTTAGAGAAGCTAAAGCACTTGCTTAAAATCACACAGCTCTGCGACAGTCTCAGAACACCAACTCAAGAGGTCTGAACCCGAAGGCTGAGTTACAATATTATGATGCATCCACACTCATTCCTAAATGGCTTTCAGTTTAATTACTGATCATTTTACATGATAATATTCACCCTTACTGATGTCTTAATTCTCACAAAAACCTGAGGAAGGGGTGGTATTACTCTTATTTTACGGGTAGACGTGAGAGCTAGAGGTCCAAGTGTCTCCTATGCAGTGAAGCCAAATTCAGATCTACCGTCCTCACGTCTGCCCCCATGCCTGTGCCCCTCACTCCTGCACAGATAATTCATTTCCCAGTCCCTGTCATTTCCTGTCCAAGCTACTTTACCATGCACACAATTTTGGAACAATTCACAGAGGAATCTGATAAAGCAAGGTTTGTGATCACCCTTTTTAATCAATGCTCCTCAGGCTTGGCTATATGCCTCCAGAACCTGGAGAAATTTTATAGATGCTTATACCTAGGCCTCAGAATTCCATCAGAATTCTGAATCAGCCTGGCAGTGGAGGTGAGCATCAGTATTAACTAATATTTCAAGGGCATCTATTGCTCAGAACTCCTGGTCTACCAGCTTCAGCCCCTAAGGCTGGCTGAGGTGTGGGTAAGTCCTGAGAAACCAAACTGCACCCAGTCTGGGGTCTCAGTGAGATTCCCAAAGTCCTAGAGCTGAACCCAGAACCTTTGTTCTGCTTGGGTAAGGGCTGTACCAAGATAGAGTAGAATAGTCTTTGCTAAATTCAAGAAACAACCCAGAGTTGCTGATTTGATTGAACACTAATAAGTCAACCTGGAAATGCAGAAAGCAAGGTACCTGAGAAACAAATTGAGGATACAAGAAATTTGCAGGGAGACTTGCCTGGTGGCGCAGTGGTTAAGAATCCACCTGCCAATGAAAGGGACACAGGTTCGATCCCTGGTCTGGGAAGATCCCACATGCCACGGAGCAACTAAGCCCATGTGCCACAACTACTGAGCCTGCGCTCTAGAGCTCGTGAGCCACAACTACTGAGCCTGCGTGCCACAACTACTGAAACCCGCGTGCCTAGAGCCCGTGCTCCGCAACAAGAGAAGCCACCGCAATGAGAAGCCCACGCACTGCATGGAAAAGTAGCCCCCGCTCGCCGCAACTAGAGGAAACCTGTGCGCAGCAACGAAGACCCAACGCAGTCAAAAATAAATAAATAAATAAATAAGAGAAAAGAAGTTTGCTGTGGTCTTGAAGATTGAGGCTAATAACTAAAACTATAAAGTTTCCTTCTACCAACCATTCCTTGTCCATCTACGTTACTCTTATAAGAGACTGTTGGACTCTGCAAGGCTGGGCTCCTGTTCTCAAAATGGGCTGCTCTACATGAGTACCCTTCTATCTAATTTGTTACAGTCAACAGGTCTTATGGAACATGTGATAAGAAAAGCTACTACTAGAATAATGATCTAAAATATTGAGTATTATTAATTTAATTCTGGATGATAAAAAAATGAATATATCAAAGTTCTTCATTTAAGGAACTTGCCAGCTGAAATGCAAATACACAGTAGATAACATACGATTAGTAACAACTAAACATGTATAAAGACATTATAATGTGGAGTAGGTTTGGAGCAATCATATTAGGACTTGGTAGCTTTGTCCTGAAAATGTGGTTATAGAGACAATTATAAGTAACGCCTTTCTTGTTAATTATTTTACCATGTGATATTTCCTCTCTCAATCATCCAATAGTCAAAGTTCAGATTCGTAGGTTATAGCTAAATAAGGCCTAAAAATGTGGCATAGCACTTGTCAAAGGAGTTGATTTAAAGGAGTTTTTAGTATAGGTAATAAGTTGATCATGGAACATGTAATATAAGAGGTGAAATGGGCAAAATAAAAGCCTAGAAATTGCATGCACACTTGAGGATACTTTGAAAGTGAATCATAAATCAGCCCACGGGCTTATGTTATTTAGAAAAATATTTTTTCAGTAGAGCAACTGCTTGTAGAATTATAAAACAACAAACTGATATATGAAATAAGACATTTATGCTTATTTTAGAAGCAGATTCTAAGCTGGGCCCCGACCATGATTTTTATTCATTGTTTTGTACACATCCTATTTTGTGAGAAATCAAATTAATTACGTTTCATTTTTCTGTAGAAATTTGATTTTCTGTTCACAGAGTTTTCATCTATTTCCAGCTAAGCAAGTGTATAAGAACTGGCCTGCATGTGCTACATGTGAAAACAGGCTCACGCAGAAAAGTATCTGCGGACAAATGCATAATTTTAGTCATTTTTGTTACTGTGTCAGGGGTGTCCCAGACCACCTCCACCTTTGATGATTCCTTGGACTCAGCATATAGTCATACTCACAGTTATGATTTACTACAGTGAAAGGACACAAAGTAAAGTCAGCCAAGGAGAAAAGGGCACATCGGCAAAATCAGGGGAATCCAGGTGCAAGGCAGCAAGAGTTTTCGCCTGGTGGAGAGACTACACGGGATGCCCTCAATCCCTCAGCAACAGGATGGGATGACACATGTAAAAGCCTACAAGGAAACTCATTAGAGACTCAGCACCCACTGTTTTTACTGGGGGCTGGTCACATAAGCACCCTCTGTCTAGCAGGTACCAAACTCCCAGACTCTCAGAAGGAAAGCAGCTTCAGCCTAAACTATATTATTTGCACACAAAGTTTAGGCACAGTGAGTTCTTCTTATCAAGGAATGGTGGGAACTGTCCTGCAATCCGAGTTCCCAGACATCACCCAAGGGCCAACCTTATAAGCAGGACTTTCTCAGGATCCAGTCTCAGGCCGGCTGTGTGAACATTTTCTGCACAGTCCCTTTGATTTTGTAGGCTTGTTTTACTTGTGATTTAAGGTCAATTCACATGGGATACTCATATTTAGCAATTATAGATACATCAGTGAACATAATGGTGAAGAAACAATAGTAATTTCCTTATAACATTTTAAAGATTTTCTTAATATACCTCAGAGAACAGGTTTTGGATTTTTTTGGTGATTAGCAAAATGACATTAAAACTTGCCTTCACACAGCACTAATCACTGAGTTTTTCTCAAAAGCAAGTCTTTTACACAAAAGTAATTCAGCTGCATTAGTAATATTCTTCAGTTTTAAGAAATAATTCCTTCTCTGTATATATTTGCAAGAACTATTTAAAGGGTCCAAGTCAAATGTGATAGTTCTTCTATTCAAGGACTTTGGGGAAAAAAAGTAGTGACAGATAGTATAGATAATGGCTAAATTTATATCAATAAAAATATTTTGAACACTCTTCGACCAAATCAACCACAATTTCTGCATAGAGGAATTTCTGAAGTACTGATTTATTTGTTATTTACTTATGTGACATATCACTCTGGAGTATTAGAAGTTCAAACTCTCAAATTATCCGTATGATATCGGCTGCATGATCTTCCTATAAATGTCTCCTCAGATGAGGTGTTTTTTTATTACCTTGACCTTTAAATTCAGAATAACTTTGATTATAACTATTCTCTTCATGCAGTTGAAGTTGAGATGGTACTTAAAAACTCAATATTAATTTCTCCAGCAATCTTAAATTTTAGCAAAGCATTCTTTTGACCCTAAATAGGGCTAAATGTTCTTAAGGAAGCATGAGCGACAAGGCTTAAGCTAGGTAGGAACATGTGTATTTCTTTCAGAATCATTTACGCCAGCTGCTGTAACACTTAAATCACAAAATCTCATCAGTTAAACACAACAGTGCTTATTTCTCACCCTCACAACACCCCCATGTGAGTCCAGCAATTTTCACAGATATTTGGGTTATTTTCATCTTAAGTTTCATCATCACCTCGCCCTGAGACCTCTTACAAGCACTGCCTAGCGAGAAAAGAGAAACGGTGCAAGCACACTGGATTTTTAATCTCTCAGCTCCAAAATGACAGCATCACCGAGCACAGTCCATTCCTCAAATTGGTCCCGTGGCTGAAGCTCAACTTCAAGGAAGGATGGGGAAATGTATGGGAGCAAATGAAATATTTGGTCAGCATGGTCTTTCCTACACCTGCTCTTCATGTCCCTTTTCTTCTTTCCAAATGTTGAGCAAAAATTCCCCTTTCTTCTTTTTCAGATCACTTACACTTTGTGATTTCGTATTCAGTAGACATCCAGGAAGAGACACAGACAAGGAAAAGGACAATTACCCAGTCTACTGGGGTGACTGTCACAATACCAGTTCCAACAGTGAGCACAGAAATAGAGGCAATGATGCGGCTGACAAATAGAGAAGTTAGCCCAGGAAAAAATGTCATTTAGACGAAAGTCCCATCAAAATATCTCTTCTTCTGACATTGATACTCTGACATGAGAGATAGCTTGCCCACAGCTCAGCCCAGCCATGCTTCTGTTGCTGTTCTTTGCACCAACCCTACTGTTACTTATGAAGAAATACGGGAAGAGTAAAGGCTGAGGGGTTGAGAGACAAAGTGCTTTCATTTTAGCCTCCAGAATGACCTTAAAACTCTTCAGAGAATAAGCTGTTTGGTACGTTCCAGAACCCCCTATAATTAAATGTAACAGTATATGGCATAACTTTCCAGGTTCCTTCTTTTCTACTCTCCTAAGTGAAATCTATTTTCTAGCCAAACAGGTTTTCCAGATGTGCCAGACAGCTATGCTCTCTTTCACATCCATATGTTTCTCAAACTACTGCACTGTCCTGGAGTTTGCTTTCTCTTCCTCTTCTATCCAAATTTTAGTTTTCTTTAAGATGCAATTCAAGTCCTACATTGTCACATATGGTTTCCTTGCTGTGAAATTTTTCTCAGCTCTCATGACTTCTAAATATCACCTTTTGAATTTTCTTTCCAGCCTAAACTCTGTTTTCTCTGTATTAGATTAAGACAGAGTATGAGAACATTATACATAACAGCTCCTCAATACGTATTGAATAAATAGTTGTTTTAAAACTTCAGCTATATATTTCTAACAGTGTCTAATTTAGATCCAAAGTTAGATTTTGGCTCGGTAACTGTATTATATCTTTGTCTCTCTCTGTATAGAAAACCTTAAAATGAATAACGAGTTTTATAATTTAGTATTTTAGTATAAATATTTTGATACAATGCTATACGTGCTATTTTACTGACATATTAATTATTCTTTGAAGAGTTCTATGTATTTATTAATAGAGAAAAAACGATTATGAAGTCATACAAGAAATTATAATTTGCAAAATTGAGGAACAATGTAATTGAAATGTAAAGAAAGCTGACATTTCAGTTTATAGGTGGAGTTTCAGCACTGGTGAATTATTAACTCAAGAACAAATAACGCCTCAATCGCTATATTTTGAAATGATTTTAAACTCCCTTTTATTCACACTCTTTAAGATCAAGCCTGATGTTTAACTTGTATAATTCAGAATGGTAATGAGGACAGGAAATAGGGAAGAAAACGTCATGTTTTTATTCTTACTTGATTCTGCACAACATTTGCAATCTATGATGCATTTATAATAAATTTCTTACGTTTACAGCACTATTTTGTTGGGGCTCAGGAAGGGCCCCCGAAAATGTGCCACAATGACCTATTGATTTTTTTTTTTTTTTTTTTTTTTGCGGTACGCGGGCCTCTCACTGTTGTGGCCTCTCCCGTTGCGGAGCACAGGCTCCGGACGCGCAGGCTCAGCGGCCGTGGCTCACAGGCCCAGCTGCTTCACGGCATGTGGGATCCTCCCGGACCGGGACACGAACCTACGTCCCCTGCATCGGCAGGTGGACTCCCAACCACTGCGCCACCAGGGAAGCCCGCATATTGATTATTTTTAAAGTTACTCAAGAAATGGCCAATGCAAGAGGGACACTCTGACCCTCCATACTGTCTCCCTGAAAGCAAGAAATAAATCTCTCATGTGAAAGGTGCCCTCCATGCATCTGGGAGTAGAAGGATACCCAGATCACCAGAAATAAGGAATTCAGGCGAAGAAGCCTGTAGTATAAGCAAACCTTGTTACTTCTTTTACTACCTCAAGCCCAAACTCTGTTTAGATTCTTCACAAACTGAGCACCCCAAACCTAAGTTTCTTTGTCTTGTCACATCCTCACAAATGCATTGTTTCTTTATCTAAATTATAAAAGCTGCCTGCTTTGACCACTTCTTAGGTCCCATTTCTATGAGACTCCTGTGCGCACAAATTAAAATGTGTTCTTTCTTCTCCCCTTCATCTCTCATGTGTCAATTTCATTATGAGTCCAGCCGCAAAAACTCAAGAGGTGTAGAGGGGGAAATTCCCCTCTCCTCAACAGTATTATCCTTAGAAAGTTTTCATCTTTATTATTTTAGTTAAACTGATTGTATAAAAATAGCTTCTCCATCTCTATGTTAGAGAAGAATGTATTTAGATCTGTTCTTCTCATAACCTATTTCAGGAGCACACACCAGGGCATATCCACAGTCAGTGAGTGGAGACTTTTAGGTTTCCATTCAGTTTATGTGGGGCTGAGACATGATGAGTGGCCTTGGTATCTTCTCAAGTATAGGTAGGTCTCTTCCCTGCTTCCTACTCCCTTTCCCATTCCGAGTTATAACACAAGTTAAATATCTTGCCTGGGCTTGAAAAATGTGAATAAAAGGGAGTTAAAGTGACTATCAAATCATTTAACTGTATGAAGATTGATGGGTTATTTGTCCTTACTAATTCACCATTGCCTAAATCCCATCTATAGACAAAAGTGTCAGCTCTCTGCATTTCATCTAATTCAGATGGACAGATGCATATGACGATGTCTCTGAGGCTTCCTCTTTTTCTTTTGTAGCGGCGAAGAACAGAATGAATGGGTGAAAGTTTATGTGGAACTTGACATGTGGGTATGAATTATGCAGAGATTTAATCTATTGGAAATCTCAGTCAAGACCAGATAACATCAACTCCAGATGCATGAAGAGACTTATGTGAGCTGAGGAGATGGGTCACTTGATCCATATGTCAATTATGCCTATTGAGCAATTTCCAGTGAGTTGTGGTCATTTTGGCCTTTTCTGCTATTGCATATTTTATACTTGGCCAGAGCTGACTTTGGTCCCCAAATAGAAGCTTCTTGGAACAGTGATTCCTCCATGTAAGGTGCCTTCTATGCTAAATTTTGATTTCTCCTCTTTCTTACCTTTTTTTAAAAGCAAAAGTAAAGACAAAAGGCTAAGGATAAAGGATTCCAATCGTGCTAGTTGAATTCGACTGTCAGGACTAAGGCTGTCCTGTACCACTAACTGGTATTGGTGTTGACTAAACAAGCTGATGGGGCTCTTTTCTAGGAGGTAAGTCTTCAAGGATGGAGAGATTCCACCCAACAGGAAGTCCACTTGCTTCCAGTAGAGATCGGTCAACTCATGAGTCTACCATAACAGGAAAATATGATGGGCAGTGTATTTTGAAAAATTAAATGCAATGAAAAGAACCTTCAAATACTTGATGTCAATGAAATGTCCTTATATTAGAAAACTTTTCAGTTAAAGTATAAAATGTTATATTTATTGAATCTCTCGTCAACCTGTCAGGCACCGGGCATGGCTCCCTCCTTCAATCAGCAAAGTTTGGTAAAGTCTCTGAAGGTTTGTGCGTGGCCTCTGGGGAAGGTGACCTCAGCTGAGTCCCCTTTTGTGTCTCCCAGGGTCTGCTTTGTGATCTCGGGCAAAAGTTACTTAAAATTTTAATACCTCATAATCCTCACCTGTAATAAAAACACCTACCTCTGGAGTTGTCTGGAGTAGATTGTTATGGTTGTACTATGCCCTGAGCAGTGCCTGACTTGAGACAGAACACTTTTGCTTATGGAATTGTTTCAGATGATGTCTGACATTACTCACAACATGGGCGACTGTGCGATTCCACTACCGTTGCCCTAGCTGCCCACTTAGATGTTCTTTATTCAAAACTGCATTTAAAATAGGTTGTCAATTTATAAGACATTCTGATTTTACAGACTAGTTGCTTTTCTAATTAGTTTCTGTGGTCATCTGAAAATGATATTAAATACTTAAAAATAAACATGGCTGATAGAATTATTTAAATAACAGAAGGGGAAAAATCTAATTCTAATATATTCATACAATGCTGATCACGTTTAGCTTTTATGATACATAGTTGAATTGTATATCGATTCAGCTGCTATAACCAAGCGGCCCAAATAATAATGCCATAAAAAAGAGGAGTTGTGTCTACTCAGAAGAAATGAAAAACATATGTCCACACAAAGACTTGCAGTAAAAAGATGAGAGCAGTTTTGTTCATAATAGCCCCAAACTGGAAACAACACAGATGTCCATCAACACTTGAACAAACAATCCATATAATTGAGTAATACTCAGCCATAAAGAGGAACCAACTAATGATACGTGAAGCAAGATGGATGAAACTCAAAATCATTACGCTGCGTGAAAGAAACCAGTCACCAACTGGTGTACCTATAATGTATATATGTACGTGCACCATGCATTCCAGATGATTCTAGTTATATGAAACACAAACTAATCTGTAATAACAGTGAAGCAGCGGTCGCCTGTGTCTGGAGGGTAGACTACAAAGGAGCGTGAGGAATCTTCTGGGGCTGATGAAACTATTCAGCATGTTGCTCGCAGCGGTGGTCTGCTGGGTGAAACAACTGTCAGAACTCGTTGAATTGAATCCTATAAATGGCTGTTCTCTTTGCCTGGTGCACATTCCTTCTGTCTTGGGTGCAGGTGGATGGTTTGGCCATTGCAGGTAGTATTTAGTACAGGGTCCTCTGCATTCCCTCGCCTCTCTTCCTGGTGAGACTCTGAGGAAGAATGGGCGCTGCTGTCCTTCGAACACTAATGTTTAATCCAGATCCTTATAACACACTGTTTGGATAATGCTTATCAAAGCAAACTAGATATTCACGGATAAACAAGGCAAAGCTCCTGACCTGGAGGAACTCAGAGACTGATGGAGAGACAGCTAACATGGCAAGGAGTGGGGAGGCTTTAGGTGCTGATAAAGTGTTTGGCACAGGTGGTAAATGAGAGCAGAAAGCAAGGATTCTTCAAGGTCGAGCTCAACTTCCACTTCATTCTCGAAAGCTTCCCTGATTCTCACAGGGAATTTCTTTCTCTCTTTCAATTTTTATTGTACTTATAGATTGTAGCATGTATTTGGTTCTGATGAGATGTTGTGAGTAATGTAGTTTTCCTGTGTGGTTGGCTTATCTTCTACAGAAATTCCAGTTCAGCATGAGCTGAGAGCTTCTTTGTAGTTCCTTGTATCTCCAGAAGCTCATTGTGCATGTAGGTGGAGTCCAGTAGCCATTTCTTACTGATCTCCATGTGTTCTTGATGACAGTTATAATCACTCCTTTCATTGAATAGGCTCCTGTACATTTGAAAGGCTAGTCTGCCAAAAACCATTATAAATAGCATGATATATAAAAAGACAATATATGTATAACTGAATCACTTTGCTTGCTGTACACCTGAAACTAACACAACGTTGTAAATCAACTATACTTCAATAAAAATCTTAAAACAAAAACAAAACCAAAAAAGATATATATATATGGCTTAAGGTCAGAGTAATTACACTGTGATTAACCCTCCTGTCTAGATTCAAGACAACTGTGAAAATCTCTGAACGGAGCCTGGCATTTGAATAAGCTTTTGTGGTATAATTATGCTTAAGTAAATATTTAATGTAAGTTTGCAGCAGAGGAACTATATTTATTCATGGGTCTATGATAAAAATACCAACACTCCTGCACTAATTTCAAAATGCAAATTAAAATTAACTATCATTTTATAAATAAAAATTTAACATAAATCGTATATCAACTACATTCTGAATTCTTTTTGGTAAATTATGGCATTTGGGGAACAAAATACTTAATAGCAGCTCCTGATGCTAGTTAATTTCAGTAATAGTGGTAACTTATAACTAGTTGTACCTATGGGAAGAATTTCTAAAAGAATCAAAAAGGGCATCCGGGTTTCTGGAAATGCAGCCTCAATGAGCATGATGGTTCTTAAACTACTGTCTCCCAGCTGCAAATTCACCCTGGCATATTTTGCTTTGGTAGGCAAGAGCTCGCTTCTGCAAACCACATTACTCCTTTGACAGATACACGGACCCCTTCTCTGAGCTCCTGAGTGAGGGTCCTGATGAGACGGGGCTCTCCTCAGACATCTGAATCCCAACTCAAAGGCCCACATTTCAAATGTCTAAATTCTAATACTCTCACTTCCTGCCCTTTATTCGTTCAACCTTTTAAGAAGTAGCTGCTTCTGACACTGCCCCGTGGTATCTGAGTTGCTTTTTTGCCTTCTCAGATTTCGAAAACTAGCTAATGATTATATGTATGTTAAATTCTTCCCAAATTCTGTTAAAACAACTGGTGTGGCTTCAGTGTCCTAATTGGACCCTAACTGATACATCTAAACAAACATCTTATAGATGGACTTAGTAGTGTATGGTACTTGGGCTATACTGAATAGCTTTGGTGGTTGCCAAGAATGTGGTTCGACGACAAGGAAGTCAACACTCGGGTCACTCAGACGCGGGTTCAAATCCTTTTTCTTCCTGCCAACTGACCTTGGGAAAATTATCTGACTTCTTGTTCCTTTCATGTGTGACTATAACAAGTGTGTTTAATGATAACCAGATAGCAGATTAGTGCAGTAAGGACTGTACCTGAAAGCTCTGTGCACACAATACTTGGCAAACAGTAGGCTGTCCAGTCATCCCTTCTGCAACTGGAAATGACTACTTCCTGGAGTAGTAATCTATGTATTGTCCTGTGTTACTTCTACAAGCAGTTCTAATCCCTCCGTGCTAATAAGTTACAGACGTATGCTTGAACCCAAGTAGAAGCCCAAGCACATCTCACGAGGCCGTTCACTTCTGCGTTGCGTAGCCTTTTAGGAATGTTGCCATAATCTTATTGTATTGTGAACATTGAATGTATTTCTTTTACCCACTGTGAGGTCCTTGCGGGCAGAGCCATGTGTCATTGGTGTATGTGCCATTTGTAATCAGCCTTTATCACGTTGGTTAACACCCACCCTAAATTAGCTGATGCCTCCAGGCCTTAAATTAAAAGCAGACACTTGACTGTGATGTGCCAGTTTAATTTGATGCCACACTTTCTGTTTGAAATGATAGTTTGGTTAATTTGAGCTCCTGGCTTTTTGTTCAGACTCTTTTGTGCCTTGGGCCTCTGCCCTGTCTTTACCAGGTTGGTACAAGCCCTTTATAGTCTCTTGGGCCAAGGACGTTCCTTCAACTTGTCCAGCAAGTTTCAGGGAATCAAAGGTAACATTAAATGTGGATTTCATGGTGTTCATCCTTTAACAGTCACTATATGCACCCAACACTTGAGGAGTGACATGTTATGCTTTACCTCCAGCTGTGGAGTGTCTACAGACATAATTTGGAATTCTCCTTAAATTCAGAGGTTTTTCCAGCATGAGAGATTCTCAGACTGTTTTTCACCTTTAGTCAATTTCCAGAACGCTAAGTTGTTGCTATCAATTAGCAAAGAAGTAGGTAAAACTGTGTGGAATTTTTTTTTTTCATATCAATGCCCAGGAGAGCAGCCACTGCAGAGGACACACTGAGCGACTGTGTAGATTGGATAACTCGCTGAGTGGAAGCCAGCCAACTTCCAAACTCACCCACCTCTGTACTTCCACAAATGTTCATCCTCAGAGCACCATGGCGTCAGGGATGGAGCCCGGGTACGAGCCCAGCAACACGGTCCCCTCAGCCACTACACAGAAGTTTCAGTTGACACTGAACCACGCACCGTGAGGTCTCCCTGTATGGGCTAAATATTTTTAAAATATCGTATCTATTTAAGGTACACCTTTGATAAATTTCCATGGGAGTTTATAATTAAATGATTTTTTTAATGAGCCAAAAAGTTAAAACCGGCAAATATCATGCCTTTTATGTATTTGTCTGACGTTGCATTGTCCATATATCCATGCTGCGTGCTTCCTCTTAGATTATAAGATTCTGGATAGCCTAGATTAATTTGGTTTTTAAAAGAAATAATCTTTAAATGAGCACTTGACAAATTATTTTCTATGGTGACTTTTCTAAAATCAAAATACAGCCCCTTCTGGCATGTGATTCATCGTCTGCTTTCTAAGACTGAATCTTCATGCGAGCTCATCCTAGAGTAAGCATTAGAAAATCAAATACCTTTCTGTGTCTGTAAACATCAGTCAAACAACCAAAGCAATTTATGTATCATCAAATATGTCTGGCTAACAGTGCCTGTGTATTACTGGCGAGATAAGATAAAGTTGAACAACATAAAAGTGAAGAGCTGCAGAAAAATGAGTCCTGTGAGTGACAACGCAATACAGGGAAGGCATACAGTAGGCTGGGAAGTGAGTTAAACATTTCTGTTATTAAGGAGTGGGACCAGCCTAAAGGTAGGTAAGAGATATAGCAGAGAATATTGAAGGAAACGCTAGATGTGCAGAGGCAATATGAGAACCATTGGCAGGTCACAGTTCACTAATAAGATATCCATTCATTCAACTAATGTGCATTGAACATCTTCCGTGGAGGAAATAGTGCATGGATTGGGCAAATTATTACAGGTGAGTTCAGCCTGTTTGGTGCCTGTCTGCAGAGGTCCTAAGAGTGTGAATTTCCTCTTGTATATCTTAAAATGTAGTTACAAGTAGCAGTTAATTGTCAAAACAACCCCCATTGTTTACTGCTGCTATTATTTCCATTTCTAAAAAATTGCTTTGAGTTATGCTTTGAAGCCATGAAACTTAAGCCTCATATTTGGTTCAACTCTCCTGATGAATTTGATAAGAAAATTCAGTTAATCATTATAGATTTCAAATGCTCATTTTCCACAGCTGTAAATGTATATTTTATTAAAGAATGAGTTCATTCTAAATGACTATTTTACCATAAAATGTGTAATTAATTATTTTATTGATACGACAAATTTCTATCATGTACCTAGTGCATACATCATAAATCATTGCTTTATCTAGACAGTCTCCAAAAAAAAAAACTTTAAAATATTATTTATTGGCATATAACTTTGAACACCTAAAGGTTTATCCTGGAAAATCTATAGACTTTTAAAATGGGGAAAAATAATCATCACCTAGCTTAATATAACATATATTTAATATATATACTTTTTCTACGTATTTATCTGTTTTAAAAGAGATTTAAATAAAATTTTGTGCTTATCCATTCAGAAAAAATTCCAACCATGAAAAAAACATGTGATCTTAATGAACTCTAATATCCTATTTAAAATATACTTGCTGGGCTTCCCTGGTGGCGCAGTGGTTGGGAGTCCGCCTGCCGATGCCGGGGACACGGGTTTGTGCGCTGGTCCGGGAAGATCCCACATGCCGCGGAGCGGCTGGGCCCGTGAGCCATGGCCGCTGAGCCTGCGCTTCCGGAGCCTGTGCTCCGCAACGGGAGAGGCCACAACAGTGGGAGGCCCGCGTACCGGAAAAAAAAAAAAAAAAATATATATATATATATATATATATATATTTGCTAATCATTAATGTGACTATACATAGAATGGCATGCTTTGTTAATAATAAATTATTTTGCAAATAATATCTTAGACCCAAAAATAATTTATGGAATTATATGATTTTAGCATTGCAAGAGACCTTTGGGTTTGTCCTTTGTTTGTTTTGTTTTTGTTTTTATCCAGCTATATCTATGTTAAGTGTTTGGGCGTTATTTGAAAGATTATAAAACTTTGGATTTTTTTAATGTTACCATTTCAGCAGTATTGTATTTTTCTGGAAACATACACTTCCCAATTTTGTTTAAAAAAATCAAGACATGAGTGCAGAGGCAACATATGCCGTATATGATGGGCTACTTGAACCCAGGCACAGAGTAACCCACAGGTTGCTCTCTCTGAGTGGGGCGCAGAGGAAGAGAAGGCTCTGCAGCAAGTTCAGCCTGCACTATGGGCTGCTCTGCCCTTCAGCAGTGCCAAGGTCACTCCAAGTGTCTTCGGCCAATTGGGCGGTTGTGCAGAGCCTCTGGTAATTGCCAGTACCAGAATCACGGCACACACCCCTCAGATTCCGGAGCGTCTGCGCCCTCTTCTGCAGATAACTTTTCCTTTTTGAGAAACTGCTTTTGGCCTTGTAGAAACTGAATACTTAACCATGGGCTATCAGGTGACCACGTGAGCTGAGTACCCATAATAAACTAGCTGTTGTCTGACCCACATACTCATATGGTTGGGTGTGTACAGAAACACTCTACCATCAAACAGAAAAGTTTGTAAGACACTGAGCTCAGACAGGTTGGAAGGTACAAGTAAGTTGTAAGGACAGGTGACCCAGAGTCCTTCAACCAACCACTGTTGCATCACCTCCTGTCTCTCAGTCCAAGCCTGCAGCCACCTGTGGTGTCTTTACCACCAACTTAATAAGAAACAAACTGGAGCCTGATTTACATACTAGCACCACTTGAACATAGAAGGTTACGACACTGCCGAGCCGTTCAGGGGACCCTGGAGGAGAGTGACGAGGGAAGATCTTCCCAGTGGGAAGAATCTGAGCAGTAGGCTTGATTGTCCACTACTACTGAAGTGGGAGGTGGACGGAAGCACTGATTTTATTAGTTCATAAGCCATTACTAATGATTTGATTTTCAAGGAATAAGATGAGACTATTGGTGACAGGGAAGTTGGGGGAAGAAATATGTGGCTGGAACTTTCAGGATGGGAACGGAGTGTGAAAATATTTCTGTCATCCGTGAGCTCTCACCAAAGAGGCATCACCTGGAGAAGAGACTCTTAAAAATCAGGAGGACAAAATAATGCCCTCTGGGGGTGTTAAGTCAGCCTCTTTCCGCAGTCATCCAGTGCTTGCATGGACACTGTGGCCACGGTGGCGCAGGTGGAGGCCATTCATGGACTTTCCCCCCACCAAGACTGATCTAGCTACTGCTGGGTGCCTTATCTGCCCCGTCTATGAAACCATTCCCCAGGCAGACTAGCCTGACTCCTGGTGACGGGTAAATACATTGGCCATCTTTCACCATGGGGAGGGCCACACTTTTCATCACCGGAATAGACACATATTCCGGAGGTAGATTCCCCACCACACCGTGCCTGATGTTTCTGCTGACACCACGATCTGTGGACTCAGCAAAGCTGGATCCACCACCACGGCATTCCACACAACACTGCTGACTCACGTAACTTATTTCACACTGAAAGAAATGCATCTTCAGAGCTGTACTGTTTCAGTTTGAATCTCAGTGAAGATCTGAATAGAGTAAGTAAGATAATAAAAACCTGTGAAGGTCCAGGAGAAAACCTTTCCAGTCAGAGAGATGAGCAAGTTCAAAGAATGAGATTGACGTGTTCAAACACAAACTAAAATGGGAGCCAATGGGTCTGGAATGGACTGAGTACAAGTGATTTAGAAATGACTTTAGAATGGAAGATAGGAGCTAAATCATGTAGAGATTTTTAGATCATCATAAGGTGTGTGGATTTTATTATTCCAAGCACTTACATGTTTTTGTTTTGTTCTGTTTTGTTTAGGTTAACCCTACAGTTCTTTCTGTGCCTGCATCCTTTCATGGGATAAAAATGTCCAATTATTTCCCCCCAAAAAACAATATAATGGCTGATTACCCTCCAGGGAGATCATATTCTAATTGTCAGCATGTAATTCTACACATACAGTTCTTCTCCTCTGTAGTTATGAGAAGATACTCTGCCCTTGCGTTCCCTAAAGAAAACAAAATTTAAAATAGCATAATGCTCACTAAGTTGGAGGCGTAAGCTCATAAGAGAAAAGAGAGTAAACATTTCTTAAATCTCTAGGCCTAAGCTTCCAGATAGACGAGGTATACGGGGCTTTCTAACATTTCACGCATTTTTACATTTCTTTTGAGACAATACAGTGGGTGGTAAATTATTTAAAGGAATATAGCTACATTATGCATGGATTCCACGGTTCAGTCAAACATCAGAAGAGTGTTGGAATTTGCAGCAGTACTCAGAATCTTGCAAATATCTGCATTCTGAGTAACAGTGGGAGCAGCAACTCCAATTGGACACAGAAACTCCCATATCTCTCGAAATAGGTTTGTTGATGCTAAAGAGCATTTCTGGTGGCTACTATTGGGTAGGTCTTTTCTGAGTGTGTTACCTTTGTTACCATTGATTTCTCACAACAAGCTACTGTGGCCATTATGATTATGATCTTCTGCTCATAGATGGGGAAACTGAGGCACAAAGATGTTCAGTAACTAGCCCAAAGCCACACAGATTACAAGTGGATGATTCAGATCTCTCTGATGTCTCCAAATCCGGCAAAGAGAATGCAGACTTACTCTTGATTGTTTTCAAGTATAGCTTTGATGTTTAAAAAAATAAGCATGAGTAGTGACAGATGGCTTTAGAATTTTAAAGCTTTGGTGACTTTATTGAAAACATAATTCAGCCTAACGAAGATGTGAGAAGCAGCGTGGTTGAAAGAGAATTGGTCAGAGAATCTTATTCAGGAGAATTTACTTCGAAAAACACCACTGATTGCTTTTTGTTTTTGTTTTTGTTTTTTTTTTTGCGGTACGCGGGCCTCTCACTGTTGTGGCCTCTCCCGTTGTGGAGCACAGGCTCCGGACGCGCAGGCTCAGCGGCCATGGCTCACGGGCCCAGCCGCTCTGCGGCATGTGGGATCCTCCCGGACCGGGGCACGAACCCGTGTCTCCTGCATCGGCAGGCGGACTCTCAACCACTGCGCCACCAGGGAAGCCCTGATTGCTTTTTTTAACTGAAAAAGTCACTGACTGGTTATCTTCAGGAAATTATTACTCCTCGTTTTCTTCTCTCAGAAAATAAAGTGTACTCCTCACTCATGAACCAACAGTCATCTTTTACGGTGTTTTCTTCTTTGCTTTTGTCATTTGAGTTTTGCTTGCTTTCCCGGTTTTTCCTCAGGTTGACATTTAAGCTTTAGTATAAAGATAACTGAAATATAATGTTAATCTATGCACGTCACGGGATTTAACCTTGGAGAATGCTATGAATGTTAACCATTAATTCATCAATTAATTGCAATCAATTTACAGATTATGGCGTGACCGGATACTCCTGTGAGGATGAACTAAGCTGGGGTGGTCGGTGATACAGAGGACTAACTAGTCCTGGTCAGCAAGGCCCAGTAGTTAGGGTGCCTTGGATTCTTCTATTTCCTTTCTGAGCTCATCCCCTTAGAACTTTATTTTATGCTGCCTTTGAGCTGCCCACGTGCAACTGCTCTGACATTAGAATCTACCCTTTTTTATTGTTGTTTTGGCCGTGCCACGTGGCATGGGATCTTAGTTCCCTGGCCAGTGATCGAACTCGCGCCCCCTGCAGTGCAAGCGCGGAGTCTTAACCACTGGACCGCCAGGGAAGTCCCCAACCTACCCTTCTGATAACACAGAACTTCCTGCTTTATTCCCCACCTCCCCGCCTTGCAAATCCCCTATAGAAAGGTGCCCTGAAGATACACTTCCTCTAGATGGTACAATGCAGTGACAGCAGGGCATGACAGCGAGATGGACATTATTGAATTTCAGACAAAACTCCTTGGGGAAATAACTTGAGTATACCAATGTTGAGTATACCAATAACTTGAGTATACCAATACAATCCTTTAAAATAAGGCTTGTAGGTAGACATCAGTACACATAGCTAAACTTCCTGGAAATAGATGTTAGCATAGACCAGTTAGACCAAGTGAGTAATTCACCACTAAACAAGGAACCCACAGACCTGAATGTCTTCTAGGTCCTACCTCTTGTTTGTATGATCTTGGGCAAGTCAAGTAAGTCCTCTAAAAATCATTTTCTTTATTTACAAAAAGTATCGCTTTCCCTGCTAATTTCCCCAGTTTCTTTTAGAGATAAAAATATATTTTAAACTATTTCAAAAACAAGAGAGTACTATCATGTATGATTTAAAAGCAAGTAAAAGTCTTTTGTGTTTTAATATAAAACAATTATTTGCAGACATTAATAGCTGGAGATTTAACATTAACACAACTGAAATTTTGCAAAGTCCAGGAGAGTTTAATCAAGTAATTCCTAGGGCAGGAACCCATCAAATTAAGTATGTTAGCTGGAATAATATTGAATTAGAATAAGTAAATTGCTTAAATAAAATGAATTTTAAAAAATGTTAGATCAATGAGTTACCCCCCTTTCCAGCCCTGTTATAATAGCTAGCTATTCCTATACCACCCTAAAAGCCCTCACACACTCTACCCCATCACCACGATTTTTTATTTTACTCATTGATGATAATGTATTAAATCTGCTAGTAGATACATATGCAACACAAATATATTTTGAAGTCTTCATGACATTTTAGATGTAAGCGGCCTAAAATACTAGGACATAAAAATGGTCCTGGAAGATATATAGAAAGAAGCGAGTTTGACTTTTACAAAAAAAGCCCAAGGGCATCGGCACTCTTCCAAGTTTCGTTAAGTCCCTCTGGAGTAGATCAGTCTAGCCCTGCTTGTTCACAAAACCTTAGAAGGTGAATTTAGAAGGAAGAGCTTAGTCCTTTGGCGTGCATTAATCTTGGCTGAAGCTGAGAAAAGACATGAACCCAATGTGTTCTTTCCTAAAATAATAACGTATATTTAACACAACAGTGAGGACAGAAATTTGAACTCTTTCACTGACCATGATTTAAAATTAAAACTTTTACAACAGAAAATCATATTTAACAATATCTTAATAATTCCATTAACAAGAGTACAGTGTTTGTCAAATTGTGGATCTCCAGTCCTCTGTCCCAGGACTGCTACCTGAGTTGTGTGTTCGAGAATTAAGGTCCTGAACCCCACCCTCAGAACTTCTGACCCAGTAGGTCTGAAGTGCTGTTCTAGGCATCTGCAGTTTAACAATGCTCCTAGTACCTTTCATGCAATGCAATTTAAGAACGATTGACTGCTCTGCTATCTTCAAACATGGATCCAAATAATAAAATTCAAATACCAGCTCTGCCATACGAACGGCAGAACCTTAGGAAATACACTTGACTTCCTTAGATTTCAATGTATTCACTGGGGAAATGAAAGAGGATATCTTATTCACAGGACTGTAGTGGTGTTTCCATGTGTAATGCCTGTAAAGCCTTGGTCTTATTGCCTGCTACATATTGTGTACTCAGTAAGTATAGCCATTATTATTATTAATTCTATGTTTGTATTGTCAATTAAAGTAAGTATTAAATAAAATCAATTTACTCCTTGGGAAAACAATTAAAAGATAATGCAGTAGGTTCCAGTGCAAAACTCTTTGGAAACTGCTGAAGTAAAATTGGCATTGTTTCCACTGTAATTTTGCAAAGTTCCATTAATGACACAATATATGCACAACTGAGTGTTAAAATGCAGAAAACTTGTGTTTATTGTTTAATTTTTAAGTTTTCAAAAATATTATGTCCCTTAAAATATTCTTATAAAAATTGTATGCTTCTTTTTAATATTTTCCGTGTACATTTTATTGACTTTTGGTTCAATAATAATTTTTTCAACACTGATTACTCATCACAGCAGCCAAATAGTTCATCCATAGTAGGTAGAATGTTGGATTTGTGTATACAGACCCTTATATCCCTAAGCTTAACTGAGGATAAAATCATACAGCACTTTCCTAGTTTCCACTGACGTTAAAAGCATAATAATCTACACAGGTTATCAGTGGCATAATAATGAAATAATGTATGAAAGTTCTTTAAAACGTTAAGTGAGTCAAATCAGTGTAAGGTGTTATTATCTCTTCTGCTGTTATTACCACTTGTACTATTAACAGTCATGGCAGCCACATAATGCCCTTTGAGTGGGAGACAGTAATAATAACACTGTCATTATTAAGAGCTCACTTTGAGCCCAGTTCACCACTAAATACTTTATATGCATTATAACATTTAATGTTCTCAAGGACCGAATGAGGTTAGTCACATGACTATTTTTAAGTGAAGAACCCAAAACCTAGAGTGTTTAAGTAATGTTTCCAAAGGGCAGAGCAGTGGCAAAGTTGAGCAGGGACCTCATCTTCCTCTTTCCTCCTGTCGTATCCCCAGGGGCCTAACCAAGCTCTGACACACGGCAGGAGCTCAATAATAAAGGAACACAATTCGGGGTAAGGTTTTTCCACCGTCTCCAGGCACCTCTTATCTGCAGTCTACCAAAGACCTTTGGTGTTAGGGTTCTCCAGAGAAACACAGCCAACATGATGGAATATACATAGCTGACCCTCAGACAACACAGGTTTGAACTGTGGGTCCCCACTTATACGTGGAAGTTTTCTCAATAGTAAACACCACAGTACTACGCGATCCAACGTTGGGTGGACCAAAGAATGCGGAACCTTGGATACTGAGCGTGGACATAAATTGCATGTGGATTTTTGACTGTGTGAAGGGTCTTCTGTATACACAAAGAGAGAGATTTCTTTCAAGGAATTGGTTCACATGACTGTGGAGGTTGGCAAGTCCAAAATCTGCAGGGTGGGTAGGCTGCAGACCTGGAGGAGTAGCCGTTTAAGCTGAAGGCCACCTGCTGGAAGAACTCCCTCTTCTTTAGGAGAGGTCAACTGATTGGATAAAGTCCACTACATTTTAGAGGGTTAGCAGCTTTACACAAAGCTGACAGATTAAATGCTAATCTCATCTAAAAAATAACCTTCACTGAAATATCTGGACTAAGGTTTGACAAAATTATCTGAGCATGGCGACTGAGCCAAACAGATATATAACATTAACCGTCACACCCTGGCAGCAAATCCATCAGAGCAGAGCAACACCTTTCAATCATAACCTCACCTGCAGCCAGCCACTTGCTTTTGGGTTGAGTTTTGTATGGCAACGATACATTTTCCAAAATCTAACCACTTCTCTCCACCTCAGTCGCCACCATCATCGTCCAATTCCCCCCAAACCTCTTCTTCCTGCTTCTACTAGTGCTCCTGTAAATACAAAGTCAGTTATGACATTTCTCTACTTAAAAATCATGCATTAATTTCCCATTTCACCCAGTGAAAATCCAAAATCCTTACAAAGACCACCCAGCTCTGTGTGATCTGTTCCCCGATCCATGTTTGCTCTCATCGCCCCTATGTCCCCCTTTCTCACTATTCCAGCCTTCTGGGCTTCCACACTGTCCCCAGCTCCCAGATTTTGCCCTATACTCATGCACTGGCTACTTCTCTGCCTAAAACACTCACACCCCAGATATTCACATGCCTGATTCCTTCACCTTTATGAACGCTTGTTCTGAGGGCACCCTCTTAATGAGCCCTACCCCAGCCATGTCTTTAAAAACCACAATCCATCCTTGTCTCTATTAGCTTTTCTTTTTGTGGCTGTTTAACAAAGTACCACAAACTTAGCAGCTTAAAACAATACCCATTTATTATCCCACGGTTTTGTAGGTCAGAAGTCCAGGTGGGCTCAACAGGGCTCTCCCTTAGAGTCTCACAAGGCAAATCGAGGTGGGTCTCCTTTTAGGAGGCAGCAAGTAGAGTGAAACCTCTCATGGATTTTTCTGCACATGGGAGCCAATGGAATCTACAGATTCAATGCAATCCCTATCAAACTACCAATGGCATTTTTCACAGAACTAGAACAAAAAATTTCACAATTTGTATGGAAACACAAAAGACTCCTAATAACCAAAGCAATTGTGAGAAAGAAAAACGGAGCTGAAGGAGTCAGGCTCCCGGACTTCAGACTATACTATAAAGCTACAGTAATCAAGGCAGTATGGTACTGGGACAAAAACAGATATATAGATCAATGGAACAGGATAGAAAGCACAGAGATAAACCCATGCACCTTTTTTCTGCTAAAGGAGGCAAGACTATACATTGGAGAAAAGACAGACTCTTCAATAAGTGGTGCTGGGAAAAATGGACAGCTACATGTAAAAGAATGAAATTAGAACACTCCCTAACACCATACACAAAAATAAAGTCAAAATGGATTAAAGACCTAAATGTAAGGCCAGACACTATCAAACTCTTAGAGGAAAACATAGGCAGAACACTCTATGACATAAATCACAGCAAGATCCTTTTTGACCCACCTCCTAAAGAAATGGAAATTAAAAACAAAAATAAACAAATGGGACCTAATGAAAGTTCAAAGCTGTTGCACAGCAAAGGAAACCATTAACAAGATGAAAACACAACCCTCAGAATAGGAGGAAATATTTGCAATTGAAGCAATTGACAAAGGATTAATCTCCAATATATACAAGCAGCTCATGCAGCTCAATATCAAAAAAACAAACAACTCAATCCAAAAATGGGCAGAAGACCTAAATAGACATTTCTCCAAAGAAGGTATACAGATTGCCAACAAACACATGAAAGGATGCCCAACATCACTAATCATTAGAGAAATGCAAATCAAAACTACAATGAGGTATCACCTCACACCAGTCAGAATGGTCATCAAAAAATCTACAAACAATAAATGCTGGAGAGGGTGTGGAGAAAAGAGGAACCTCTTGCACTGTTGGTGGGAATGTAAATTGATACAGCCACTGTGGCAAACAGTATGGAGGTTCCTTAAAAAACTAAAAATAGAACTACCATACGACCCAGCAATCCCACTACTGGGCATACACTCTGAGAAAACCATAATTCAAAAAGAGTCATGTACTACAATATTCCTTGCAGCTCTATTTACAATAGCCAGGACATGGAAGCAACCTAAGTGTCCATTGACAGATGAATGGATAAAGAAGATGTGGCACTTATATATAATAGAATATTACTCAGCCATGTAAAGTAACAAAATTGAGTTATTTGTAGGAAGGGGGATGGACCTAGAGTCTGTCATACAGACTGAAGTAAGTCAGAAAGAGAAAAACAAATACCATATGCTAACACATATATATGGAATCTGAAAAAAAAAACCAAACAAAAAAACCCATTGTTCTGAAGAACCTAAGGGCAGGACAGGAATAAAGACACAGATACAGAGAATGGACATGAAGACATGGGGAGGGGGAAGGGTAAGCTGTGACAAAATGAGAGAGTGGCATGGACATACATACACTACCAAATGTACAATAGATAGCTAGTGGGAAGCAGCTGCATAGCACAGGGAGATCAGCGCTGTACTTTGTGACCACCTATAGGCGTGGTATATGGAGGGTGGGCGGGAGATGCAAGAGGGAGGAGATATGGGTATATATGTATAGCTGATTCACTTTGTTATAAAGCAGAAACTAACATACCATTGTAAAGCAATTATACTCCAATAAAGATGTGGAAAAAAAAAGAAATACAAATACTTCTACTACTACTACTACTACTGAAAAAAAAAAAAAAGCTCTCTGAATAGACTCCCAAGTTAGTGTCAGCTGCAGTTCGGTATGAAAGGCTGCCCTCTTTTCTGGATTGCATAGTACCTCCTACAGTGGAAAAACACTCAGCTGTAAGGAATAGAAAGTTGGTCTTATTAAATGACTTCCTGGGGGCTCCCGTTTGCTTATGACAGTGAGCACATTTTATGGTTCAGCGATGTGAAAACTTGCATTGTGTTTTTCCTGTAGCCACATTTAATGTTGTTTGAAAAGGAGGTTTTCTACTACATAATTT
This sequence comes from Pseudorca crassidens, assembly GCF_039906515.1. Classification (NCBI taxonomy): domain Eukaryota; kingdom Metazoa; phylum Chordata; class Mammalia; order Artiodactyla; family Delphinidae; genus Pseudorca; species Pseudorca crassidens. The sequence goes on along the minus strand of NC_090307.1, from coordinate 5,814,999 downwards.
TATTTTACAGATTCAGTGAAAATGAGTAGAGATAAACTCTGGCATTTGATAAAATAATTCGATTTTTCTTTTTCCTACCTATAAAATATGCTCGTGTGTTATGTTATATTTGTAAAATACACATTGTATGCCATAGTAATGTGCAAAAAATTATGTTTATCATCCCCTGCTGACATGTTTATTCTCTTATACATTGAGAGGCTAAATGGCTGTGCACTTACGTAGTGACTCTTACGGTGATATTTTTGTCATATCAGCAGTAGCGTTGCTTCATCTCCTTTTACTGTCTTCGTGGACTTTACGTATATGCTGAGAAACTCACATGGGCATATTATCTACCCAGAGTGGTTTGGATATACCAGTCTGTGACGATCTTTGGCACTGCTTAAAGCAGTGTTGAGATATCTGTGGAGATTTCCTTCTAATCATCAGCTCACTTAGCTATGTCTTATTGGACCATGGTGCTGCGCTTCGCTATTTCAGGGATATCTATATGTTTTATATATATTTTGCACATTTACACAACTACTGTAAATGGTAGTCAAAATATTTTTAATATTAATTCTGAAAGAGTACATAATTTGAAATGTTTCATCAATCATGAAAGACAAATTAACTTATAAGCAGTATAGGGAAAGTAGCATATTCAACTGACAATACACATAGCCTAAAATGACCCATTTTCTAAACATGTTGAAAGACAAGGTTTCTAGTTAGTACTTATGCATGGTTTAACACAGATTAAACCAAAGCTACTTAAATAATTTAGAGAAAAGGAAACTTTGGGACTTCCCTGGCGGCGCATTTATTAAGAATCCGCCTGCCAATGCAGGGGACAGGAGTTTGAGCCCTGGCCCGGGAAGATCCCACATGCCTCCGAGCAGCTAAGCCCGTGTGCCATAACTCCTGAGCCTGTGCTGTGGAGCCCACAAGCCACAACTACTGAAGCCCGTGTAGTTGTGGAGCCCGTGCTCCGCAACAAGAGAAGCCACAGCAATGAGAAGCCCACGCAGCGCAACAAAGACCCAATGCAGCCAAAAATAAAAATAAGTAAATAAATAAAATAAAATAAATTTATTAAAAAACAAGGAAACTTTTCTTCAAAATAAATTTCATAACTAAACAGTGAGATAACATAAAATTTAGGGGATAATTAAAATGTTTATGACTCAACCATAACGATCTCTATTTAAGATGGCTGTGGCTGTCTGTGATAATCATCTATCACTGCTTTGAAGCTCAGAGCTATAGATTCCATTCCATTGAGATAGCAGATTTGTAAACCCTCTATGCCCAAACCAACTGTTTTTCTTCAGAGCTAAGCTACTCAATGGAATGATTGACTATGAGTATAGAAAGAAACAAAGACCACTCAAATGAGATGAAGCAGAGCCCGTTTACTCAGAGTTTGCTATAGCAACGGGATCAGCCACCTTTACGATTAGCAGAGACTCAAAGGCAGGCGGGGCAGTGGGAAAGCTTCATAGTGAAGACTTAAGGAAGTGTTAAAGTCAGTGCTGATTGGAGTTTCTTGGCATGGGGAAGCAAGAAGCAGGTTGAGTAGAAGCAGGGTATCTTGTGTTGGGTTTGAGAGCATAGCTGGCTTTCCTGACTTGGAAGCTGGGTGTAAGATAAGGAAGCTGGCATTGACCAAAACCTGACTATTCTGGGCTAATTACTGAAGAAGTTGTGGCTGGGATTTCTGGACTAACTGTGGGTCAGAATTCTACTATCATGTACGGTCCGGTCAACGTCCATTTGTATATTCAGTCTCTCACAGATGCCATAACTATTCAACCAATATTGATTTTATGCCTAAAATATGCAACAATTTTTCCCTCAAAATAATGTGTCTCTTTTCTTTTTTAAGACAGCTTGTCTTGAAGTATTCTTAGCACCTCTTCTCAATAGTCTGAGTGTATTAAATATGGTCTACTGCTGCCTGTGATTTGTGAATAATGAATTGTTCTTCCTAAATTGGTCGTAGGTAAATTTATTCTCTGGTTTAGATATCTTTCTCTAACACTGCTTAAAAATGTTCTTTAATCACTAAACGTATAAAGTATTTTCAGAGGTTTGGTTTTAAGCTTTCAGCTGATCTTCCCAGCAAACCTTTAAAAAAAGTTCTCATCCAAAGAAAAATATCTTTTTTAAATATCACTTGGAATTTCTTCCACAATCTTTTATTTTCCCAAAAATGGGGATTGATGGCTGTGGGAGGAAAGAGAGTCAAAGACACAGTAGACACATTAATTTAGCAGAAGTGATATCTGGTGTTTATACGACTTATTATTCAAACTTGGTTGGTTAACCACAGGAGTGTAGAATATCCATGAGCTTGAATTTCAGACTGACTTTGCTACTTGTGATTCCCTTGCTCTCATTACATGTCTTGTTTTTAGAGTAACTTCTGCTACAGTCTATTAACCTATGGCAATCAACTGGGAAAGGAGAATGTGACCAAGATATAAAACTCCAGCTGCTTTAAAGAAGATATTTGAAACAAAACTGTAAAGTTTTGTGGTTGTTTCTTATCCGCTGTTTTGCTTATGAAACTGGTTTTGCTTGTATGCACAGGGAACATTTGATAAAGATGATACAATAGTTGATTACAATGAAGCTAAGTAGAATTATGCTTAGGGTTATTTAGAGGGAGTCAACAACTGAATTGAGGAATAACCATTCAGATTAATGACACTTTCTGTTGCATCAATGCAACTTACAGCAAACCGAGTTTACCATAAGGTTAGAGTACAGACTCATCATCAGAATGACTAATATGCCTCATGACACAGGAGCAAGAAACAAGCTAATCACAGAATCGACAGAAGGCTGAAGTGTATTCGTTATTCCTGGACGTTATGAAAAGTTTCCGAAATTCCGAAGCTTTGTTTGTAAACAGAAAATACCTGGTTGATTTTTCTAAAGTTAAGTATCAGATATTTGAATTAAGATCGAGGGTAATTTAGTGAAAAAGTATAACATTTTCTATTCTTTACGTGACAATAAGACTTGTTTTAAACCAGAAATATCAGTTTCATGGACAAGATTTTACACTCCCCAATAAAAAAATAAATGCAACATTTTTGTCAGTTGCTTCAACTGCATATTGATGTCTCCTATTGAAATGTAGGGAATTTCCGTATTATTGTTAATCTCAGACAGGAATAAAATTTTTTTCATTTTTTTCTTTATTAAACAAAACTTTGGATGCATTGCATTTTCTACTATTAAAATTATATATAGTAAACATCTTCTAAGTGTATATTTCTTGTGTATAAATATAGCTCATATAGTTTTATCCAAGATAATTGTAGTGCCCAAATAAGTCACAATACTAGGTAATTAAAATCCTTTTGTATTTGGATCTGCAAAGGCATGTTTCTATAGAATTGAAGAAGAATGCTGATATATTTTCAACCAAATAAATTCACACTCTACCCATTTTCTTTTCCAGTTATAAAAAGGCAAGTTCATACTTAAATTTTGATAAACTAAAATTTTTTTTTCCTTTTTCTCCACTCCACCTCTGGCTTTCCCTTTTGTCACACTACCAATAAATTATTAAAATATCCATTAACATGCTCATTGTACAAAATCGGTGAAACGAGGTACAATTCAGAAACTAGTTTGTGTGATGGAAATGTTATACAGACCATTTCATGTGCTAATATCCTAATTTATTGTTTTATACCTAATGAACTTAAAGCAGATACCAGTATATTTTAGTCCTTGTTTATCAATTTTACTCTAGGAAAAAAACTATAATATAGGTATGCTTAACATCACAAAAATCATTTCTTCTCAGACTACTGCAAAATACTAATTGGGAAAAAAAAACCCTAAATTCTCTTAAAGTTCCTCACAGACTGAAGCACATGTGAAACTAGTGTAATGACATAAGTACACAGAAAACAACCGAATGATGTATCTTAAAAAGATTTTGTTAGAAGATCTGCTTGAATATCTGAGCAAACCCTTTATTTCAGAACAACTTTTATGCTCTTTTTAGCAAACTGTAGATAAGGGATATTCAATTAAAATGAGTCAGTCAATTAGCCAAGTAAATAATAACCAAAAGGGCAGAATTCTGCAAGAATCCCCCCCATCTATGAGTATTAAAAAGTTAAAACTAGAAGATACTGAAAAATAGAAGATATTTAAAAACAGCAACAAGAAAAAAATCACAAAAACAACAGTGTATGAATTTAGATGAACCGCTGATGAATTTGGACTATAAACTGTCATTTAAAAAATAGGAAGAAGCAGCAATGGTCCTTGGATTCAACAAGTAATTAAATGAAAAATATCTCTGTGCTTCCCTTATTTTTTATCTGGGATAATTGTTTTCATTAGTAATCAAATAATCAAACCAAAATGAAAAATGTATATAGAAATTGCAGTCTAAAGTAATATAAGGAGATATCAAGAGTATATTCAACTTTGGCAAATGGGTTTAACGTCTTAGCTTTAGACTAATTATATGTCATGGCGGCAAGCAAAATTGAAGATTTAATCAGATCCACCAGTATATTTCCAAATTTTTGAAGACTAGTAGATTTGCTCATAGACTGGAAACAAATTAACTCCCAAGTATTAAGTGGGAGAAAAAATATTCCTGCAAATATAAGTTGATGTCAAATTATGGAAAATTTCTAGATCTTATCAGGCAGTGTGAGAATATTTTAACAATGTTTACTAGTTCATAATGACTATTACTAGTTATTATTAGTAGTTGTCTGGGAGAAAAAAAAGAGAGTAGAAACAATTAAATTTCTTTATAAACATGCTAATCACCACACTGACAAATACACTAAAAATACCAAAGTAACTTAAATATATGAAGTATACACGTGTATAGATATATATGTATTGATATATAGAGATATATGAATATATAGAGAGATATGTATATATAGAAAGATATGTATAAAGAGAGATACATGTCTATAGAGAGATATATGTATAGAGAGAGATATGACAAAAGTAGAACTAATTGATTACTGAAGGTATAATCAATAGAGGAGTGTCCTTTCTGGGTCATCACATCACAACCTTTCTATTCTCATCTCAGGGGAGAACAAATTCTAAACTACTGATGTCATGAAAAGACTTTATGCTTTGCAGTAAAGTAGAAAAAACTTGAATTGGAATTTTCAGTTGGCCACTTACTGAGACTTCCTAGAAAGATATCTTAAATTCTGTGAAGTTACCATTTGTAAATTGTAGTTAATACTGGAGTTGCTGTGTTGTTAAAACATAGGCATTGGGAATATGCCTGGCACATAGAAGAGCAAGGCTTGGAACAAGTGTCCAGCTGGAATGCCCACGGATTTGTCTTCAGTCGAGTTTTATTTCATATTTGCTTTGCTATCTTAGATCAAGGTATAGTAGTATTAAAATTTTAGAACTGAAAATATCAATATCATATAGACGATTGGATTATAAAAATTCACATGGTAGAAAGCTTGAGTGAAAGACTAATGTAATGGATGACAGGCAGACTCAAGATTTGGGAAGGAAGTCTTGGGAAGGCCACCTTTGGAGAATAAAATTATAGGCTCCATGGAAAATGTCAGAGTTTGAGAGTTTTAAGAAACCATAAAGTTTATCTATTTATTCTAAGATCTCTTCTTCTACTGGTGAGGAAGGAAAATGCAGGGAGGAAAGACTAAATAGAATTTAATATGAAATATAATGTGGAAGAACTTTTACTTCTACACTTATGCTAAGGGGCGTGGATTACTGAGTCATGCAGAAGTGTTGTCAGCGGCTGATACGCGTTACATGAGGTCAACTTTTTGATGTGATCTGTTGAAACACTGACTGGAAAATTCTCCCTTTCGAAAAATGCATATATTTCTACTCACTGCCCCTATAGAGAGGAAACTCATAATTCAACTGATAAGGATTACTCCAGTTTTTAAGATGCCTACAATAGTCTTTATATATATACATACATATATATATATTATATATATATATATATATAAATCCACTAGAGGGCTAATACAGTAAGCTATCGACTAGTAACATCATTTTGTCAAAGAGTACAAGCCCTAAGAACAGTTAAGAACAAGGAACTTTAAAAAATGAAATACATACCAGGTAAATTTTGATATTGGGAATAGAGACAGAATCATTTTAAAACATCAGATAGTAATAGAGCTCCAACTTCCTCACGGTTTTTTTCTTTCCTCTCTGAGTGCTGGAGAAAAATCTCAGTTGGGGGCTAGTATTATGACTATAAAGTGACATCCATACCTTTGTGCATATTCTGGGACTTATATTTACTGTTCAATAAATATGTGCAGATGTGGTCACTGAAATGGAAAGTAGAAACCCGAACACTTGAAGAATTCCAAAATTGTGAGAAGAAAATTACAAAGCTCTGTCCATTACAGTCTCCCATGGATACCAATGTGGACCTTGACATTCTCTACAATGCAGCTTCTAAGGCAACTGGGCAAAATTATCCAGATACGATATCAGATTAATTTACATCTTCCCATTTCCAGATTCTATACCAAACCTTTTGTAAATGTGGACTCAACTGTTTTCTACACTTTCTGTTCTTTGGTCATTTTTCATAAAGTGCCACTTTAAACAGCCCCTTTGGGCTTCCCTGGTGGCGCAGTGGTTGAGAGTCTGCCTGTCGATGCAGGGGACACGGGTTCGTGCCCCGGTCCGGGAAGTTCTCACATGCCGCGGAGCGGCTGGGCCCGTGAGCCATGGCCGCTGAGCCTGCGCGTCCGGAGCCTGTGCTCCGCAACGGGAGAGGCCACAGCAGTGAGAGGCCCGCGTACCACACACACACAAAACAAAACAAAACAAAAAAAACAGTCCCTTTGGGGATTTGAACAGAAATCTGAAATGAGTGGAAAGTGCCTGACTACTGTAGTCAACTCTGTTTCACAAAGTGATTAAAGTGAGGAAACTATCCATAGAAAATGCCATTTTCAGACACCTTAGTGATGGGTGTGCTATGGTTTTTAATAGCAAGTAGCACAGAGTCTCGCTTTATATTCTCAGGTTATGCTTAGGGCAGATCTGAGGCCATGTTACTCTTCCATCTAAAGACATGTAAATTCCATAACGCGCAGTTGATTATTTCACAGTTATCTTGTCAATGTCTCTAGAATCTCAAATCTGTAGGAAGTCTTCAACTCGGAAACTCCCAGAGAACAGTCATCCTTGCTAAAGACTAGCAGCTCTACCTGCTAGTACTCTCTTTTATTGTTTTTTTTGGTTTGTTTTTTTTGTTTTTTTGCAGTACGCGGGCCTCTCACTGTTGTGGCCTCTCCCTTTGCGGAGCACATGTGGGATCCGCGGCATGTGGGATCTTCCCGAACTGGGGCACGAACCCGTGTCCCCTTCATCGGCAGGCGGACTCTCAACCACTGCGCCACCGGGGAAGCCCTATTGTTATTTTGTTTTGTAAAAATTCGGCGTAATTTCTTTGCTCCCTAGATGGCAGCCATTGTGCTTTCAAATAGACCAAGGTATTTATTACCCCTTGGTCCCCTTCTGCTTTCTAGCATCAGGCATACTTTAGTATTAACAAACTAGCAAAAAAAAGCAGGCTTTTCGCTTGATTTTAAAATGAATAGACTCTATTTACTCATTTATTCAACAAATATTTTTGTCCCAAGCAAAGTACTTCTCTTTAGATGTAACATCATAAGAAGTCTTTGAAAATTTCGTCTAGCTTGTAGTGTATTGAATAAGGCCTACAATGAAAAAAAGTACATAATATTTAGAGGTATGTACTTTCATAGCATTCAACTCACTTATTTCAAATAAACTACTTCAAACGTGGCAAGGCTCTAACTGAAGTGCATGTGTTGTAAGAATGGTGGCCCATGAGTAAATGATGAGTGTGTTGTGGTGACTATAATCTTGTTTCCTGAATAGCATGTTTATATCACACATCTTACAGTCATTTCTTCTCTTTGACTCTATAGCTGCTGAGTAAATAGAAGCTGGATCATGAAAACCTATAACTGTAATAAATCCAGCTAGTAATTCCCTTGTCAAGCATGCTCTCTGACAGTGGATAGATGGGACAAGGTGGAGACAACTGCTGGAAGCACTTCACTTGTATGCAGGAGATGCCATTGGCTATAATCAGCTAGGTAAGGACAGAAATGATTACACTTCTCAAAGCAGGCATTGAATATCTCCTATACACCAGGCGTTTTGAAGAAATGGCGCCATAACTCTTTTTAAAAGTGCCAAAATGCAGATAATTATTTCTTTTAAAATATTGTGTGGCCAGTATATATCTATTCCACTCTTGTAAATTTATTTTCATCTCCGTTATAGAACAGCAGTAATGTTTATGAAATTTCATTGACAGAGAACATTATATGGACCTCAGTAAATAAACTATACAATTAAAAGCACTGACACATAACATGCTTTGTATTTTGTTTTATTTTGGCTATAAATGAATCTCAACCAGACAGAATACATTTATAGCCTATAAAGGCACAAGACAAAGTAAATTGTGAAAAAGGTTAAGCCGTTAAGGGAGCTTTTTATCCAATGTAAAATATGCTGAAACCTACACTTACTGTGTACTTACAAGAGTGAATGATCGCTTTTAGGAGAGAAATAATGAATTTCTTCAAAGTTTTTCAGTACAACTTCTGAACAAAAGATGAAACAAATAATGGTATATTTCTTATGTTTAATGTAAATAAAAAACCCTAGAAATGTAACTTAATCTGTGTATTTGTGTATATTTATTTTCAGATGCCACTGCAAAAAGTAAGCAAACATTATAGGGGTGAAAAGTGGTGTCAGACAGGATAGTTCCTCCTCCGTAAGAATACAGAACTTTCCTCAGTGAAGGGCAGTTTAGCCTGTGACTACGGCAGGGGCGCTCTTTTCCTTCATCACAGCTTGTACTGCAGAGCCCCCTGGCTCTCATTCTGGTCTGACTGCAGACTCTACATGTCCATCCCGTTCCCGCTAGGACATCTTCATGAACTTCAAATGAGATTTCCTTAACCATGAGCCACTTTCCCCTTTCCTGTTCCTTTTGGAATTGCCTTCAGAATTCTTCATTTCTTCCTCCCCAAGATTCAGTTATCAAACAATGTCCGAGAAAGTTGGTATTTCTCAATCTAGTGATTAAACGCTGGTCCTGGGCTTGTTTCTATTCCTTAAATGTACCTCTTCCAGAGTTTCTCAGAGGATACACTCCCTCAAAATTGCCTCTTTTAAGAAGCATTTGATTCTCACTTCTAAGACATCACTACTTAACTATTTTTTTTTTCTTCTTCGGAAAATAATACAGTACACGTTTTGAAATCCCTGAAGATAGTGTGTAGCAAACTAACAACAAAAGAATATAAATTAACAAAATAAAAGGAACAATACTCCCTAAAACAAAACACATTAGAAATTGCAATAATTGTCCCTAAACTGAGCATTACTTTATAATACATTTGCTGTCAACTGATGCCTAAAAATGTCTCCCAAACTTGCTGCTTTGAATAACAACAATGTATTGTCTCTCAGTTCTGAAGACCCACCAGGCATTCCTTCTGCTTTGCTTGGCGTGGACTACAGCACTACAGAAGGACCAACGTTACCTCCTCAGATGCCTGAAAGCTGATGCTGGCTGCTGGGTGGTAATTTGCAGGGAGTGTCTCTGCTCAGCTGCTCTATCCTGTGCTCTGCACAATGAGATTGGGTTCTAAGAAGGAGCTTTCCAAGAGTCAGGAACTACATTCTCCCAATCCTCATAAGCCTTGGGATCCAGAATCTTTGAAAGCCACTTCTGCAGTATTCTATTTGTCAAAGAAAACACAGGGCCAGCACACAGGAGGGGGAGATCTCCATCTTTGAAGAGGGAACAGCATGTATGTGCAGAAGGAAGCAAAACTGGCCACCATGTTGGAGACCGTCTACCACAGAGAGCCTGAGAAACACAATTTTCCACATAACCCCTCTGAGAAAGTATAGTTTTCCCCCCTCCGACATATTTTATAGTCTCAATTATTCTACAGTTTCCTTTGGAATCAAACCTAAACTTTCTTCCAAGGAACTCTGACTCATGGAATGTGGTTAATTCCTCTCATGCCTGACAAAGCAACGCTTCTCCTTTGGTTTCAGTACGTAAAACCTACCCAAGAAATACATTTCCTTGGGCTATTAAAATATCATCATGCTACGGAATATAAAGCAAATACAGCATGTGCTGATTCTCTTGTCATCAGAATGCCTCATTATGTCTTTCTCTTAGTGAGGACCTTATTTGTGAGACTGCTGAGCTCTGAAATACATTCTAATTAATTTTGGAATATTAATTGGTTTTAAATATTCTATACTTATAACAAGAAGAATATAGTTCTTTATTCGGCATAGTCAATTCCATGTTGTAAGTGATTTATAGTTAATATGTTAGTTGACCATGCCTATAAATATGGACGCATCCAAAATTAAAATGACAATACAGATATTTGAGAAACTGGATTTTATACCAAATTAAGTTTTAATGGGAGAAAACTATTTTTTTCTATTATTTCTATTTTTTTCAAAATTAAAGATGAATCTACATACATATGGTAAAATCGTTTTGGAGCAAACTTCTATTAAAGGTTGTTTCTATTAAAGATGGTTAAATCATTAATGCTTACATACTTTGAAATATTCGTTTAAATGTCAGGTCTATCATCTCTCTCTGTCTCTCTCTCTCTCTCCACAGATTTTTTTCTGTGACCATGTATCATGGGGCCTCTTAGTGATAAGCTCTTAGTTGTTATTAAACCCAATATTCTCTTATTCATGGACATTTAGACTTTCCTGATCAGGACTCAATCACCACTTTTTCTCCCCAGCATCATAATACCAACACACTCAGCTGACATCAGGCATAATCATAACTTGAGAAAATACAAACACAAACAAGCACACACAGGTGAACAATGAGCTTTAGTAAGTCAACACTGATTAATAAACTAAGTTAGTGAAGATTTTAAAAAGTCCTTAAATTTTTTGATCTGATGCAAATTCACATGGAGCTATTGTAACCCATGAAAGATGTAAGATAGCATTATTGAACAAAGGGATACATTTTTTAGAAATACATCTTATTGATAGTTCAAGAACTTCCTTTATGAAAGTATAAGCATACACCAAAATTCGATACCTGTGACCTTATAAAGTTGCTTAAATCTTCAACAAAGTCTGCTCCCCAACTAGCATGAATAAAATTAGAGGCTAAGTACTTTTCATTGAAAAACAGAAAGTCTTTAAACAGTATGTTTACTTCCCCAAAAGAACAGAAGTCCAGTGGCCACTCTGCCTCCAATGACTATTACCACATAAACCTTACTGAGCTATAATAAACATAATTATTGAATGCTTTAAAAGCAGATGTTGACATTTACAGGTTACATATTAGGAATAATCTGCACAAACTGCACATTCCAAATCTCACATTTGTTTAGGAAACCAAAGATTTCCATTGTTTTAGCTCTCTAGAGCTTCTTCCCTTGTACCTGATGTTAAACAGTTTCTTCCTGAAGTCACCCCTCCACCTCTTAAGAGCAGATTATTACAAGAAACTATTACCAGTTTGATCAAATGTGTAAACCTCCATCTCCACAAATAAAAGACTTTTGAAAAGTTATTATCTGAAATCCAAATGAATGGACAGATGCGTCCATTATAAAATTAAACAGATTTTTAAAATATTGACAAATGCTTTCAGATAGTTACATTTTGTGATTTTTTTTTAAAAAATGCAAATACTATCAAACTCTACTGATTTTTCTTGGGGAGCCTATTAACAACGTAAATGGAACAGGGAACAATGAATGATTGGCTCAGGAGGAACTCATGCAGATGGCATCAATGAAACATTGAGTTAAAATCTGCCCTGAGTCACACATCATCGTTTAAGGCTCATTTTAATGATAAATTTGCAGGCTTCTCATCACAAGATCAGTTTAATTTTTCCTATCATACGTATTTTTTTATGTTCTCTCCATATCGCTACCTCTCCATATATATATATAAAAAAAGAATGTCCTTTCGAAAGCAAGTTCTATAGCTGCACGAGTGTGTTTGAGATGTGGATAAACGAGAGTGTTCTGTCATAATAAGTGACAATAACGTCAGCAGGCATCTATTAACCAACCATAACGGAGCAGCGTCGCCAAGAGGCGACGCTGGACCAACTTCTGACCTCTTTTCAAGTGGGGTCTGTGACAAAATGATAGACTAAGCTGCTGAGATCATTCCGTTCAGCCTGACTGTACAGACTAATATTTATGATAGACACTGTGTGCAATATTAAAACAAATTATCGTTTTATTGAAGAAAAATATAAGCACACCGTAGCCTGGTGAAAATAGTGAGGACTCAGTATATACACGTAGTTCTCGATCCTTCTCCCTTCAGTGGCTGAGAAAGACATGAAATTCAGGTGAATAGCTTTTATGTATCAATTATTTTGAGTTATTAAAATATAGATAGAATGCCCTACATCTTCAGAATGGGAAGCAAGCACATTCGTATCTCTTTATACCATTCAAATAATGTTTCATGTCCTCTGTATGCCCAGAGTAAGCAGAAAGTTCACATTTTCTTCCTCAATGTCTTTGCAAACCACTGCACTGAATTGTCCAAAAGATGGGGGACTTGCTCAGTCCAAAGGGACAAGGCATAACCTAAAGCAAAAGCAATGTCTTAGTCCATTTTGGCTGCTGTAACAAAATACCATAGACTGGGCGGCTTGTAAATGACAGAAATTTATTTCTCACACTTCTGGAGGCTGGAAGGCCAAGTTCAGGGTTTCAGTGTCGTCAGGTTCTGGTGAAAGTCCACTTGCAGTGATCTTATTGCTGTGTCCTCACATGGGGAAAGGGCTAGGGAGTTCTGTGAGGTCCCTTTTATTGTTTTTTTAACAATTTTTAAAAATTAAAATGTAGTTGATTTACAATGTTCTGTTAGTTTCAGGTGTACAACGAAGTGTTTGTCTGTAACCACCTTGGAACTGATGTGTAGTTTTATTGTCTCTTTAAATTCCAGATACTGAATAAGACTTAGCTTTTAAATATTCATAATATACAACAAAGTAAATCATATAACAGATTTTCTGATAAACTCAATGGGAATACACAGAAACAGTTTCCGGAGAAATTTGAAAATAGGAAATCTTTGTCACACTAAAACATGCTCAACTTCATGTATGAAAACTATTCTCTTCATAGCCAACATGCGTTTCACCTTACAGTGAAGAAACTTTACCAGTATCTTCTTCTAATTCAAGGAGTAAACATTTGTCATATCTATTTAAAATATTGTCATCTTCCTACACACACCAGATCAATATAAAATTCATTTGAAGTGGAAAGGGAAATTGTTGAAATGCACACAACGGGTGCTTAGCTATCAGAGTTGACATGATTCTGTTGACAGTTTTTATAAGTAAAGGTGGTCCTTTAATCATTTCATTAAAAATACAGAAATGAATCAAAAAATATTATGAGGTCACAACACAATTTACAATAGATTCTACATTTTTCACTTCTTGACATATACCACATATATGACTAGGCATTGCTAAATTTGAGACATGAATTTCTGCTTTAATTATTTAAACAGTAAACAAAGTATGCTCAGCATACATTCCATGAAGTTTCCAAAGCAAAGAATTATGGCGAATTATATATCAACATTTTATTTTAAATAGATTCATTTAAACATCATTGAAGACATTTTTAAGATTATTATTTTCTACCCGAAAGTTCATTTGTTGAAATAAATAGAAAATCCATGTTTGCAAAATCACACTGAGTGAAAAACTGAAAAATAGAGATATTCTTCTATATTAAAATAATTGCTGTTTTGTATTCTTTTGCCTCCTGCTTTTGGTTAAATATCTCAGACTCGAACACTTTTATTCCATTTTCCTTAAATTTTCAAGTTTAGTCAATATTTTTAGAAAATTAACTGTGCTATCCTCCATATAAAGTCTTAAATTGATTCAGGGACAATTTACTTTCTTGCATGGAGAAATTGGAAGAGCTGTAATTCAACAAAATGAAAAACAGCTGTAGAGCAAAAATAATTTTTCTTTTTCCGTGTGATTTCTCAAAGTTCTTTTTAACTTAAGACTTTGGCACCTTTGACAATGGAACTACCATGGTGACAGTATCGATTGCCATGCCTTTCGTATCGTAAGTGCGGGTTATGGAGAGATTTAGATGAAAGGGCTGTGATTATTTCAGAGCTTGGTTGTGAAAGAGGAGGAGCTCACTGAGTACCAATCATTCAGTCTCATGGCGAAAGTTAAGAAGGCAGAATTAGGAAAGCAGGGTCTTAATGATAAGCATCATTTAATGTGCAGTTCTTCCTAAGTTAGTCTGGAGTCTCCGAGTATTTTGGTTACTTGAGTTTTCTGTGATTTAATCATTGAACTGTTTTGCTTGGTAGATTTTTGCTTTACATTCATCTATGAAAAAGAGACTGCTGGCTCTGAAAAATAATGGGGCTATGAATGTGATGTGAGATGAAAAATTTTGCTTGCATTTTAAATCAGAAGTCATATAAACTATATGTAATATTTAAAAAAAGGCATAGGAGGCTTACACGGAAAAAAGAATTGCTCTCAAGAAAATCATACAAATTTAAACACAAATAGAAGTGTTATGTTTATCAACCAAATTTATTGTATTTCCTAAAGTATATTAAGGCATCGATATTGATAACTGAAAATTAAAAGAAGAAATAATATCTGTGATATGTATTAATATATGTCTAAACCCGTTTATAATGGAAAACAACCATACAAAATATTCTATCTGATTAGTTTAAGAAATAATGTTGAAAATTAAAAATTTAGAATGATTTAGAATGTATTTAGAATGATTCTGGCAGGTCAGAAGCCATATTGACTAGTGATAGTTTAGATAGAAAACTAAAATATATAACCATCGTTTCTTTCTAGGTCTATGCTTATAAATCCTGTCAGTGAAAAAATGACACAATGAACAGACTCTCCTAAGTTACCACCAACTTCTTGAATATTCCATTAAGGAAAATCTCTAATAGTAATAGCCCATGTTTATCCTGTTTTATGCTCTGAAGTTTCAAGAGACTTCATACATCATCTTATGGTAATTTTCATCAATAGTTTAGAAGTAGCAAGCATTATTATTATTTTTTTATTTTTACTGCAACTACAGTTTTGGGGAGGGTATAATATATGAAAGTTTGAAAAACTAATTCCACAGCACCTGTCATGATTCAGGTTAAGGATTAACTCTGTTATCTGGATTCAATGTCATAAATACAAGAAGCAGCATTTTCCTACCTATAGCTAAGAACTTTGCTTCTTTCTCCATCTGAATTAGCAGAGAATGTTCAAATACAAATAAAAAGCTCATGTTAGGAGTTTTCAGTATTTCAACCAGGGGTAAAAGGAAGCATTTCTGGGACCCAATGTTCTCTAATATGCTTTGAAATAATTGATAACACAATAAGTCATATTAACAATGCATGCTTCCATATAGAAACCCAGTGATAGTCTAAACAGGACAATCATGCAGGTTTTTTTTTTTAACTCTGTGTAGCAATTGGCCAAAATTAACTTAAAGGAATCACTGTTTCTGCACATACACACCCTCTTGGATGGAATATTAACTACCATAGTTGTCCTAACATCAGTAGCTATGTTCCCTTCACGTTAGCTGTAGCATAACAGTAAAGATGAACAATAGATTCCTCAGGAAAATACACGTTTTCTCAAATGGCTTAAATGAATATTCAACATTTATTCTATGAATATTGATAGATAACATTTCATATGACAACAATCTTGTTCTTGCAACGCAAATGCTCCATGTAGCTTTGTCACTTGGGAAAACTATGATGTATTTATTCTCTGATTAGAAAATATATTACTCTTCAATAATCCCAGGGGGCCTGCTTCTACATCAGAGCTAAATTGATTTATCCAAATTTTCTCTGAGGACAGATGGAAAAATAACCATGTCTGAGGTTAGGCAATAGCCACCTCAGTCCAGACAGCGAAATGAGAATAAGGGACTGGAACATCAAAGGCATTGGGCCAGCAGAGGAGTCAATAGCAACTATTTGAATACTCTAGGGTTAGGGTTAGGGAAAAATGTTAGGACGTTTTTCTATTTACTATATAAGAAAGAATACATATCGAAAATATTTTAATGTAGCCGCTTACTGTGTTTCTAGTAAGAAATTAATGTAACCAGTCCATATGTTAGAGCTGTATTATTATTTCCTACAGCTTTGCTCTAGCTTAGTTAGTGGCTTCAGCAAAATACTTTCCTTTGGAAGGTTTTAAGAATCTATTTAAGAAAGTAATATATAGGGTTTTTTGTTTGTTTTGTTTTTTTGCAGTCTGTATTCTTCAAATAACATTTTAAGGCTGCTTTAGTTGGTCATTAGGACAGATAAGCTCCACCATTTTTCCCAATTCTTTCTAACACTGCTTGAATTCTAATACAACAAATCTATATGTTTGCTGGGTGACATAGCATCTCAAATTGCTAATTTTGCTATTTTTACTAGTGCACATGACATAAAATGTGAAGAATGAGTCAGCATATATTAACAAATTCTGCCGACAAATTCTAACCTTGTAATGTAAAACATATTCTATACCCTGCAAAGTCATTGGTATATTTGAAGATAATTTTCTTAGCCTGGATCCCTAGAAAATAGCTTGAGGCAAGACTTTTGACTAATACTTTACTGGGATGCACAACCCCAGGGTAGCCAGAGGGAGCGAAATGAGGCCAGGAAAGTTGGGAAGCAAATGCAGGGTCATATGTCACCATGTCGGTCCCTAGTTCGTGAGGCACCTGCTGTGTGCCCAGCAAATACATCTGTGCTGCCGTCAGTAGCATCTTGAGAATGGTGATGCTGTCCTCTAAGGTGGGCCTTAATCCAATGAGGGTGTGGGAAGATGAGCTAGGGACTTGGCAAAGAAGCTGGCCAGCCTCAGGTAACGGAGCTACATGGGCTGAGCAAAGTTGGCCAGTTTTAGCATCAGTTAAGGCTGAGCAAGGTGAACAAGGGCCAGGGAGAGAGGTGTGGCCGAAAGAAGCTCTGGAGGTACCCAAGGTAAGTCTGACACAGACACCACATTAGATTTGGAGCTTCGTGGTCCTCACACTCCGAGTCCTTTTCCTGAATGTCCAGGGCCCTCCTTCCATTTTGCTGTGGGTTTGCTCTGTGGTCTATACTCCAGATGCATCCCCAGCAGGGTTTCTCAGCCTGGCCTTGGGCCGGATAACACTTTATGGCAGGGGTTGTCCTATGTACTGCAGAACGTTCAGCAGCATCCTTGGCTTCCACCCGCTGGCTGCTGGGAGCTCCCTTGACCCAGCTGTGACAACCCAAAATGTCTACAGGCACTGCCGAATGTTTCATGGTTGGCAAAAGTGCCCTAATTGAAAATCTGTGATGTGTACAACCCACATACACATTAGAACCTACTTGTCCCATCTCCCAATTCCCTAGGTCTACCTTTACTTTCCAAAAAGCTGATCTATACATTAGTCAGTGAGCTTACACACAAGCAGGCTATAATTATCAAAAGGACATTTAGGTTTTCAAGGCATTGCACTTCCCTTGTTTTCCTTCCTCTTCCCTGAGCATCCCTTAACTTCTGATTTTTCATCTTCAAGGACCTAAATAATGGGTGAGTACAGAGGCCCTGTTTCCAGTCCTGCAGCGAACTAACTCAGTAAATTGAATCCTTCTACTCTTTTTTTTTTTTAATTGGAGTAAAATTGCTTTACAGTGTTGTGTTAGTGTCTGCTGTAAATGAAGTGAATCGGCTACATGTATACATATATCCCTTCCCTCAGGGACCTCCCTCCCACCTCCCCATCCCACCCCTCTAGGTCATCACAGAGCACCGAGCTGAGCTCCCTGTGCTAAACAGCAGGTTCCCACTAGCTCTCTATTTTACACACGGTAGCATATTTATGTCAAACCTAATCCTTCTACTCTTTTAATCATCGATTATTTTGCATGGAGAGACATATGTGTAGGCTCTGAATCAAACTGGCTAGTTATGAATCCTGAGGTCACCACTTAGGGCTGCTGTGAAATTTATCATCAGCACATCCCCACTTACGGGAGATGCTGATAATAAATAATGTCTACCTTGCAGAGCTGTGGGAGAACCACATGACATTATTAACATAATATGGTTTTCATGCTACTTGGCTTACCTCAGACAATGAACATCAGCTATTATTGCCATCTGCATTTATATTCCGATCTCTCATGTAAACTTCACTCCTTAAAGCATCTTCACATGAGATTTAAATAACTCAGGAATATACTCAGTATTCTTCTAAAAACTTCCTCTTTGTACTACTTTGCAAGGACATGTGCTTTTTCTCCTCCCAGTTTTTAAATCTTGGAGGTGCCTTTCACTATTTCCGCATCTGGTCTTCTCATTCTTCCTCTCATACAGTAACACCTCATATTTGGATTCTGCTTTCTGATTGGAAAGCATTTTCAATTTGCTTCTTTCAAAATTCCAGTGAGTCAGGAAGGACAAGTGCATTCAATATCAATTCAAAAGAAAAAATGTTATTTAGAAGCTCTTATGAAGCAGACACTATTTTAGTTTCCAGACAATGAAAATAAGAATCAGGTCCGTGGATTACTGTAAGGTACCTAACTTGTTACCCTGACTGTGAGTAATGCCCTTTCCTATCCTTCTTCACGTCCCTGCTAGACAATTTGCCAAAACACGATGGCTTAAAGATCTAAAATCATCCCCGGTGGCGACATTAAGTGTTCTGCATCACCTTCGAATACGGCTGGTCCCTCCCTATTTTTTTAAAGCATGCTTAACTCCTAAACTCCATTCTAATGAGGTAGACCTGCCCGCTTTCTTTCATCCCATCTGTGTTTATTTCATTATTTTCCTCCCACTGTTATGTCTTTTTCCTGGAATTGTGTACATCCTACATATTATTTAACAATGCAGTCCCCTTTGCTTACTCGAGGGTGGAATGGTATTTCGTGCGTCTTAACTCTTTACAGTAGGGAATTTCACACAGTGTAACGTTTAATTGTCCTCAGATCATTTCAAATGCTGTATTTCTGTCTCCTGTGCTAGACTGTAAACCTGTGAAGATTGGGGCCATATGGATGAGTAGTTATGTTTACCAGATACTTAGAATATGATTTCTAGTCTATACCTACTTGCAGGATGAGCATTTGATCTTTCCAGACATCAAGGATAGTGGCTTAGTCCAAAGAGAAGCTATCATAGAGGAAATTTCATGTATGTTGGTAATCTGGGGATTTCAGTGTCTCTAGAGATGTAGCATATGCCATCCACCTCTTCCATTTAGTAGTCCTCAGATCATGCTCACTTTAGACATGTATTTTTGCCCTTCAACATAGCTAATCACAGCAAAACCACTCCCAGGAAGAACTCTCACTATGGTCTCAGCAGCAACTCCTGTTCCTTCTGCCAAGTCAGGAGTTACATCAGAATTCCAGGACTGTGTGACTCACTGATATCTAGTGATTGGTGCTGATGCAGTATGTTTTCAAATGTAACAAATGAAAGTTGTGTTAGGACACATACATATGTCTAGGACATTCTTTTAGCTTCACTCAAATGATAATTTTTGGGAGAACTGGAAAATAAAGAGATGTACATTCTTGTAAAGTTGGTCTTAACATAAACAAACAGGTCTATCTGTATTTTTCCTGTCTGTAACAATCACACCTGGCTGTACCTGTTATTCTCAGAAAGAGATTAGAAATGACAGTGGCAGTTAAAAATTGGTGTTACTGCAATTTCAGTTTTCACTTACAGTATTCTTTTGTACCAATCTCAAGCATTTGACTTCCAGATCAGCTTCCTATTAGCTGCATTTCGTTGTAGTTCACAAAAAGAAAGTCAGTGTTGAGAGGGTTTATAAAGATAAAGACTCTTATTTTTTTGTCTTTGATAAAGAATTTGTAATATTGCTCTGCTCTTAAAATTCATCCTTTTAGCTAATTAAAAAAATGCATGTTTACATAGGGTAAGTTTTAGTGTTATGAAAATAAATTACTAGCATTTAGATATTTTCTCAGGATGCTTTAGAACTCGAAGTGTATTTATATTATGAAAAGTCCAAAAGTACACTCTTTCTTTCAGCAGTGTGTTACTGAGATATTTTGTTGATTTGTCACCAAGAATGTTACCTCACTGTGGACTTTTGGAAAAAGTGAAGTCAATTTCCAGGGCTACTTTACATGGTTCCTCAGAATACCAAAATCAAATTTCTTGATGATTTCCTCTTTCGTATTTTAATGTAAATATCAAGTATTCAGTTTCAGAGATAAAAAGTAAGTGAACGTGGAAGAAGTTGAAAGAGCTCTTCTTTTATGTGTGAGGGAACCAAAGGGTTATCTCGCTGAGTAAACAGCAAAGGGAAGCTGGAGCCGCAGCAGGATTAATATAAGGACTCTCCTCACTAGGCACCATCTTAAAGTGAAAGTGTTCTCAGGTCACCATGGTTAATGAGTCTTATTTACAGGAAGCAATTTAAGTACCGACTTAACTTCCCCATCATGCAGAACTGTGCCTTGACCTACAAAGGTAATAAATAAGAGTTGTCTCCATCTATAATAGAAACTGGGGTTACAATGCATGTCTTCTGAACTCATCAAAGGAACTGGTGGATGAGTAATTATTTCCTCCCCAGCGAACAAAAGGAAGCCAGCCAGGAAAACCTACTCAGAAAGAAAAATAACATTTTTGGGTGCACTGTGTCTGGTTCCATAACATGTGTTAACTGAGCCAAAAATACATTCAAGTGATTTTGACAGCTGAACAACTGGTTGAAAAGTGAAAAATATATTAACTAGCTAAAGGCTTTAGCTCTAAGAAATCAGTTTGATTTTACTGTCACATTACTGAGAGTGCCTCTCGCTTTGGGATGCTGTTGAGTAGCAGTGATGACCGGCCAGTGACTCCTAAGGAAAAGAAAATAATAAGTAACAGGTACGAAAGTGATGCATCTCCGGGATCCAGGCTTTAACTTCCATGTGAGTTATGACTGATGTGCTTCCACCAACTACTCAGAGCTTGAGCTCTCACTGGCAGCAGGAAGGGGAACATGGCAACTGACAATCTTTGTGTCGTCTGAAGTGACAAAATCTTGCCTCTCACTTCCTCTACTTTTCAACAGATTAAGACAGTTTCCCTCATCCTCTATCTCCTTGCAAGAGAGATCGCCTCTATCTCCTATCTATTAGCAAAATTTATGACAATATAATGCAGTGAATTTTCTTGTTTTCTCTTCTTGACAAGGACTTTTCCTTGCAAGCTTGCTCCACAGGTACTGGTGAGATAAACTTTGTGGTTATCAGAGTAAATGATTTTTTAAATCCATGAGCCTACTGGTAAAGAAAGTTTAATCATTTCCTTTTAATTCCACATTTTCCCAACATCTTGAGTTTAAACTTCCCAACTCCAGTTTTCGTCCTTATTAGAAGTCATATTCCCGGGGATGTGGCACGTGTGCGTGTGCCCCTGTGTGCTGTGAATACATGCTTGCGCGTGCACGTGTAGACCAAAGGAATTCTTTCCTGTGCCTGGAAGTCTAGGAAATCAGCCCACCAAGTAATATTTCTGAGTGCACAACACCTCTGCTGTGCACGTAAAAAGCTTGTTGGAATTAGATTCAACAGCTGGGTAATTATATCACAGCTTTTGCATTCACTAGGTATATAACCTCGGAAGCCTCTTAATTGCTCTAAATGTTCATTCCTTCATCTGTAAGCAAGTGATGAAAGCAATGCCCACTGTAATATTAAGTAAGATACTTTTTGTGGAAATTCTTTATAAAATGAATCACTCAATTAAAATGAGGATTTTTTTCAGGTGCATACCTTTAGACTTTCTCTTTCATCGATAATATCACTGCATTTTAATTAGTGTTTTCATTGCTATATCACCCCTTATATGGAGACCTTTTCAAGGGCAAAAACTTTGTTTCTCTAACATTGCAATGGTATGTGACACACAGTAGATAATAAACATTTGTTGATTAACAGATGTACCCAGGATTATAGAGAAAGAAAATTAAAGCAGAATATTGTGTTCTAAACTAGATCATGTCGCAAGGGCTCTGTAGCACTAGCTTCACATGGAGTGACTAAAAAGACTCTTGGAAAAGGAAGTCATCCTTTGAACACACAGATGCCCATTGCCTGTGACTACTAAAGCACAGCCACGTGACCCCGGTCAAGTGGGAAGATCAACCTGAAAGTAACATTTATTTAATTTCCAATCTACTTGATTTAATTCTATTCAGTTATATTATTTGTAGTTCATTAAAATATATTTAACTAGTTTCATAACTCAATTAATTTGCACCCAATTTACAGTGCCCTTTGTTGTATTTTGTGTGAATTTTAGAAACAACTTTGAGGATGGTCACACTAGACGATTAAAGAAAAAACTTTACAAATTAAACTACGCAGATCGGATGATTTGGTAACAGCTGGGGAAACAGTTGTAATGAGGACATAAAGTGAGACTTGACTAGAAAGAGGTGTTACAAGAAAACTGAGAAGTAACAGAAGTCTGGGCTTATAAGGAATGACTAAAGAAGTAGGTCATCTTGAGTATGTGGATCAAAGACTCTACAGTTTAAGGCAAATAATATTGCTAAAGGAGGGAGGAGGCAAATCTGGAAATTGATGAAAATCTGAAGATTAAGTAAATCCTTGTAAATTCAACCCCAGATATTTGAGGCTACACTGTATGTTTTACTTAAATATTTGAAAATCTGAGCTCCAACTGTTGTTTCTGGACTCAGTTATGTACATATGTACCCACAGTCTGACTCTATTAAGTACATAACTATTTAATATCTAACATATGTAGGGGACTGTGCTTTTAATAAGTTACGGATAAAACAACAGATAAGAACATCCTGTTCTAGCCCTAAAGAAACTTACTACTTTATCAGAAGGTGATAACGACAACAAAAAAATACCCTCATATGTGTGCTGCATTTTTGCTACAAAAGGACTTTTACTGCAGTGGCTTTTAAATGAACTGATCGTATGAATCAACTCAGTATTTTATCAAAAATATGGATTTCTTTGGTCACAAAAAGTATGCTGAAATTTTATAGGAGAGTAGACATTAAGATGCAAGTAAACGTTTAAAAAGCAAACATCAGCCATCACAAGGTGAGACAGAGCCATGAAAGAAATTGCAAAGCCTTTCTGCATGATGTCCAACATAAATACTAATGACAAAATGTAGCGGGGAATTTAAGTAGACAATAAATAGATGATAAAAAGGTTTATAAGGCCATGTCCAGATATTTGGAATCTAAGGCAACGTGGAGCCATTGAAGACTTGGTGACAGTGAGTACCTGGGACAGGACTGTGTCTTAGCAAAATCATAGTAATGACAGCAGGAAGATGATCAAAGCTTTGAGAGTTGGTGTGACAATTCAATGGTTCCAATCAAACTGTGAGAGCTGGAATTTGTTTAAAGGCGCTGTAGACATGATAAGAGAGATTCACAAAACTTATATCAGGAATGGTGGATAGGATGAGGGGTGGGAAAGAGTCTATGATTTTAACTCTCTAGCTTGCAACTTGTCTTATTGCATTAAGTCCACTAAGACATAGGCATGGATGATAAATTCAGATTTGAGCATTTTATGTGTCTAATACTCACATATCCACATGGAAATGTGCAGCAAAAAGCCATGTTGGTTAGACACTCGAGACAGAGGTGAAGACTGGAAATAGAATTTGGGTATCATGTTTATTAAGATACAAGATGAAACAATGGGGATAAATGAGATAAGTGGTAGAGATGGGGAAGAAAATCAAAGGAGAGAGAAACAGGGCAAAATTGAGTTAGAAGAAGAATGAGCAGGACATCAGAAGTGTGTATTCACAACAAAGTGAAAAGCACTATGAAAAATTTTAAAGGAATGAAGAATAAGAAGCCACAGGATTTGATAGTTAGGAGGTAAATAAAGTGCTTTTCTTCCGGCTTCACTGAGATATTGACAAGTAACATGGTATAAGTCTAAGATGTACAGTGTGATGATTTGATACTGTAGACCTTGGAAAGTGTTTACCACAGTAAAGTTAGTTAATACATCCTTCACCTGATACAATTACCATTTTGTGGTGGTTGTTATGGTGAGAACATTTACACTCTGTTCTCATAGCAACTGTCAAGTACATAATACAGTGTTTTAGACTGTCGTCACCATGCTGTACATTATATCTCCAGGTCTTATTCATCTTATAACTGGAAGTCTGTACCCTTGACCTTCAAGTCCCCATTTTCCCTACTCCCCAGCCCCTGGAAACCACCATTCTACATTCTACTTTTATGAGTTTGGTTTTTCAGATTCTACATACATATCAGTGGGATCATACAGCATTTGTCTTTTTCTGTCTGACTTATTTCACTTGGAGTGAATAACGATAAATGTTGTTGTGATAAATGTTGGTGCCTTTGGATAAATGTTGGTGCCTTTGCCTAATCAGAGTCCAATCCTCTTTCTTTAGGGACATAACTAATCTTTCTTCAGTGTAACTGCTGGTGGTACGAGGGATGGAGGTGTTAAATGATGGAGAGGTACCAAAATTTGACCAATCAGAATCTCTCTGAAATGTGATTCTTGAGTCAAAGGGATCAAAATGATTGGAGAAGATTCACCCTTAAAAAGATTTCACGTGGAGATTGCCTCTTCATTTTAGCTGCTTTCCCCTTAAAGCTATCTCTTCTCTTTATTTTTTTTTAAATTTTATTTATTTTATTTATTTATTTTTGGCTGCATTGGGTCTTCGTTGCTGCACGCATGCTTTCTCTAGTTGCAGCGAGCGGGGGCTACTCTTCGTTGTGGTGAGTGGGCTTCTCATTGCAGTGGCTTCTCTTGTTGTGGAGCACAGGCTCTAGGCACACGGGCTTCAGTAGTTCTGGCACATGGGCTCAGTAGTTGTGGCTCACGGGCTCTAGAGCACAGGCTCAGTAGTTGCAGCGCACGGGCTTAGTTGCTCCGCGGCATGTGGGATCTTCTTGGACCAGCGATCGAACCCATGTCCCCTGCATTTGCAGGCAGATTCTTAACCACTGCACCACGAGGGAAGTCCTAAAGCCATCTCTTTTTCTGAGGCCTTCTCCTTTGATATGCTCAGCGATCTCATTTTCTTCCAATATCTTTCTCTTTTACTTAAGCTTGTCAGATTTAGTTTCTGTTGCTTGCCTTCACAAAATTCTAAGTGATACAGATATTAATATAAGTGGGGGCTGATACAACTTCAGAAAACGTCCAACATCAAAGAGACAAGATTCAGTTGAAGTGGTTGGTATGATAATAAATAAGAAAATTAAAGTTAGGAATTCCTGCCTGTTGCCAATGATTCAAGATTCTTGAGAGTCAGATATGAAAATCTGTAAAGTAGAAAAAGCGGATCATCCGTCCCAAGTTAAAGTCAGGGACTGAAAACCAGGGAGGGAGAAGATACGGGGCATCCAGGTAAAGCCTTCCCTGCCTGCCCTCCACCCTGTGCACATCTGTGCAGCTCAGGAGAGCTGACCTCGCTAGGGTGCAGATACCTATATAGTGATACTGCCTTTCTGTGTTTCAAGGAGTAAATGGAATATGTGTGAATGAAGGAAGAAACAGGTTACTCTTAAGATAGATTTCGGTGAAGAAATGGAGGAGAATTGTGGTCCAGGGAGTTATTTGTTTTCAGGCGTAGAGAAGATATGAATATGCTTGTAAGCCTAAAGAAGGAAGCAGTGGAGAGGAAAAGACCAAAGCAAGGAAAGAGAAATAAAGGCATCAGCCCACAAAGGCAGAGGGAAATGAGGAGGAAAAAGGCACCAGTGCTCGTTACGCAGGCGTCACTGAGGTTAGTGGAGCATCAGATAGACCGCGGGGAGTTTACCCTCCTCGCGGTCTCCATCCATCCCTGGAAGCTAACCCTGCACAACAGGATGCTTTTCAAAGTGCGTTTGGTATTCTAGTGTGTCTTCTAGAAAAGCGGGGCGCCTTCTCACTTCAAAAGCTTTATTAATTTTGGCCCCTCATATGCAGCACTTGTGGAAGCGCTGCCGGGGTGGCTGCTCTGTGTGAGGCTGCATGCGGCTGGGGGCCACACAGTGAAGGCACCACCCTTGGCCTTGCAGGGCTTGGTGTTGGGGAGCGGGGATGGGGTCTGTGCACTGATAACTGCAGAGCTGCATTGCAGTATGATGTGGTCCTATACCTAACCCAGAGTTGGGGCAAATTAAAAACTTCTTGGAAGAAATGACATCTAAGGTAAGATGTAAAGGATGTGTTGAAATTATTCAAGGAAAGGATCTGGGAGAAGAGGAGCATGTTCAAGGCAAAAGAATGGCAGGTATGAAAGAAAACATAAAGGCCACTGAGAAGATGAGAACAAAGCTGTACAAAGTAACAATGTGTAATCTCAATGGCAAAATTATTTTAAAATCTCTGTTTTTCTAAGTATAGTAAGTTCATATAAAAAGACTAAATAATTTAAGGAACATAACATGACCAGGTACAGCAGATAAACTGGAAAGTTTATCTTATTAGAAAATGTTAAATTGAATTATTTCAACCTAATGAAATAAGTTATGTTCATCCTACAAGAATGTTATTTAAAATTGTGTAAGGTAATATTATTTCCTTACTCCAGACAGTTATTCTGTGACATAAAATGTTCAAATTCTATATACACATCATCGTTATTTTCCCCTTGTCTGTTATGTTTTATGTGTTTATTACTACGCATTATTTTTATATTTTATACTTATGATCATTTAAGCTTGACTTAGATCTAGAACATGGATGGAAGTACAGTTTGTATTTTATTGTGTTTAAATAAATGCATTTACAACTCATTTCCAGGTTAGGATTCTGAACTGTATACAGACAATACTCATTCTTTTTTTTTTTTTTTGGAAACCTGTATCAATGCATTTTTAGTGTATTACTTCATTCTATTTTTCTAGTCAGGCTTTAATATTTTAAATTCCTTCTCCTTTAAGTTCTTGGCTTCTTATAAGTGTATGCACATTTTTTTACCCTTTTATCTTTCAGAGAAGGTCGCTTCAGTTTATTGAAAAGAGCAACAGCTTTGGAGCTAGAGAGACATCGGTTACTTTCCTGTCTCTGCCTCTTACTGGTTGATCCTAATAATACTTAAGTTATCTCAACTTTAGTCTCCTCAACTCCCACATAGAAAACACTTTTTCTCCCCTGAAATAATCTGGCAGTTCCTGCTTGGATTAAAAATTTGCACATCCAGTTGAGAAATTCAACTATGGAGAAGATAACCTACAGAAATAAAAGCACCAAGAGATTATAAATATGAGCAAATATGTTTGCTTCAAAAGCTTCCAAAGAACAAGAAATGGAAACTACGTAAATATTTACTTCAGGGCAATGACTGAAAAAATATATTTCATATTTATGATGTAGTTATCATAGACATGTATGATGTAAAAGCAATTGGTTAGACTTATAGTTATTGACATGGAGGCATAAGCAGGATACATTGAGTGAAAATAGTAAAAAGAAAGTCACCATCAAATAGTTGTTGATTGAAATAGCCAAAGAAATGAATGCGTGGATGGACTGAGCTGTGTGCGTAGATAGTAGAGCACAGCCTCTGGAGCAGTCCCAGGAGGGGTCACGAAGTTCAGGGTCATGGTGGTCATACTCAGGGTTGGGGGACGTGCTTTCCCAGGTTTGGTGGGGCAGAAAATCAATGTGAAACCCACTGCCCCATCGCAGTGATCCCCGAGTGTACAGACTGCATGTCCAGGAAAATTTAAACAAATATTGGGCATCATTGCAAAATTTTTATTTTATTTTGAATTTTACCAGAGGTGATTTTAAAAAGCACCCTGCAACCTACTCTCACATCAAAGAACACAAGAAATCACATTACTTCAAAATTAGCAAGGATCATGAACTACATGGTGTTCCTACAAATACATACACTTTGTGAAAACATTACTCTTCTGTTGTAATTTTCATCTTTTGGACTCAGACTGCTGAATACCTCTCATAATCCCAAACCAGCCCAGAGGCATGAGTCTAGGAGCCCCTGTCATGGTGTGACCATTGCAGATCTGAAGAATGGACAGAAGTAGAGGAGAAGACTTCAGTGGGGAGTTATTTTATTTGCTTTTAATAGATTATTTGACCCAAAGAATTTAAAAGGAGGAATCTAGAAAACAAGCCCAGTTCCTACAGTCAAACTAAAATCACCATCAAAGCTATAGATTCTTGGCTGATCAATTAAATGTTGTGTGTTCTTTATATTAATCTAACCCAAATAAAGACTCAGGGTCAGAGGATGGTATGGACTGAAGTAAAAGGTGAGAGTGAATTGCCTCGGCTACAAAGATAATGGATCCAGAGGCAAGAATATAAGCAGGTTATTATACTGGAGCTCAATCTAATGTATTAAAACAAAACAACAATTACAACTCCACCACAAAAGCAGAGCTAAGGGGTTACAAAGCAGATGTCCTTGCCTGAGAGCGTAGTGCACACCACATGAATACGCCATGTGGAAATAGATGACAGTGGACACTTGACATTTGTTAAACTTAACCACGAGTGAGGTAATTATTTTCTTAAATTTAATTGTAAGCTGAATACTTCAGAGAGAAGTACATTCCTCATAAACACTGCTACATCTCTGCTTATGACTTTAGAAGCATCATCAACAGCCTTTACTTTTGATTGGATAGCTGAAAACCAAAAATGATACATATATATATATATTTCAGAATCTCAGGTCAGATTTGTTTTGAGCATATTTTTATGAATTTATTTTATTAATTTCCCTGGGGGTGGGCACACTTTCTTTTAGAATATCAACACTACTGGGAAGTAAAAAAGAATAGCCTCTTTCCCTTTTCATAATTCAAGAGTATTTACTGACTCTTATAGTATTCTGCTTGGGCTGCCATAGCAAAATACCACAGACTGGGTGGCTTAAATAACAGAAATTTAGTTTTTCACAGTTGTGGAGGCTAAAGTCCAAGATGAAGGGACCAACGTATTTGATTTCTGATGAGGGCTTCTTCCTGGCTTGCACCTTCTCCCTGTGTCCTCACATGGCGTTTCCTCTGAGCTCACATGGAGGGAGAGAGAGCTCTGGTGTCTCTTCATCTTCTTATCTAAGAACACCAATTCTGTGGGATTAGGGACCTACACTTATAATCTTATTTAACCTTAATCACCTCCATAAAAGCCCAACTCTAAATATAGTCATGTTGGGGGCTGAAGCTTAAACATATGAATTTGGGGGAGATTCAGTTTCATCTATAATGAGATGTTTATATTATTCATTGTTTCATGTATCGAAAACTTTTTAAAAATTTTAATTAAACTTCTAAAATTTTGGTGAAAACTTGTGAGATCTCTGGTTTGGGTAAATAGCTTGAAAATTCCTAAGGCTTGAACTTTGGGGCAAAAATCCCCTGAAACTAATCCTGTATAACCTGTTTGTGATATGTTGTGTATTTGGTGGCATTAAAATATTTAGAAGTAAAGCAAGCTTAGCACAATTTATAAATTCATCTTGTAAAACAGAGGAATCATTCACCATAAAGGACAAGTACTAAGTGTGAGAATTTAGAAATAAATGACAAAGAGATGGCTTATAGTAGGTTAGTCCCCCAAAAAGGTCCCAAAATGGCTTTGGTAAAGAGAAATGAAGGGCTGTTTGAGCAGATAAAGTGATGTGAGGGGAATGAAGTCTCATTTATTTTGTTTCTTTGTACAGTAAAGGGAAAGTCTAGAAAAGATAAACCAAGAATCAGAAAAGTTGTAAGTACAGTCTTCATAAGAGTTCGAGTATGAAAAATTTTTCAGATAAAAGGAAATTTCATTTTCTTTCAACTGTTTTACTGAACTATTTTGTTGTGTAAAATTTAAAACCTGGAAAAAGTGTTTTTATGTATTTCATAAGAACAAATTACACTTTAGGAGAAAGAATGAACGAGACTGGGTGTTCTACTCATGATGATGATTATAAATACCCAAGAACATCCCCACAATTTTGTTCCAAATACACTAAACAGAAATTAATGGCAGTCAAAGAACAATCCAGGAAAGTGCCCAGGAGGAGCTCTCTCATTTTCATAAAACTAGATTATACCCCTTGACCTACAATTACAGAAATTTTACACCTGTCAAGTTGTGGCCATCAGCACATTGTTTCACTGTGAAATCCAGCTCGTTTCTCACACACAGTGGCAAGTTCAAAGAAACCTGCAATCTGAATTTGTCCTTCTCACTTTTAACACACTTGCTGCAACTTTCCCCCTAGATTCGTGACATCTGTTTCTAGCCTGTAGTATCCTCAAAACATGGGTTATTTCAAGGGAAAACTTTTAAAATTTTTTCTTAGAATATTTTTTGAGAGATGGCAAAGTGAATTTTATCTATGTTGCCTAGGCTGTGTGTTCCATTTGTGTTTTCTGGGTCCTAGATACTGGTCAAAGACCACCCCAGGGGACATAAAAAGGAATGGAAATAGTAGCAAAGTAATCAGCTTCTCAAAACGTCCACTGGCCTCTTGGTGAGAGCACTTCCTCCTGATGACTATATAGACATATTTTAATTTTGACCTCAACACTCTGGGCCCCTGAAACAATGTACAGAGCTGTTCCCAACCACACAAACTCATTCAGGTCTTGCCCAATCATTTACCTCCTGAGCTGCTGGAGGGCATAATCCTAAGAACAGGAAAAGGCACGGATATCCCCTCTCAACACTTATTTTCAACATCATACTGGAAGTCGTCGATAATGCAAGAGAGCAAGAAAATGAAATACAAGGTATACGGGTTGGGTAGGAAGAGATAAAATTGCCTTTGTTTGCAGATGACATGATTGCCTATGTAGAGGTTCTGAAAGAAGTGATCAAAAAATTCTTGGAACTAATAAATTATTATAGAAATGTGCAGGATGCAAGGGTAATATAAAAAATCAATTGTTTTCTTATCAACAATAAACAAGTAGAATTTGAAATTAAAAATGCATTACCACTTACAGTAGCATTCTAAAATTAAATTTTAGGTATAAATCTAACCTAATGCATATAAGATCTTTATAAGGAAGACTATAAAACTGTGGATAAAAGATATCAAGGAAGGATTAAACAAATGGAGAGATATTCCATGTTCATGGATAACAAGACTCAGTATTGTCAAGATGTCAGTTCTTCCCAACTTGATCTATACATTCAACACAACAAAAATCTCAGAAAGCTATTTTGTGGATATCCACAAACTGACTCTAGAGTTTATATAGAGAGGCCAAAGACCCAGAAGAGCCAAAATTATATTGAAAGAGAAGAACAAAGTTGGCAGACTTACACTACTTAAATTCAAGACTTACTATGAAGCTACAGTAATAAAGGCAGTGCCGTATTGGTGAAAGAAGAGAAAATAGATCAATGAGACAGAATGAGGGCCCAGAAATAAACTGGCATAATTAGAGTCAACTTGTTAAAGTAGAGATCTGTAACAATAACAAGGCAATAAAATGGCGCAAAGATAGTGTTTTCAACAAATGTTGCTGGAACAACTGGACATCCACATGCAAAACAAATAAACAAAAAAATGTAAAGACCTTTCACCCTTCACAAAAACTAACTCAAGTGGATCACACACCTAGATGTAAAAATCAAAAGTATAAAACTCCTAGAAGACAGGACAAAACTTAGATAACCTTGGATATGGTGATGACATCTTAAACAAAACAAAGGTAAAATCCCTGAAAAAAACAAATGGCAAATTGCATTTTACTAAAATTAAAAATTTCTGCTCTGTGAAAGACAATTATCAAGAGAATGAGAAGAGAAAAAAGAATTGTTAAAACTCAGCAACAAGAAAACAAACAGCCTGAATAAAAAATAAGCCAATGGCTTAAATAGATACTTCACCAAAGAAGATATACAGATGGAAATTATGTATAAGAAAAGATGTTCCATATTAGATGTCACTATTCTAAATTAAATTAAAACAAGACAATATCACTACATAAGTATTTCAATGGCCAAAAATCCAGAAAACTGACAAAATCAAATGCTAGCGAGGACGCAGAGCAACAGAAAGTCTCATTAATTGTGGTGGGAACGCAAACTGGTGCAGCCACTTTGGAAGACAGCTTGGCAGTTTCTTATAAAACGAAACAAATTCTTATCGTAAGATCCAGTCATAACATTCTTCGGTGTTTATCCGAAGTTGAAAACGTATGTTCATAACAATACCTGCACATGAATGCTTACAACAGCTATATTCATAATTACCAAAACTTAGAAGCAACTAAGCTGTCCTTCAGTAGATGAATGGATCAATGAACTGTGGTCCATCCAGACAAGGAAATATTATTCAGTGCTAAAAACAAGTGAGCTATCAAGCCACGAAAAGATGTGGAGGAATCTTAACTGCATGTTGCTTAGTGAACAAGCCAATCTGAAAAGGCTACATACTGTATGATTCCAAAGAAATGACATTTTAGAAAAGGCAAAATTATCACTCCTTCACATTTTGGGATTACTTATCTCCTAGTTTATTGAAGATGTCATCAATTGTTGTGTCTTTTTTCACTATACTAATTGCTTTTTCTGTTTTGAATGGATAAGAAGACAATAAAATAATACATATGTTACTGCTAAGAACTTGCCATTTGAGACTGAAGATTTTACATTTTTTTCTAACATACAACTCAGAGGCTGACAGGCTTCTTCCCAATTCTAGCCCCTGACCTCCCCTTTCTTAGAGCATTTTATTTAGAAAACTTGCAATTGTAAATTATCCCTTTGCCCCTTGGAGATGCAAATCTTCTTCCAGCTTCTCATCCCTTTTATAAACCAGGAGTGTCATTCTCAAGGACCCAGGAGCAATCCCTTTGAAACACAATCACATAGAAAGATAAGGCCCTTATCTCCCAGTCTCTGTGGGACGGCAGGAAAATAACCTTGGTAAGTCCCAACCAGCAAAAGAAGGTGGTTAATAATACTACCTGGCCTTCCCTATCCTTACAGCAATTTTCCACCAGCTCACTCTTGCACTTTTAATCTCCCCATCTTTTGTTTCAGGGAGTTGAGTGCAACCTCTCTCCCCCATTGCAATAGTGTTGAATAAAGTCCTCCTTGCCTGTACCAGTGAAAAAGTGTTGCCTGCCGTATCAGTAAACAAAGGATGTTGCAGCCATTAAAGACACCCCAACGGTGAGCCCTGAGGGAACTCAGAATAGAAACAGGATGCCCGCTATCTAGCAGTCTAGCTGTAGCAGCCACCCCACCTCTACCCTCTCCACTCCCCCACCCGCCATGTCCCAGTGCACCCTGAGGAGACACAGGATGAGAAAGCACAGGATACTGGCCCCAAAGAGCTGAGGTGCCTATCAAAGGAATGATGTTAGTGAGCTCAGACTCTTGCACCTTCCCATACATAGAAAAGCGTTACATTCCTTAAGTGGAAGTGTCTGGTTTTCTTTAATTAACAGTAATCTTTTGTTCTTCCCAACTACCTGGTCTTTGTCACAGAAACTCCTATACATGCTGGCTCCTCCTTTGCCTCTTGGGAGCCGTCTTTCAGAGCTATCTGAGACTGTCTCCCAGGCTTAAGTCCTCACTTTTGTTCACCAAATAAAACATAATTCTCAACTTTCAGGTTGTGCTCTTTTTTCAGTCTACACCTGTTTACTTTGTCTGGGACAATCTTCCTTTGACAAAGATAATCTTTCACAGGTTTAGAAATCATAAAATGGAGGACTTTTATCTCTGCCTGGCCTTAGAGGAATGTTTTTGCTTTCATGAATTTCTGATTCATTTTCAGAAGATAAAAGTTTCCCTTAAATTTGGAAGCTTGTATTTCTCTTGGATAAAGACCACACCAAAGTCCTTTAGTTTTCTCAGACTCTTAAATACATAGAAAGTCAGGCTAAATCACGTGTCAAAAGAACTGGGAATTACACTAGGTGGATCAAAATCATTTTTTTAGAGATGAAATATCTTAATGAGATTGATTTGAACTACGGGGCAGGAAATAAAATGATTGAATTCTCTAATTGAGGTACCTATAGCTAAGCAATTCCTTTAACGCATGTCTTGTATTTTTCATGTGTTAAAAGGGATCAGCCAACAATACTAATAACAGTAAACACACACACACACACACACACACACACACACACACACACACACTTTCTCTGAAATAAAATGAAAAGTGCACTTAAAGAGTTTCTGTTTATCTTTCGGAAATCTTTCATGAGTCAAATCACCAGATCACACCTGGATAAGGCAGTTTTATTTAAATTAGCTTTCCAAGTCCCTCTTGACAAGGATAACTACTTTTATAGCTTTAGAAAGAGGTATACTGCAATTGCCATTTTAATGTAGCAAATAAAGGAAGCTCCTTTTGAGAGGCAGCTGCTAGGTAAAGTAGGAAGTGATCCATTTTTTTCTGTCTTTTTTTTTTTTCCTACTTCTTTCCAGAACTTTCTCAGAGTATCTACTTTATTTTACTCTCAATTTAGAAAAGTATGTGCTTTCAAATTTTGGGGTGAGTGTTTGTGACTCCAGGGCCAATTGGGGGCAATAGACAGGATCTCCTTAAATCTATTTATGACATGGTCAGACAATTGTTTCCTTCCTAATGGGAAGGAATCGCAGTAATATAGCTAGCAGCCACTTTCATTTGGGGGATGTAGTAAAAGAGACTCTGTAGAAGGTCTTTTGCATCTCATTATCAGACATTCTTCTAAAGTAGCTCTTTATAATGGAAAAAAAGGAGTCTTTCTCCTGAGACTATCTAAAGCTCCATGCTGTTCATTAATAGGCCTGAACAGAGAGGTCTCACATCTTTATTCAAAACCAACATTGGACAAGTCTTCAAAGAAATTATTAGGGCCCTCTTTGTTACCAAGGCTACCTTGTTTCTTTAACCTCATCCTCTGGCTGTGCACAGATCACTCCAAAGAGGGCACATCCAATTCCCTTTACTGCAAATGAAGATGGACTCGCTACGGTGCCACGTGAATATTAACCAGTCAGTGGGCACTGGCAATCTGGAAGTGTGTGCTGAGTTTCTTTCTTTCCATTTCTAAAAGAAGTAAATGAATTAAAAAAAAAAAATTCTTGACTGGGGCATCTGGGCCCAGGAACTCAAATTATGAGAGCTGTAAAGAGAAAATTAATATGAGGTGTTGAAACTAAAGATATTCTAATCCTACCTGGCTGTGATGAGAAAAAGGTGTCAGGTGACAGGTTGGGTTAGGCCACACTCATCATTCAGAACAAAGTAATGTCATCTCTTTCTGTTCTGAAAATGAACGATTGTCTTAATAAACAGTTGAAATTAACAATGCATTTTTAGATTCACCAGAGGATGGATAATCAACTTCATTTTCAACCAGGTGAACCAGTCTCCTTGGCCTTCTCCCTTATGCCTGGAACTGCATCCATGGCCATGAATTTAAAAAAGCAGCTGAAGATAACATATTTCATGTAATTACCATTGAAACTGCAGAAAATCCCACCTGGGAAAGGTTCTAAACCCTTAAAAAAAAACTACAAAGTGTTCACATGCTGCCAGCATGCCAGAGGCAATCATCTGAAACTCTACCGTTAAATTTAGAGAATGCCAAGGCACAGGGTCCATGCATCATGAGAGAGAAAACTCCGTCTAAAAGATGGTTTGTTTGTAATGCTCTATGTTAATGTGGACACACATGGGGCAGGGAATTGTCTTGCAAGCTCTGCTGCTTGTGGGCTGTGCATGGGGGCAGTCACACAGGCTCTAAATACAGCCTGCCAAGGGTCAAAGCCTCATTATCCTCCTTAGTAACCTTCTGTGACTCACCTTCCTCATCTGTAAAAGGGGCTCAGCAGCAGTTTGTATCTCTCAGAGTTGTGGAGGTAAAATGAGTTATAGAACGTGCAGCACTTAGAACGGTGCCCGGCGCACTACAGCGCTCTGTAAACTGTAGTTATTATTTCTATCAGCTTGGTTCTACAAGGACACTTTTTTTCCTTGCCCCCCCCCTTTACCTTTATTAACCAAGTAACAATCATTGCAAAATTTTAAAAATGCAAGTAAGTAAAAAGAGAATAAGATTACTCCTATTCCCACCATCAAAAATATACACTGGTATATAGTATCCCTATCACTTTTCACTGCCACTATGTAATTTCATTGATTTGATATATCTTGGGGGGCTTATATACACATTATTCTATGTGATGTTCTACATAAATAGCCAAGCAAATACCCTGCCTTCAAAGACTTCATATTTTAGTGGATAAGAAAGACTGTTTAAAGCATACATGCCTACACGCATGAGTGAATACATCCATAGATACATACGTACACACATAAAATATTAAGTTAGGGAAGAGGATCGTGGAGAAGAACGCTTATTAAATGAATAGTGACTAATGGACAATGTTCTTTTAGGTGGGGTGGTCAGGAAAATGCTTTCTGTGGTGACATTGGAATAGAGACCAGAATTAACTGAGAGGGAATATCATGTAGGTATCTAGGGAAATAATTCTCTAGGCAGAGGGAACTGGAGGTAGAAAAGTCTGTCTGCATGCTGGGAGTCTTTTAGGCACAGTAGAATTAGTGTGCCTGGATTTCTGTGAGAGGGGAGAAAAGAGAGATGCTCTCTAGAAGTGGTCAGGTATCAGACCATCTATGGGTTGTAGCTCATTGTAGGGACGTCGAATTGTGCTTAAGTAGAAGAGATTCCATTGGTGGATTTAGAGTGGGAGAATATAAATATTTGTAAATATTTTAAAATAACATCTTTAGGCTCTGTAAGAAGTGTATGCTATTTTGTAACTTACTTTATACTTCAGTAATATATACAAACATACATATAGTTAGGCATCAAAGTCAAGGTAATATTGTCCCAGCCTAATTACTATTAGTCTGGGACAATGTGTAAGGTGAAAACTTCCTGGGCACAGAAGGACCCAATACCTAAATAAGTCGATTCTCCTGTGGTGTTCCCTGCAGGACTTCCTTTCATGAAGCTGTGGCAATTCAAGTGACAGAAAAGCCACTATGGCTTTATGGGCACGTGCCTCACTTACGTGGCTAAGCTAGGGGAGAAAAGATAGCAAGATATTATGAGTCAGAGGCTCTCAAGTCCGCAAGCTCAAGATGTATCCTTTAGGATGGATGAGACCGTGTGTGCTTCCTTTCTAAGTAATTATTTTTCATTATATTATTATTTATTTATTATCTTACTTTGTATGAACATATTTTGTTAATTATATGGGCAGACAGTTGTCACCGTGATACACACTGCCCTGTTGAAGATTTTCAAATTACTTAATTTCCAACTTCAATTATAAAAATATTTTTAATTATAGCCCATTTTTATAATCTATATTTTTAAGTTTTAGTCAAGTCAATATACCTATAACGAATCTGTATTTGTTCACTCCTGAAAAATCTACTTATCTCTTGCACATTTTCAAAAGCCTTATTTACTTAATTCCTTTTGATTTCTCAGGTACTATTTGTCTATCATAGATACTATTTTAAATATGTTCTAATTGTGTGTGCACCCAATCTGTTTTCTTATGCTTTGTTTTTAAATTATCTGTTCAAAAATACATTTATTTATGGCTTAATACTTTGAGCTATGTTCAGAAAACCTAACCTCCGTCTCAAGATTATATAAATACATATCCTTTCATATTTCTAAATACTTCTCTCAAATTACCTTTGCATTTAGGTCTTGAACCATTGGGTAGGCTCTGTCCATGAGAGGCTCTGGCAGGCACCTGGAAGGTGCAGGAAGGAAGCAGTCATCTATTATCCTGCTCTCATCAGGCACCTAGAGCAGCAATGGCAGCGGGGAGGCTGCAGACCAAGAAACTCGGTGCTGGTTTCAGCAACACAATCAGCTGGACTGCCCGGGTGCTGGCCCCTCTGTTGGGCATCTCCTAGAAGCGACAGCCAGTGCTACTAATAGTTTTTGATCAGTTCTTTATATTAAGTATGTGTTTCAAACACCTGAAGCAGCTTCGATTATTTTTTGCCTGGGCCTTGACTAATTGGACCAACTATTTCCCAAGCTGTCACTTTTATCTTCTATTAAATCACCTCCACTCTCCCTTACACCCCTCCTCAATGCTTGGGTTCCCTTTCATGTGTCCTACTGCAAATACCCTCCATCTCAAAACTCTCTAGTAAACCTCTCTGCAGCAAAGGGATCTTTCCCAAGTACAAATCTCGTATTGTCATTCTCAGCTTTGTTGAAAACGTTCTGTGAATGACCATTTTTTTTTTCCAACAAAGACAAAACCTATGAAAGCCTCTGCATGATGCTAAGCAAATGGTCTTTTGACTCCACTTCCTGACTCATCTTGAACTGTGTTCATTCTAACTTTCTCACTGTTCGTACAAACCTGAGACTGGTTTTCTTCTAATCTTCATGCT
Source organism: Pseudorca crassidens (assembly GCF_039906515.1). Taxonomy (NCBI): domain Eukaryota; kingdom Metazoa; phylum Chordata; class Mammalia; order Artiodactyla; family Delphinidae; genus Pseudorca; species Pseudorca crassidens. The sequence continues at coordinate 5,776,484 of NC_090307.1, read as the reverse complement.
GCCAAGCTTCTCTCCACCCCAGGACCTGTGTTCATGATGTTTCCTCTCCCTTTAAAGCTGTTTCTTCCCTTTGTTCATTTTTTTCAGTCATTTGATGTGTATCACTTATTAAATCAAGACTTCTCATACCTGATTAGTCTAACCCTCTATTAGAGTTTATTTTATTACTGTGTACATATCCTACATTACACTTGGCAAAATTACAAATTTAATATTTGCAGTGGAGATTATTGGATTAATATCTGGTATCTTTCACTCCAACCAGACTTAAAGTCTCATGCATGCAAAGGATGTGTCTGCTTTTGCTCATTCTTTAATTCCAGAAACTAGCACAGTGCCTGATATATTGGGTTCTATGATTACTTACTGCGGCCCTTATTCCTAGATTCTCTGCTGGGTTCATGTGCTGTTCCACTTCTATACTAGGCTATCTTATATGATTAGAGGAGTGTTGTAATGTCCTCTGCTCCATGATACAGCAAGCCTCCCTGCGTCATTCTGCTCTTTTTTCACGATTTTATTGACTATTCTTGTATACCTTTTTCCAGGTGACCTTTATAATTCTTTTTCTGGTACAAAAACAATAACTAAAACAATAACCAAATGATAGAAATAATAATAATTAGGATTTTAATAAGAGCTGATGTTTTAATATGTTTGTTTAGGAAAGATAATGCTTTCAAACAACCCTTAGCAGTGGGCGTTGGGTTTGTTTGCAGTTGTTTTATATTAAAAATAGCTTGTGTCCATATGCATGTATCTTTCTTTTCAAAAGATAAGTTTAAATTTTATGCATTTTATTGTATGTGAATTTTAACCTAAGAAGGGGAAAAAAGTGTAAGCACATGTTGAACCCTAGATTATATGCTTAACAAAGAATTTAAGGTATACTGGTGTCTGTCACTTACTTTTTTTTCTTTTTCTTTTATATTGGAGTATAGTTGATTAACAATGTTGTGTTAGTTTCAGGTGTACAACGAAGTGACTCAGTTTACATATACATATATCTATTCTTTTTCAAATTATTTTCCCATTTTTATTAAAGAATATCAGAAAATGAGATGAGTTAATAAATGAACAGAGGGATGGATGGATTCAAACATGGTAAAGTGAATTTTAGACAAATAGTAATTATAAAATCTAGATGGTTGGTATATGAGATTTACTATAAAATTATTTTATTGTTTATGTATGTTTAAAAATATTCCTAATAAAATATTGGAATGAGAATTATAAACATCATAATCAGGATAATGATATCTGCCATGATCTTGTTTCTGGTACCTAAATTATATTTTTGAGGAAACATTAATGCATCATAGTGAATTTATAGAAAAATGATATAAAGCTAAAATTTTATATTTGACCAAATTTCCATTAATATATTTAAATAAAATTTTCATACAATTTATTTTCCATTGACTATCAGTCTCCTATTCATGGGTTTTTCATGGATTCCAGCAAGATTCTGTTAATTCATGTTTATTTTAAAACAATTTTTCCCAAACAATTAAATGCATTATATATTTTCTTATAATCATATATATATCAGCTTTATTCCTGTATTGACCTTTAATATAATTTGTTGTTTTACTATAATATTTTTGCTCATGTTTTCCATGTGAAGCAAATAATATATACTCTACAATTATTATTAATTAAATGGATTCTTTCAAATATGGTTCACTTAAATATTTACATAACTTTAGTAGCCAAAGTAGTGATTTAAACATTTCTGGCAACACAATTGCTACATTTTTAAAACAATTGCAATAATTTATTTACAATTTGGGTAAACTGTTTCTCTTTTTCTTTTCTGCTTGATATTGAAAGTCTCCTTATTAGAAGCTCTAGAATTTAAAACTTCAAATTTTCTAAATTTAAATATACCTAGATCACTTAAAAAAGAGAGATGCCTTATAGCAGTAATTTTAAGTTTGTAAATCTTTTGCAATCTTAAATTCACACTATATCTATTTTAATATTATTCATTATTTTTTATTCTTCTACATGTTTAAACTATTCCTTTCACGTAATATTGGTATTTGATAATTTTATAGTAATTACCGTATGTTATGGGATGAATTGTGACCCCCTTCCAAATCCATATGTTGAAGTCCTAACCCAAGCACTTCAGAATGTGGCAATATTTGCAGATAGGGTCTTTAAAGAAGTAAGTAAGGTAAAATGAGGTCATTGGAGTGGGCTCCAATAAGAGTCATATTCAGTATGACTGGAGTCCTTATAAAAAGAGGAGATTAAGACACAGACACACAAGAGGGAAGACCATGGGAGGACACAGGGAGAAGACAGCCATCAGCAACCCTAGGAGAGAGTCATCAGAAGAAACCAAACCCACCGATGTCTGGATCTTGAACTTCTAATCTCTAGAATTGTGTTAAAATAAATGTCTGTTGTTTAAGCCTCCCAGTCTGTGGTACTTTGTTATGACAGTCTTGGAAAACTAATGTCGTGACTATCATTTCTCAAATTATTCTGCAGAATAAAATGTTCTTAAAATGTTTTAAAAGTTTCTCAAATTTGAATATGTATGAATATATATTATTTCTTTTGGAGAAGATCAAAGTATTCTTTGGAGATGATACAGTTTCAAATGGCATTAATACATGGTCATTTTTGATGCTCCTATAGGACTCCTGACAGAATGGGTTAAAAAGAAAACAAAAAACTCAATCTAGATTTATTTATTTTTTATTCTTGCTACAACATATCTATTGCAAAATTTTAAAATTTAATTAAAAAGATGGAACAGTAGGTGGTAATATTTTATAAATTCCTACTGTCCTTATGGGTATAGTATCTGGATATTAAAATATCCAGTGACAACATCATATACAAATTTGAAAAGTGCTGTAAATCAAGCAACCTGGATGGAATGGAGGAAAAGGTACTCTCAAAAAACTGTTAGATTACTCACACTGATGCCATAGATGTGTGTGAATAGCTTGAATAAAATTATTTTATGTAAGAGAGGACATATGTTATAGATCTAAATTAATATGCCATTTATATGTATGTTAATTAAATATATGACAAAGTAAATGAACCTTAAAATTAGACATTTAACTATTTCGTTTATACCCTTAGAATTTAGATATCCATGTTCACCAAAAACCTTCTGTGTGTTAATGTACATTCAGTTTAAGCATTTGAAATAGGCCAGCAAAAAACAAACAAAAGAAAACAACAAATATAAGTAGAAATATAACTATATATGTATATATATATATACATATATATATGCTAGGCATCTGTCATTCTAAGTGTCTGATGCATTCTTTTGCTTTTATAACTAAAGAAATTGTCTAGATTTTTTTTTTTGGAGTGGTTGAGGAAATATTTCAGCAAAAGATAAAAAACTTCCTGAAAACAGTTTAACTCGTGTTATCTTAAAGCCTTGCCTCTCTGTCATGTTTGCAATTTCCATGAGCTTTGCAATTCTAGCTTTTCCCCTCGTGCAAGTCTAGACAATGAGTGACTTCAGTTTCTGCTCCTTGCTTGCTAGTGTAGCACGAAGGTAATGGGGAAAAATAATGGATGGATAGTCCATTGTTTCTGCTATTTATTTGCTTTGCTCATCACACTTTTCCATTTTCACCTAGACTTTGAAATCCCCTGACTCAGGAAAGGGAGCTCGTGGCAGAAATGAGAAGGGAAACAGAAGTTAGTGTTCCTTTTGAGCTTTCAAGAGTCAAGGACAGGACCAAAAGCAGCTTGGAAAACCAACTTCTTTAGACACTCCCTGACACTTTCCTTGGTCCGCCCCAACCAGCAGGGATACGGGATCAAATGATGTCTTTGCCAGGGTAGAAAAAGTATGCATAATTATCGAGGCAGCCAAGCAGTTTGCCGCTTGGAGAAGGGGCCTTGAGTCTTAGGTGTCATGAGCCAGGATGAGCTGAGAGGGAATGATAAAACTACCAGAGAAATTTGGTACTCTAGGTCATTGAAGACCTGTCATTTTTTTTGTTGGGATTTGGGAAAGGGCTTAGCTGATTGTCCTTCATGTGACACCGGCATCTTGCAACAACTGTGGAATTCAAGAGGCATCACTGTCTACAGCCAGATGCAGGGATGCAGGAGTGGCTGGGGCAGGAAACAGAGCCCATGGGGCTCCATGCGGTGAGGATGCGGGAGTAGACCCAGAGCCTACAGACCTGCGAACAGAAAATTATGGGATGTAACAGTGCTGCAGGTTGAGTGGAGGGGGCACTACTACCACAAAGGCAAATGAAAAATAAGACAAACTCCTTTTTGGTCTGCCCTGGAGAAAGAAAAGCAACAAGAACAACAACAAACAGTTGGACCTAAACCATAAAACTGATACAACAAAGATAATGCTGAAGTTATCAGGACCAAGGACTACAGAACCATGTGTCGGCCCATCATCACACCACCATCCTTTGGACTCCTGTTTCTTGACTCACTCATCAATAGCTGCACACACACTGCCTGATGCCTGTGGGAGGGGTGTTCACCCAGAACACGGCCAGTGTGAAGTCACAACTAACTGGGATTCATTCCTACTGAGTCGGACCTTGTTGCTTGATCATTTCTCATTGGTTAAGAAGAACACGGCTCTTGTTTAAGTGAAAGGCTGTAATCATTAATCACTCTTACAGCAAAACCATGTAAGACTGAATTGAGGAGTTGTTCAAATACTGATATTTGGTCTTAATTATTTAACAGCCGGGCCACAGACAAAGGCAAAACCATGTATAAACCGCAACTATTAAGTAGCTAGCTTGTTTTTATGCACACGAACCCATCCAGCTAAAACCATATCAATCAGGCAGTTTTTTAAAGTAAACTTGTTAGACATTTAAAAAAAAAAATTAATGAAAAAATTTTTTTAAATTATATGTGTTTGAGAGCCAAATGTGTTTCTGTTGTAGAAACAGTGGGACTCATATTCTGCCCACCAAGCATAAGTTTTTAAAATTACTATGTAGTAGAAAATCCACATATGATACTTTTAAAAGTCATAAAATATAATTTTCTTTTTATTTTATGACTACGGAACAGACTTCTGAGGTAGTTAAAATTCTACACGAAACACTTGAGCAATGCTTCCTCCTACATATGCTCTCCTTAATGTATCAGATGAGTGGTGTCCCAGAATTATTTAAAGGACAGATTAGGAACCTTTGATGAGCCATGTCCTGTTTCCTCATCTCAGATCACCACCCGCAGTTTCCTTCTCTTTCCTCCCCAAACCCAAAACATAGGTCTTTTTTTTTTTTTTTTAAGTTTTTCAAAAGCGCCTTGTTTTTTCCCACTTGTGAGTGTTTGCATCTGCTGTTCCATCTGCTGGAATCCCTGAGTCCCTGCGCTGTGATTCGCAGGTGACTTCTTTTCCTTTTGTAGATCCCAGAAAAGCATCACCTCTATCTGCTATTTGCCTTTCTATCTCCCCACCCACACTGCCTCAGATCCCAACTCCACTCTTTCCCTCCCCTCATCACCAAACCAATTCACATGTTCTCACACCACTCACTGAGTTTTTTCATAACATTTATCTGATTTTGCGATTTTAGTGTTTGCAGAATGATTATTTGATTAATACCTTTTACTTTCTCCCTGATGTGTAAGATTCTTCGTGGATCTTAGTGTTCCTTCTGTTATCATTATGTCTTAAGTGTGAGACATATGGTAGATGCACAATAAACATTTTTCCATATTGTCTGAGTCAGTCTGGGCTTCCAGAACAGATTGCCATAGCAGGGTGGCTTAAACAACAAACATTTATTTCCCAAGATCAGGGTTCTGGCAGGTCGCTGTCTGGTGAGGGCATTCCCCCTGGTGTGCAAACATTCTTCCTCTCCTTGTGCCCTCACTTGTTGGAGAGCAGAGAATGGTCCTCTCTCTCTCGTTTCTTTAATAAGGAGGGCTTCACCCGCATGGCCAAATTACCTCCCAAGGACCCCATGTCCATCACACTGGAGATTTAAGCTTTTACATATGAATTTCTGAGGTTAGAGGGTGGATAATACAAACATCTAGTCCATAGCACATATATTTACCCTATAATGCCAAATGGCAAACAATATAAATAATCTTAGATGTTTCCATAAATCTCTGAGTTTATTTATCATCTTTGAAAAGGTAAAGAGCAAAGGAGATATTGATAATTATCCTAAAAGCATTCTGAAGTGCTAAAATCTGACCAAGTAACTGGTAGAGAGAATAAAGCACTAATGGAAATCTCTCATGGCGGTTTCTTCACTTCAGCTTCTTAACCTCTGCATATCTAAAGATTCTGGAGAGTCAGTCAACCCGAAGCATCTCCCACTACACAGGGTCCATGAAGGAGATAGTAGGTCTATCCCTTTCAAGTTGCCTTTGGGTATGAGAACAACAATGGCTTTCATTCTTCCAAGGGAAAACCCAAATCCCAAGACAAGGTCCTGAGTCCCACCCTGAGATGAGGAAGAGAGAAACACATAACATTCTTGAAATATCATTCAGGTTGTAAAGAGGTATTAAGTAACTTGCCTCAGGCCATCATGGAAAAGCTGCTTTTTTTTGGCCACACCTTGCAGCTTGCAGGATTTTAGTTCCAGGACCAGGGATTGAACCCACGCCCTCCACAGTGAGAGCACAGTCCTAACCACTGGACCAACAGGGAATTCCCAAGCTACATTTTTAAAATTTAAATCTAGGAGTTCACGCTGTCATCCAATTTTTGCCAAATGCTTTTCTTTTTTTAGACAAGTATCATCCCATTTTCCTTATTTTCAGAAAACCTGACATTAGTTCATGTGTTATGTTCATGATTATATGATTTTTCCTTCTTGTAGTCCACACTCAATTACCCACAGTATTGGTCTATAAAATCGGTTTGTAAATATAGAAAACAGATAAACTGCAATGGTAGTTTCCAAATGATACAGTTCCTAAAAACAAAACAAAACAATGAAGATGGAGACCAAGATGTCATATCGAGGGACAAATGTTGATTTGCATTTTGCCTTTTACCTATACCTTGTTCATCGTAATGAAATTGTTACACAGGAGGAGAGGGGGTGCCTGAAATAGTAGGGGGGAATACCGGAAGAAACAATCTCATGTGTTAAAGTCAATACGTAAACAAAATATAGACAATGCAGTTTTCAGAAATTATATTTTGTACTCCTCCTTTGCTTTTCCTTCATGTTTTTAACATTGCTCTCTTTCATTTATGAGTATTTTCTCTAGCCCTCATGATGATTCTTGCTACCCTATGTGTCAGGGTCACCTCTTGTGGGACTATAATCTAACCTTCTTAGTGTCTCATCACTTTACTAATTCACAAAAATCAGCACAGCCTTCCAACCACAATTCTTATAACAAGGCACTAGATCATTTTGTGCAAGGATGTGTCATCCTATGATTCAACGTGAAATACATCAGGAGGAAGTAAAATTGTTCTGTAGCAAGATCGCCATAAAGCATCTCCATTAAATCCCCTCTCCTGCTCTCACTCACATCTGTTTGACAGAAGAACATTTCTTAGGTAATAGGGTTTTTTTAAATGAGGGTATTGTCATCGTCATCACTGTTGTTTATTTCATTTATGAGTTTTCTACTCTGAAGAGGTCTAGGAAGTTACCTCAGAGGGTGGCATTGAGAATGTAAGGGTAGGATACATGTTAAAAGGACTTGAAAAGACTTGGAAGAGCTATAGAAATATAAAATATTATCCTAGCAAAGCAATTCTTAGTTTTTAAACAATATCTGTAAAGATAACCACAGAAGTCAGAATAATGCCAGAAAGCAAGATAAAGCACACTTGCACAGGCAAGAGTTTCTGCATGAAGGAGTGAGGATAGGATAAAAAGTTAAATAGCCAAGCCGACACAAGGCAACCACAAAAGAGAAAAAGAGACCAAGGAAGAGGAATTAACGGGAAAGTCATTTAATGTAGCTCAGCTATGCAAACAGCTGTGGACATACCCTTGCGTGGATGAGGCCAAAGGGCCAAAGGGCTTATACAAGGGAATATGTAATCAGATGCTTGGTTTTATTGTTGCTGTTTAACTTAGCTTTGGGTGCCACAAGTTTGCATTGGTCTTTTGGCCCTGTGTGCCTCCAAGAGGAACAAACACTGCCACCATCCAGTATGGACTAAGCCGGGCTGCATGTGCAGGGTTTTAGCGGGGAGATCAAACTCCCATCTCTCTCCAGGAAAGAAGAACACACAATTATTTTTACCTTTTCCCACATGAGATCTGGCAGTGGTATGGAAAATGCTTTTTTCCCACTTGGATTCGAAACTCTCAGGCAAAATTCCATCTTTCTTATGTTTTGAGCAGTCAAGTAGACAGTGGAACTTAGCAAGTAATAACTGCAAACGAAACAAAAACAATTGTTTGTGTTCTGCAGAGATAACAAAATATGCAGAAAAGAAGAAAGGGGTAAATGCCTCATGACCAGAGAACATTCTTTACAAACCTTGAATTGACTTTTTTTGTCTCCTTCCAAGAACAAGGAAAGCAAAAATGCTGTGATTAAGGACTCAGCAGTGGGCGGTGGATAAATAACACCCAGAAGGATCTACTAATGACGGTGTCTTATAATAAGTAAAGGCAATGTTCTGTTGGCCAGAAGCCATACCCTATAATTTATTACATTCTATCCAAAAACTGTGTGGCATGATTCATTAAAAACAGTGAGAATGAGATGTGACGTCCGAAGGTATTCATGTTGAATAGTAAAACCAAAGCTAATTATTTGACAGTAAAATCAGGGAAGTAATGCCTATTCATTTTCTACTTGAGGCCATGAACCAAATTCATGGCAAGACCTCCGTCACGCCCTGGTTTCTTAAATAAGGATAAGGAGACACATTCAAAATTAACTCTCAAAAACATTTGTAAAATGAGTGTTATTATAACAAATAGGACTTCTGGTCATTAACTTTTATTTATTTACTTTTTAGTTTATTTATTTGGTCATTAACTTAGATATTATGCTTACTTGTAAATTTATGTTTTTAAGTATGTCTCCATATTATTAGTTAATTCTGTAAAAATGTCTTTGTATTACTTTGAGTTTTCAGAAAGACTCTAGGAGAATATATATATATATAATATATATAGACTTATATATAATATATACATATATATTTCTATAATATATACTTATATATATTTATATAATATACTTATATAATATATATACTTATATAATATATATACTTATAAATATGTATATATTTACAATGCACTATTTTTCAATGCATAATATAATCAAATGCATACACTAATTTTTTCAGCTTATATGTTCAAAATAAAAGATAACTGTCATAGAAGTACTTAATAAGATTATATGAATATTAGTAGTATTACTAGTACAATTAGCAAACAAAAATCGTGTTATTATTATGTGACATGAATTTTAAATATTATTTCAGTATAACCAAAGTGAATGTGTACTTTTTCATCTTATCCTCCCTACCGACTAGGTCCTCTAAGAATCATTGTAAGGTGTTCTTGATCTTGTGGCTTACAGACGTCATCTCTCCTTTTTTTTTTTAGATTTCTTCTTTCTGGCAATAGTAATCTCTAGAGCTTTTTATAGATTGGGTATTCCTGGAAAACAGAGTTTTATTTAGATGTGTCATCTTAAATATAAACAAGAGTTTGTTAGGATTGCCAATTTTGTGACTTTTCAAATCTTACAAAATTTTCTATTTAAATTTGTGAAATGCACAAGGTGGACAATATTCAGAGCCAATGTAATATTAAGTATTGATAATATTGAATTCAGTCTGTCAACTCAGGTGCAGGTGATAGAAGAAGCCAGGGAATTTCAGATGATAGAAGAAGCCAGAGAATTTTAGAGTCTTCTGAGGACATTGAATGTTCATTCGTTCATTCACTCACAAAATATTTACTGGGGGCCCAAGTTGTTCCAGGAATCATGACATTGTACGACGGACATGGACACAGGTAAAGACAATACCAAATCATTATTTTATTTTTGTCTTTCTGTATTGAGGCTACCATATCTGAGTTATTTAGTCTGAAACTAAATGCTTAGGAATAGGCAAAATGAGGCATACAGAATGGTTCATACAAGTAAAAGTAATTACTAATAGATTTAGTTTAACAGAGAAAATTTCTTAAAGGACTGGGAGGAAAAAAATCTCAGTAATTTTGGATATAAGAGAGAAAATAATCGGACTTTAAGGATATTCTCAACATCTTAGTTTTAAAAAGGTAATGATTCTTTATTTCACTAAAGTTTGGCAATCTTTTTAAAGAAGCAATACCTTGAATGAAGTAACAAGAAGCAAATAAAGAAAAATAAATATTTGTACAATGCAGTACTTATACTTCGCTACAATAATACACATAATAATTTTGAAAAAATTGAATTGTTTTTCAACAAGTATTTTTCTGTAGATCTTGTACTCGGACATGCCAGGAAAAAAAAAAAAGCTACCTAAAAATTCTCAGCTACCAAAAATATCTTGATTCTTTGTTTACTGCCTACTTAAAATATAGCAGACTATTTACAAATGCTTTAAAGAAAGAAATTATACATTCCGGGTAACATTTCTCCTTTTGTTAAATTTTCTGTTATTTTCTGGGAAGCACTAAGCCTTATTTAAAGGAATTAATTACAGCTTGTATTTAAAAAAATCAAAAAGAAAGGATTAAGGGAATGTTTTAACTTACACTTTAAGATTTCAGAGAAATACTCAGTGAGATTGGCCTATGAGCTTCATAAGTCAAATAACCTTCCATCCAATGATGAAAATACCAAATTATTCACTCACTGTTGTTTCATGTGAATGGAGCCTGGGCAAATTATAAAGGGAATGGGGCAATAGGTGAACTTTGTACTTTGACAACCATGATGTGATATTTGAAGTCCACAGAAAGTGCTGACAGTAGATAAGAATCAATAATAAGAAAAATAATTCAGAGTTTCCAAACACCTTAGCATTGTTGACACGTGAACGGGTTTGACGCCTGACAGACGTGAGCACTAAAAATGTTATCGTAGTGCTACGGACTCAAGGCTTGTGTCTCCCCCAGATTCCTGTGTTGAAGCCCTAACGTGATGGTGTCAGGAGCTCTTGCTGCTGCCAGAGGCCACCTGCATTTCTTAGCTTATACTCCCCCCGCCTCCATCTGCAAAGCCAGCACAACGTCATAGCGTAGTTTCTGCTGAGTCTAACCTTTCTGCCTTCCTCTAATAAGGACCCTTGTGATTACATCAGGTTCACCTATACAATCCAGCATAACCTCCCCATCGCCTCATTCTTAATTTAAACACACCTGCGAAGTCTCTTTCGCCATAGAAGGTAACATGTTCCAAAGTTCCACGAATCAGGAAGTGGACACGTGTGGCAGGCATTATTCATCCTGCCATAGCTCCCAAACCTAAACTGAGTGCAGACTTGTCATGTGGGTTGAGCGATGGTCAATATGATGATGAGAATATCAGCTGATGGCAGTGCTGACATGCAAAATTTTATCGTAAGTAAGGCAGTGATATCAGCCGACTCAGCCATGCACTGAGGCAGTACATAAATGAGTAATGAATGAATTTATAATTAATTAGCTTAAAATAAAATACATGTAGCCTACCTCCAGTAAACGCAATCCACATTTAGATCTAGATTGCGATTTAAACGGCGGTTGTTATTTACCATTTAGGTTTTATTTTCAATTGAAATATTGTTAAGAAAAATGTTTGGGTCCCCAAACTGGCCTAAAAGTCTAGATACCATGTAACACAGCCTTTTCAATCCTGATGACAGAATACCAGCTTGAAAGACTCACATCGTTGAAGATCGTGAAAACGCAGAACTTGCTTTCATCAAACCATAAATTGGTTCGGAGAATTCGGGGTTCTTTTTAATTTTCCTCTGTGCCAATGCTCTTTTACAATACCACCATATAAACACTTAATCTAATGTTTCTACATGAAGAATAGATTCTACTATCAAGTCAGTTAGTCTTTTATAAATGCTAAATTGCCCTAACATTGTAAAGCCATTCCAAGGTCAAAAATTTATTTCATTATTCAAATTTGCAAATGAGATTTAGGCTAAGAGAGATTTCAAACTTCTGTCCTTAATAAGAACATATGAAGATAGAAATGTGCTATACTTTTTCTGCAAATCTTTAAAGAAAAAGCATACATAAAATATACAGAAATGATTGCTGACAGGTGTGGGAGGCACCCAGATGCACCTACATAATTCATAATATCATGTCTTGGATTTGTCCCTATTCAACCCCACTGCATTTTATAAATTGTTTTGAATCTTGAACCAGCTACAAAGAAAGGTTTGCTAAGCAATTTCATGTTGTTAAATGCTTATTATTCCTAACAATATCAAGTATGGTTTTTTATTTTTATTTTTCAAGATTTGCATTGTTCTTGACTGTTGTTTTCCATTTTCTCACACAGATTGTTATACAGTAGGAACCTAATCCTAATCCAACCTAATCCAGTAGGAAAAATAAAGCCTGATCCTTGGCTTTGTTCACTTACATTTTCAGTTAATTAAAAAAATAAAAACAAAAAGAAGAGTGAAATCCTTTAATGTTCAGACTAATTATTTGACTCAATGATTAAATGCACATTTGCCAGTGAGGCTTCCAGATATTTAAGCAGCTGTGAAAGAACTCAAAATTTCCCAACTGGAACCGGCAAATAGAGCATTTGCTCCCTTTGGGGGCTTTGCAATCTGCAAACAGGGACAGTCGAGTCTGACTGAAAACAAATTGAATACTGTTCTCTAATCTTTCATTTGTGTAAAGCCCAGACAGTCCCCAAACATCAGCTGATCACAGTGTAAGTGATTCAACACTTAGGTTCTTGGGTGGCACCCATCATGCCTAAACTCTTATTTGCACATATAACATTGCTTGGGTAAAGTGTACAATATCAAGCCATCTGCATTAAAAAACACTGTCATTTTAATTTCAAATATGTAAATCTTCAATGCTAATAGATGCTTAAAATTTTACAATATATTTTAGATAACTTAAAATACCTTTCTTCTAAATGTGCTCTGGGTGTACTACATTGTCTATCCCACAGAGCATGTCCAGACCTTTTTCACTTTCCTGCCTTTCTAATTTTTGCCCCTGGAGAGATTTGTACAAACCTTTGTAGTAAAAATAATCAACTGATTGTGACCAAACCAATTATAAAACAAGGAGGACATCAAGCTTAGTGGTAATGAATACTGGTGTGTGTATGTGTGTGTGTGTTTGCACACATGCATGTTCATTGGCAAAAAGGCTAAAGCTGAATGAGAAAATAACTTGAAACCATCTAACCTTTAATGTGTTCCAAGGACAAGAAAGCCCTCATCTTCCCACATCCAAACCCAACATCCTAGATTCCGTACTGAGTTCCTTCTTGCTGATTCAGTACAAGGGCCCCTGCTTTCCTTTTTGGCAAACCACTGCTTCTGAGATCTGAATTCCAACTTATCTCACTTTCTCAAAAACTTTCTTTCCACCCTTCCTTTCTCCTAGGACTTTACTATGAGCACATAAAACATGCTCTAACATCTACTACATGAAGACTACCTTTGACCCCAAATGTCTCTGAATTATCAACTGCTCCGCTTACAGGAAAGTCTGTCCACACAAGTTGCATCGTCTGTCTCCCTCTTTCCACCCTCTCCTCAGCCATCTCCGATCTGGTTCCTGACCTTTGCAAGTCACAGAAACTCTGTAACTGATTCATCAATTCTCTCCTGGCTGCCCACACAAGGACCCTTTGGTAGTTCTGGTTTCAGATTCTCAGTACCTCCTACTGGACCAGTCCGTCCTTCTCAAAATACTGATGCTTCTGAGGGATTACATTTTGCTGTATTTCTTTTCCTTTTGATTTTTCTCCTCCATACTCCTTTTACTCACTTTGGAGACTTTATCAAGCTATTTTTATCCAACTCGAAATATTAGAGTATCCTGCACTTTTTTTCTGAGGTTTTTCCTCTTTTCTATTTATATTTTTCCCACAAGTGATAGCATCGAGATGCATGGCTTTACAGACCATGAGACTAGTGCTAAAAATTCCCAAAATATCTACTTGACATTTCCACTTCAGTGTTTAAGAAGAGTCTCACATTTAATCTATCCAAAACAGCGCTCTTGCTTTCTACTATTTCTAGTGCCTGTGCCCCTTACTGCTATCGACATTCCCCGTTTTAATAAACACCAGCAACATTTTGCTCAAGCCAGAAACCTACACGTATGCTCTTTCCCCACATCACTCAGAGCCAATTGAGTAACACATTTTATTCCATTTCTCTCCATTTTCTCTGCTCCCACCATCAAAGCTACCATGTTTCTTCTCAAGGACTGTTACATTACCTTTGCAACCGGTCTCCCGGCTCCCGATCTCGCCCGTTATAAACAACTCCCCAGGAGCTTCAAGATGGCGGAAGAGTGAGACGCGGAGATCACCTTCCTCCGCACAGATACATCAGAAATACATCTACACGTGGAACAACGCCCACAGAACACCCACTGAACGCTGGCAGAAGACCTCAGACCTCCCAAAAGGCAAGAAACTCCCCACGTACCTGGGTAGGGCAAAAGAAAAAAGAAAAAACAGAGACAAAGGATAGGGACGGGACCTGCGCCAGTGGGAGGGAGCCGTGAAGGAGGAAAGGTCTCCACACACTGGGAAGCCCCTTCGCGGGCGGAGACTGCGGGTGGCGGAGGGGGGAGCTTCGGAGCCGCGGAGGAGAGCACAGCAACAGGGGTGCGGAGGGCAAAGCGGGGAGACTCCCGCACAGAGGATCGGGGCCGACCGGCACTCACCAGCCCGAGATGCTTGTCTGCTCACCCGCCGGGGCGGGCGGGGCTGGGGGCTGAGGCTCGGGCTTCGGTCGGAGCGCAGGGAGAGGACCGGGGTTGGCGGCGTGAACACAGCCTTTAGGGGCTAGTGCGCCACGGCTAGCCGGGGGGAGTCCGGGGAAAAGTCTGGAGCTGCCGAAGAGGCAAGAGACTTTTTCTTCCCTCTTTATTTCACGTAGCGTGAGGAGAGGGATTAAGAGCGCCGCTTAAAGGAGCTCCAGAGACAGGCGCGAGCCGCGGCTAAAAGCGCGGACCCCAGAGACGGGCGGGAGACGCTAAGGCTGCTGCTGCAGCCACCAAGAAGCCTGTGTGCGAGCACAGGTCACTCTCCACACCTCCCCTCCCGGGAGCCTGTGCAGCCCGCCACTGCCAGGGCCCCGGGATCCAGGGACAACTTCCCCGGGAGAACGCACGGCGCACCTCAGGGTGGTGCAACGTCACGCCGGCCTCTGCCGCCGCAGGCCCGCCCCGCACTCCATGCCCCTCCCTCCCCCCGGCCTGAGTGAGCCAGAGCCCCCCAATCAGCGGCTCCTTTAACCCCGTCCTGTCTGAGCGAAGAACAGACGCCCTCAGGCGACCTACACGCAGAGGCGGGGCCAAATCCAAAGCTGAGCCCTGGGAGCTGTGAGAACAAAGAAGAGAAAGGGAAATCTCTCCCAGCAGCCTCAGGAGCAGCGGATTAAAGCTCCACAATCAACTTGATGCACCTGCATCTGTGGAATACCTGAATCTGTGGAATACCTGAATAGACAACGAATCATCCCAAACTGAGGAGGTGGACTTTGGGAGCAAAAATGTATATATTTTTTTCCCTTTTTCTCTTTTTGTGAGTGTGTATGTGTATGCTTCTCTGTGTGATTTTGTCTGTATAGCTTTGCTTTTACCATTTGTCCTAGGGTTCTGTCTGTCCGTTTTTTTTTTATTATTACTTAAAATTTTTTTCTCAATAATTATTTTTTATTTTAATAACTTTATTCTACTTTATTTTATTTTATCTTCTTTCTTTCCTTCTTTTTTTTTTCCTCCCTTTTATTCTGAGCCTTGTGGATGACAGGCTGTTGGTGCTCCAGACAGGAGTCAGGGCTGTGCCTCTCAGGTGGGAGAGCCAACTTCAGGACACTTCAGCCAACTTCAGGTCCACAAGAGATCTCCCACCTCCACATAATATCAAATGGCGAAAATCCCCGAGAGATGTTCATCTCAACGACAAGACCCAGCTTCACTCAACGACCAGCAAGCTCCAGTGCTGACACCCTATGCCAAACAACTAGCAAGACAGAAACACAACCCCATCCATTAGCAGAAAGGCTGCCTAAAATCATAATAAGGCCACAGACATCCCCAAAACACACCACCAGACGTGGACCTGCCCACCAGAGAGACAAGATCCAGCCTCATCCACCAGAGCAGTGGCACTAGTCCCCTCCACCAGGAAGCCTACACAACAAACTGAACAAACCTTAGCCACTGGGGACAGATACCAGACAACGAACTCGCAGCCTGTGAAAAGGAGGTCCCAAACACAGTAAGTTAAGCAAAATGAGAAGACAGAGAAACACACAGCAGATGAAGGAGCAAGATAAAAACCAACCAGACCTAACAAATGAAGAGGAAATAGGTACTCTGCCTAAAAAAGAATTCAGAATAATGATAGTAAACATGATCCAAAATCTTGGAAATAGAATAGAGAAAACACAAGAAACATTTAACAAGGATGTAGAAAACTAAAGAGCAAACAAAAGTGATGAACAACACAATAAATGAAATTTAAAATTCTCCTAGAAGGGATCAACAGCAGAATAACTGAGGCAGAAGAACGGATAAGTGACCTGGAAGATAAAATAGTGGAAATAACTACCGCAGAGCAGAATAAAGAAAAAAGAATGAAAAGAATTGAGGACAGTCTCAGAGACCTCTGGGACAACAGTAAATGCACCAACATTTGAATTATAGGGGTCCCAGAAGAAGAAGAGAAAAAGAAAGGGACTGAGAAAATATTTGAAGAGATTATAGTTGAAAACTTCCCTAATATGGGAAAGGGAATAGTTAATCGAGTCCAGGGAGAACAGAGAGTCCCATACAGGATAAATCCAAGGAGAAACACACCAAGACACATATTAATCAAACTATCAAAAATTAAATACAAAGAAAAAATATTAAAAGCAGCGAGGGATAAACAACAAATAACACACAAGGGAATCCACATAAGGTTAACAGCTGATCGTTCAGCACAAACTGTGCAAGCCAGAAGGGAGTGGCAGGACATATTTAAAGTCATGAAGGAGAA
The DNA here is from genome assembly GCF_039906515.1 of Pseudorca crassidens. Lineage (NCBI taxonomy): Eukaryota > Metazoa > Chordata > Mammalia > Artiodactyla > Delphinidae > Pseudorca > Pseudorca crassidens. The sequence goes on along the minus strand of NC_090307.1, from coordinate 5,759,354 downwards.
AAACCTACCACCAAGATTACTCTACCCAGCAAGGATTTCATTTAGATTTGATGGAGAAATAAAAACCTTTACAGACAAACAAAAGCTAAGAGAATTCAGCACCACCAAACCAGCTTTACAACAAATGCTAAAGGAACTTCTCTAGGCAGGAAACACAAGAGAAGGAAAAGACTTAAAATAACAAACCCAAAACAATTAAGAAAATGGGAATAGGAACATACATATTGATAATTACCTTAAATGTAACTGGATTAAATGCTCCAACCAGAAGACATAGACTGGCTGAATGAATACAAAAACAAGACCCATATATATGCTGTCTACAAGAGACCCACTTCAGACCTAGGGACACATACAGACTGATGGTGAGGGGATGGAAAAAGATATCCCATGCAAATGGAAATCAAAAGAAAGCTGGAGTAGCAATTCTCATATCAGAAAAGATAGACTTTAAAATAAAGACTATCACAAGAGACAAAGGAGGACAGTACATAATATCAAGGGATCGATCCAAGAAGAAGATATAACAATTGTAAATATTTTTGCACCCAACATAGGAGCACCTCGATACATAAGGCAAATACTGACAGCCATAAAAAGGGAAATCAACAGTAACACATTCATAGTAGGGGACTTTAACACCCCACTTACACCAATGGACAGATCATCCAAAATGAAAATAAATAAGGAAACAGAAACCTTAAATGATACATTAACCAAGGTGGACTTAATTGATATTTATAGGACATTCCATCCAAAAACAACAGAGTACACATTCTTCTCAAGTGCTCATGGAACATTCTCCAGGATAGATCATATCTTGGGTCACAAATGAAGCCTTGGTAAGTTTAAGAAAATTAAAATCGTATCAAGTATCTTTTCCGATGGCAATGCTATGAGACTAGATATCAATTACAGAAAAAAAATCTTTAAAAAATACAAACACATGGAGGCCTAACAATACATTACTTAATAACCAAGAGATCACTGAAGAAATCAAAGAGGAAATCAAAAAATACCTAGAAACAAATGAAAATGAATACATGATGACCCAAAACCTATGGGATGTAGCAAAAGCAGTTCTAAGAGGGAAGTTTATAGCAATACAATCCTACCTTAAGAAACAAGAAACATCTCAAATAAACAACCTAACCTTACACCTACAGAAATTAGAGAAAGAAGAACCAAAAAACCCCAAATTTAGCAGAAGGAAAGAAATCATAAAGATCAGATCAGAAATAAATGAAAAAGAAATGAAGGAAATGATGGCAAAGGTCAATAAAACTAAAACCTGCTTCTTTGAACAGATAAACAAAATTGATAAACCATTAGCCAGACTCATCCAGAAAAAAAGGAAGAAGACTCAAATCAATAGAATTAGAAATGAAAAAGGAGAAGTAACAACTGACACTGCAGAAATAAAAAGGATCATGGGAGATTACTTCAAGCAACTCTATGCCAATCAAATGGACAACCTGGAAGAAATGGACAAATTCTTAGAAATGAACAACCTTCTGAGACTGAACCAGGAAGAAATAGAAAATATGAACAGACCAATCACAAGCACTGAAATTGAAACTGTAATTAAAAATCTTCCAACAAAGAAAAGCCCAGGACAAATGGCTTCACAGGCGAATTTTATCAAACATTTAGAGACAAGATAACACCTATCCTTCTCAACCTCTTCCAAAATATAGCAGAGGGAGGAACACTCCCAAACTCATTCTATGAGGCCACCATCACCCTGATACCAAAACCAAACAAAGATGTCACAAAGAAAGAAAACTACAGGCCAATATCACTGATGACCATAGATGCAAAACACCTCAACAAAATACTAGGAAACAGAATCCAACAGCACATTAAAAGGATCATACACCATGATCAAGTGGGGTTTATCATACGAATGCAAGGATTCTTCAATATATGCTAATCAACCAATGTGATACACCATATTAACAAATTGAAGGAGAAAAACCATATGATCATCTCAATAGATGCAGAGAAAGCTTTCTACAAAATTCAACACCCATTTATGATAAAAAAAAAACCCTGCAGAAAGTAGGCATAGAGGGAACTTACCTCAACATAATAAAGGCCATATATGACAAACCCACAGCCAACATCATCCTCAATGGTGAAAAACAAAAAGCATTTCCACTAAGATCAGGAAGAAGACAAGGTTGCCCACTCTCACTACTGTTATTCAACATAGTTTTGAAAGTTTTAGCCACAGCAATCAGAGAAGAAAAAGAAATAAATGGAATCCAAATCAGAAAAGAAAAAGTAAAGCTGTCACTGTTTGCAGATGACATGATACTATACATATAATCCTAAAGATGCTACCAGAAAACTACTAGAGCTAATCAATGAATTTGGTAAAGTAGCACAATACAAAATTAATGCACAGAAATCTCTTGTATTCCTATACACTAATGATGAAAAGTCTGAAAGTGAAATTAAGAAAACACTCCCATTTACCATTGCAACGAAAAGAATAAAATATCTAGGAATAAACCTACCTAAGGAGACAAAAGACCTGTATGCTGAAAATTATAAGACACTAATCAAAGAAATTAAAGATGATACAAATAGATGGAGAGATATACCATGTTTCTGGATTGGAAGAATCAACATTGTGAAAATGACTCTACTACCGAAAGCAATCTACAGATTCAATGCAATCCCTATCAGACTGCCAATGGAATTTTTCACAGAACTGGAAGAAAAAATTTCACAATTTGTATGGAAACACAAAAGACCCTCAATAGCCAAAGCAATCTTGAGAAAGAAAAATGGAGCTTGAGGAATCAGGCTCCCTGACTTCAAACTATACTACAAAGCTACAGTAATCAAGACAGTATGGTACTGACAAAAACAGAAATATAGATCAATGGAACAGGATAGAAAGCCCAGAGATGAACCCACGCACATATGGTCACCTTATCTTTGATAAAGGAGACAAAAATATACAGTGGAGAAAAGACAGCTTCTTTAATAAGTGGTGCTGTGAAAACTGGACAGCTAAATGTAAAAGTATGAAATTAGAACACTCCCTAACACCATACACAAAAATAAACTCAAAATGGATTAAAGACCTAAATGTAAGGCCAGACACTATCAAACTCTTAGAGGAAAACATAGGCAGAACACTCTATGACATAAATCACATCAAGATCCTTTTTGACCCACCTCCTAGAGAAATGGAAATAGAAACAAAAATAAACAAATGGGACCTAATGAAACTTAAAAGCTTTTGCACAGCAAAGGAAACCATAAACAAGATGAAAAGACAAGCCTCAGAATGGGAGAAAATATTTGCAAATGAAGCAACTGACAAAGGATTAATCTCCAAAATTTACAAGCAGCTCAATATGAAAAAAACAACCCAATCCAAAAATGGGCAGAAGACCTAAATAGACATTTCTCCAAAGAAGATATATGGATTGCCAATAAACACATGAAAGAATGGTCAACATCATTAATCATTAGAGAAATGCAAATCAAAACTACAATGAGATATCATCTCACACCAGTCAGAATGGCCATCATCAAAAAGTCTGCATAGAATAAATAATGGAGAGGGTGTGGAGAAAAGGGAAGCCTCTTGCACTGTTGGTGGGAATGTAAATTGATACAGCCACTATGGAGAACAGTATGGAGGTTCCTTAAAAAACTAAAAGTAGAACTACCATACGACCCAGCAATCCCACTACTGGGCATATACCCTGAGAAAACCATAACTGAAAAAGAGTCATGTACCACAATGTTCATTGCAGCTCTATTTACAATAGCCAGGACATGGAAGCAACCTAAGTGTCCATCAACAGATGAATGGATAAAGAAGATGTGGCACGTATATACGATGGAATATTACTCAGTCATAAAAAGAAACGAAGTTGAGTTATTTGTAGTGAGGTGGATGGACCTAGAGTCTGTCATATAGAGTGAAGTAAGTCAGAAAAAGAAAAACAAATACCGTATGCTAAAACATATATATGGAATCTAAAAAAACAACAACAAAAAATGGTCATAAAGAACCTAGGGGCAAGACGGAAATAAAGATGCAGACCTACTAGAGAATGGACTTGATGATATGGGGAGGGGGAAGGGTAAGCTGTGACAAAGTGAGAGAGTGGCATGCACATATATACACTACCAAACGTAATATAGATAGCTAGTGGGAAGCAGCCGCATAGCACAGGGAGATCAGCTCGGTGCTTTGTGACCACCTAGAGGGGTGGGATAGGGAGGGTGGGAGGGAGGGAGACGCAAGAGGGAAGAGATATGGGAGCATACGTATATGTATAAGTGATTCATTTTGTTATAAAGCAGAAAGTTACATACCATTGTAAAGCAATTATACTCCAATAAAGATGTTAAAAAAAAAAAAACAACTCCCCACACAACACCAACTAGACTTTTGTACTTAAAAGTTTCTTGTGACTCTTCTTTGCACAAATGAAACTTAAACTCCTTTTATAATGTGAAATAAAATTCATATTTTGTGGCAAAACAAGAAAAATTTAAACATAAAAATTTGGCCTCCCCTCTCCCTGCACTGTGCATTGTTGTACCTGCCTTATACATAGACCAAACCTCCCCCATCAGCAGGAATACCTGCTCAACCATAAACAGCAATGTTCTCCTAGCATCAACAAGGCAACTCCTTAATAGATAACATTCCTTCTTGATCATGTAAGGGGTCACATGACCCACCAGGATGACGCTTAGACCTGGATTATGTAAATTGTCAATACTATGTCATTTGATGTACAGCCCTCTGTCTCAAAAAAACGTCTGTAACTGTGCCTTGATTTCTAACCAGCGGAACAGTTCTCAGAGCTTTCTGAGATGCTCTGCGGATTATAATCCTCAAATTTGGCTTGAATAAATATTTCCAACTCTTTCTTAGATTGACTGATTAATTTTTCATCGACAATAGCAGGTGAAACCTCTACCTCTGTTGTCATCATTTTGTTCTGTCCTCATTGTTCCCTGTACTCCTGCCCCCCTGAATATTTTTTTATTCTTCAAAGAAACCAACTTTTGTTTTTCCTTTGAAGATTTTGCACTGGCTGTTTTGGCCTTCCTTTTCCCCAAATCTTTTCCTTACCTGCTCTTTGAACATGTCTGACTCAAATTTCATCTTTAAGGGACTTGCAATTATCTCCTCCAAGCGTGAATGTAGCTTTTCTTTGTCTGACAACCTATATTCTAAAAGACAAGTGATTCTAACCTCCAAACACCTTAATAGACAAAGGCAAAAAAGCCAGGATAACCATAATAAAAACTGCCCCTCAGAAGATGGAATATGTCAATCACGTGTCAGTCTACAGCATCTGTCAAATCTCACTGAACTGATAAGGGGAAGACTCACTGGCCCTTTAGCCCATCTTTTAGCCCTGACTGTGCTCTTCCCTTCAATTAATTATAACAAAAGATCTTAAGTAAACCTAATCTCTTAGGTCTCAAACTTGGCTTTTGTGCTCTGCTGTACCTTTTTCTCTCGAAGTTAAACTTAATGGGTAATTAAACCAATGGGTTTAGATGGAAAAGCCACACCCTTAATCTGAATTTTGCCAGGAGGCAAACTTTCATCTCTTCCTAATGGCCACTTTTCAGGCTGCTTCCGTTTGGTGAGAGTGGGAATAATTTTCTGGTTTGTTTATTGTTCTATATCAATTGGTTAGACTAATGCCTGATACAAAGGAGACATACAATATACATATGCCGAGTAAATGAACAGATTTATAATCTAATTTATAAAAACATCATACATTATTTATGGATATACTCATATGTAATAATATTACAAAATATACACAGAAATCATAAGCAGCAACTTCAGGAATGGTTACCACTGTGCAAGATGGGAAAAGAAAGGATTTAGGGAAATGGAGCTTTAGCTGTGTTTGTTACTATTTCCAATTTATTGACAATTTCCATTTTCAAAACTAATATTTCAATTTATTAAACATACATTTAAAGGAAATATGGAAAAATAAGAATATACTAATATCTATTATCTGAAGATAACTGGTTACTTCGTATATCATTTTTTAAGAATCCCAATTTAATCTTTCTTTTTCCTTTTTCAATTGAAGTATAGTTGATGTACAATATTACATAAGTTACAGGTGTATAACTTATTGATTCACAATTTTAAAGGTTATAGTTCATTTATGGTTACTACAAAATATTAGCTACATTCCCTGTGTTGTACAGTACATCCTTGTAGCTTATTTATTTTATGCATAATAGTTTGTACCTCTTAATCCCCTACCGCTATCTTACCCCTTCCTCTTCCCTCTCCCTGCTGGTAACAACTAGTTTGTTTTCTATATCTGTGAGTCTGTTTCTTTTTCGTTATATTCATTAGTTTGTTTTATTTTTTAGATTCCACATAAAGTGATATCATACAATATTTTTCTTTCTCTGTCTGACTTAATTTAATCTTTAAAGCAGAGTTAATGAGAGTTAATTGACATAACTGCACCTATTAACATACACAATTTGATAAGTTTTGACTTAGGAAGGCAGTTGTGAAACCATTACAGCAACCAAGATAATGAACATTTACATCAGTAGCAAAAGTTTCCTCTTACCCTTTTCTCCCCTTTATTTATGTCATTTTCTATGATATTAAAATAATTTACAGGAGCAGAAAAGGAAGCCATAGATATGTGAAATTAAAATGCTGGAAACGTACCTCACTGAACATCTATACCTGCTGAGCAGGGATGGGTTTAGCTCTCCCAGCTTCATGAGGACCTTCTTCATAATTGAGGCTTTAATGCCACTTGGAGGATAAGATGCTATTGGATCACTTTCCTCACTTCTTTTAATTCTGTCGCCATTTCCCCACTTTTGATCTGCTTCCTTGTCCACAGTGGGAAGGATGGCTGCGTGTTAATCACCTCTCTTGGAGAAAGTTACCTATTGGACTTTCCATACAAAATACTACTCTTCCGGGATTCCCTGGTGGCGCAGCAATTAAGAATCCACCTGCCAATGCAGGGAACATGGGTCCAAGCCCTGGGCCGGGTCCCACATACTGCGGAGCAGCTAAGCCCGTGGCCACAACTACTGAGCCTGTGCTCTAGAGCTCACAAGCCACAACTACTGAGCCCGCGTGCCACAACTACTGAAGCCCATGAGCCTACAGCCTGTGCTCTGCAACAAGAGATGCCACCGCAATGAGAATTCCCTGCTCACCACAACTAGAGAAAAGCCCACGTGCAGCAACGAAAACCCAACACAGCCAAAAACAAAACAAACAAACAAAAAAAAAAATACTACTCTTCCTAATTGGACCTGGGTTTTCTGGATTTAGCTTTCATAAAATGTCTTTAAAACAAAAACAAAAACAAACAAAAACCTCCTTGAGGTGTTTTAGACAGATACAATTTCTCCATTTGACATTTTCTTAGCTTGGTTTTCCCACTAAGCAGAACCTGAGGCAGGTATAGACAGGTATGTCAGGAAATGGGGAAGAAGAAAACCCAGAAGGAGAGACAGCCCATCCAGGTGTGCTGGGGAGCTGTAGGTAAGGATTTTTGGGCTCCTGATAAGCCCCAGGAGAGCTGACTCCTCTGCTCCCAGATCCGTGCATGTGGCTGAAATGCTCTCCCAGGCAGCCCATCCAAACAGTGTAAGCAGAGAAGAAGTAGGTCAGAAACCAAGACATACGTAGTGCAGCAGTGGTGGCAGGAATGGTTAGGACAAAAAGGAGCCCAGGGGTAAACATGGTCCAGCAAAAGTATTAAGCTCCCTTGAGAATGCATGTGATTATATTTTATTTATTCCATAAACAAATACAGACTGGACACTTAGTGAATGACTATGCAAATTTTTTATCACCTTCTAGGGACTGATATGTTATCTCACATAAAAATCATCATGTCTAGCTAGTTTAATCCTTCCTAATATGTATTAAAATGTGCTTTTATTATAGAGACTGATTAATTACAATTAATTATATTAATTAAATATTTTTAAAAGATTAGGTAATTAGCGTTCAATTAAATGAAACATTTTGTAATACTATCAAAAAGGAATCAACTTAACAAAAGTAAATAGACAATAGATTCTTTAAGAAACAATAGCAATTACAATAATACTAATACTAGCAAACACCAATGCAGTGCTTAATTTGTACTGTTTTTAGATCTGTACATAGATTAACTCATTTAATACTAACAATGTCCTATGAGTTAAGTAGTGTTGACATCATTATTTTCAAGATAGTAAACTGAAGTACGGAGTGATTAGTAATTAACATTTTAGGAATAAAATAAAATGGTATCTCATAAACACTACACAATCTTTTTTTTCCTTTCCTTTTATTCTTTTCTTTTAGGCAGCAGAATCTGGTGGTTAGATGGTAAACACACAAGCCTGTCTAGTGGCTCAGTTCCTATCCTAACTGTGCCCCTTACTAGCTCTGCAACTTTGGGCAAGTTATTAATTCCTTTAAAAGAAATATTAAAAATTATGTGTGAATATAAATAACATTTTATGAAAAATAGATTCCCCCAAAACAAAGAAATTAGCAAGAACATTGACCTTGTTTTATAGTTTTTGTAAATGTGTTTAATGTCTGCTTAATAGAAAATAGCTATAATCTTATATTGGCTTCTGTACCTAATCTGTTGTGATAGTAGGTCATTGGCTTCTAGAAAATGTCACCGTACACACATAAGAGAATGAGCAAAAAGGCGACTAAAGTCTTATAGTTATTATAAAAATAACTGTGACCTCATGAGCCCTGAAGGTGTCTGAGGGACTCTCCCACGGAATCCCCAGGATACACTCTAAAATCTGCCACTAAAACACCAACATATATAGTCAATTTAGACAATTCACTCAAAAGTAAAATTCCCTAGGAGAAAACTTTCAAACAGTTCATAAGATATTATCTAGACAAATCTGACAACTGATTGGCTACACTTTTCAATTTTCCAGTGACTTTTGCTTATTTATACCTATGTATTAAATCTTTTATAAAGATGTAATATGGCCCATCTGATTTTCAAAAATTGATCTAGAAGATTAGTAATATTTCTAGAAGAAAGTTATCTTCCTATGGGATATCAAGATTCAAAAGCAAGAAATTTTCCAAATGCTTTAGAATTTCAATATCCTTGGCTTACTGATTTAAAAAGAACTTAGATATTTCTTTTGCTGTGGAGCAGAAGGGAGGTGGGTGTCAGAATTTCATGTCTCATAATACATGTGCATTAGTTCATTAGGTTGTACATACGACAGCCAATTAAATACTTATTATTAAAGGTCAACAGCCGCGTACAAGCTGCAGATCCTCTTTCCTGCTCTGCGGAAAGAACATAAAAAGCCTCATTTATAAACTCGTACAATTACCCAAGAAGTCGGTATTCTTTAAAAATCTAGTGTATTCTATTTTAAAATAATAGATAAGATATCAATTTGCCTCTTTGGTATATGTTTCTTTCTCTTAAAATGCTTAACATTTGAGGGTAAAAATGTTTCCAAAAGATCTTATTTAAAAATCAAAGGGTTTTTTTTTTTGGTGGTGTTGGTAGTGGTAATACTCTCCACCCCAATTTTCAACCATTGTTAATTTTTAAAAGTTCAACTCATTTTAACAGGTTTAATTCAATGGATTGATTCTTAAATTGCATTAATCAATTGATTCAATAGCTATTGCTGAACTCACGTTAGTTCTGAATCACTTAAGCAGAGAAACTGCCCTCAGTGCTATTTTGCCTGCATTCGAAAACAAGGAAAGTCATAGTAGCTTTATCTGCTTTCCATCATAATCCATCCCTTAAAGAACCAATCGCACATTGAACCGCATTATCACTGCGTGCGAACATCTCGGATTTCCCCCCTAGTCTCATTCCACTGAACACTCTGGCCATTCCCATTATCAACCTAAAATCCTGCAGCTCATAATTCTCTTGTATGATCATGCACTAAAACACTTCTTTCTGCATCCCGCAGCTGACTAAAGACTCTTCTTAAGGTGTGTCCCATTGGATCTCAATTTCCAGCCTTGCTCTCACTTTTAATCTGGATTTTCTCACACATTTCTTCCTCTGTGGCCTTCACTTTTCCAACAGTTTGCTTGGTATTGCCGATACGTTTTGTTAAAATCTTGTTTGTAGGATACGTCAGTTTCTGCCGTGCATTAAGGCCGTTAGACAGTCATCTCATTCCCTTGATTAAAAATATAAAATCTATGACAACAGGGTGTACTTTACTCTTTGTTATTTCCTGATTCATATATTGTTTTTTGCACTCAATAATCAGCCAATGAATGTGTTGACTTCAATATCTTTCCCATATACATGTATTAAAAATATGCTGCAACGTATGCTTTGTCTTGGCGCAGACCGAAATTTGAGAAAGACAATACTTTTTACTAGATCTTTTAGTATCAAAAAGATTCTGAAGATATAATACTATCAGTAATTTACCACATAAAACGTTTTTAGTCCATGAGAGCCATGGAAACTAGATCAAAGTGAATGGAATGAATATTCAAATGTGAAGCATCTCGTAAGCTTCAGACTGGACCACATCACATGTACTCAAGCCTCCCTCTCTCTTTATATTCATATGCCTTCATTGACCCAATTGTCAATAATTTTTCAAGAAAAAAATCCCATTTTACAACTATAAAAGATCATTAAAGTAAGAAAAGATTATAAATGTAATTGTGATTTCTTTTAAAGATAGTCAATTTTGTTCACCTTTGATTTATCTAGGAATTATAAACTCAAAATTGAAATAAGAGTTAGAAAAGCAGAATAAACCAAATGTTTTTCTTAGGGTAAATTGAAAACACTGTCAAATAATGACCACCTATCAAGAAATAAGACAAAGATAATTCTATAGACAACTTCTTTTCAATCTTTAAGAACAGACAACACTATAATAATTAAATTGTCCTTGAGCATAGGAATATCAGTGGCTTCAAAATTTGTTGTTAGTGTAATCTTTTTGCGGTAAGCGGGCCTCTCACTGTTGTGGCCTCTCCGCGGAGCACAGGCTCTGGCCGCGCAGGCTCAGTGGCGGTGGCTCACGGGCCCAGCCGCTCCGCGGCACGTGGGATCCTCCCGGACCGGGGCACAAACCCATGTCCCCTGCATCGGCAGGCGGACTCTCAACCACTGTGCCACCAGGGAAGCCCATTAGTGTAATCTTGATAGGGAAATCTTAAAATCTTAGGAAAATTTGTAGGTGTCATATCTATTTTTAAAAGGAGATACAAAGCCATCAAATATAATACCGTCAAATAAAATAGGGTACTACATTAGAAGAACTACTAATGAATACATAAGATTTATTATAATAATGCGATGATGATACAATTCTAAGAAATCTTTAAAGGGAGAGAGGGGTGAGTAAAATAGGTGAGGGAGATTAAGAGGTACAAACTTTCAGTTACAAAATAAATGAATCATGGAGATGGAATATAGAAAAAGAGAAAAAGAAAAAGAAAGAAAGGAGGGAGGGAGGGAGGGAGGAAGAAAGGAATGAAGGAAGGAGGAAAGAAAGAGCTCTTTAAAGGAGAAAAACTTTATTTTCATTCTGAAAGGGAATTTAATGAAATTCAATATATATTACTGACTCAAATATTTTAATAAAATAGAAAGAGATATATACTTCCTTGAATTATCCATCTGAAACAAGGTGCCAGCATTACAGATAGTAGTAAAAATTTGACAGCATTCTACTCACATTTAAAAAGAGGTATTTTTGCTGTTATTTCTGGTATTATTCATAAGGTATAATAAAGTAATAGATGTTAATATCCATCTCGCCATTTACATTTTACAAGCATTCTGCTAAGCATTTCTTTAAATTCATTTGACCAATATTCATTGAGTGTCTCTGTTGCCGCTGTAGATACTAGGGATTCATCAGTGCAAAGAGACAAAACACACACCCTGTGGGGTTGGCAACAGGCCTATCAGGGAGTTATGCAGTGGCCACAGTTAACAGATGAAGAGCCAGGCCTGAAGATGCTAATTAACTTTCTCAAAGTTACACAGCAAGTGGCAGAAGGGATTCAACCCCAAGGCCATTTAGCTCCAGATTCCAAGCTCTTATTTATTCCCTATATTTTGTTTCCTCCATTCTTTGTAAATTTCTAGTCAATTCTGCACCCGAGAAAATAATAACATGTATAAACCTTATAAAGCAGGGGTGTGACCTTCCATTACTCACTTCATTTCCTCCCATGAAAGAAAAGGAAAAAAATAGACCCCAAATTTCCCAGTACTGGCTGTGAAACACTTTAAAGACAGGACAAAAAATTTGCAGGGGGAAGTTTCTCAAAGAAAGACCCCCAGTCTTACAACTCTTTCACTTTCAGTCCTAAAAAAGACTTTTAGATTGACCACGTTGACCTGCCAGATATTTCTCCAGCAAGGATGTGTTTATTCAGGATCAGCAGAGAATTGCAATGCTGGGTCTGCCACCATGGTGAGCTGCATGTGTCCCCGCATGGCAAGGGCAGGAGAACCCTTATAGAGGGCAAAGGAAGATGGGAGGGCTACAGTAAACCAAGAGCCCATGGCTGTTCACCTGCTGAGTCCTTGCCAGGAAGCAAGAGGAGTCTTTCATCTTCCTGTTGGGCTGTGCTATCGTTAGGGCATGAGAGCGCCTCCTTCTGGCTCCCAACTCTATTTAACTGACGTTTCTGTTTATTAATATTTTACAGCCGCATTTAACAGTATTTTTTTAGGTCATAGTGATAGTATTTCTTTCTTAGGAGAAAGAAGAGTCGTTTATCTACAGCTCTCTGCTCTTTCCTTCTTTGTAAATTATTTCCTTTGATGCAGATGTTGATGTGAACTTTGCCTCTGTCTGAGAAGGTCCAGGCTAGTCTAACGCTGACAAGGGACACATTTTCTCTAATGATAGTCATGTTTCGTGGGTCACGTTTAGAGCCAAATCTGCCTCTGGTTTGCGCTAAAGAACTTGGTGGCAGAATCTAGCCTAGCTCACCGACTTTCTACATGGAGGCCAGATCCTATTAGCAAAGAAGAGTATTGATGGGCTGAATCTTCTAATCTGTTAATATAGTTCACTTTCAGAACTTTCAGAGATAAATGAAGATTTAAGGACAGGATTCTGGTCTTGTTGGGTTGCCCTGGATAAATATTATCTCTGTATTAACACATTTGTTTACAAAAAAAAATCTAATAATTACATTCACAAGTTTTAGTATTTTAGATAAGAGAATATTTCATTTGATTATATTCGGATATTTCACTTACATTATAATGAATCTAAAATGCTGCTACCACAAATTTTCTCAACTCCATAAGATCCCCCAGGCTCCATCTCTTCAATTGTTTTGTATTGACTACAGAATTAATTTGCAAACGCTTAGTCTGATGTGTACGGCCATTCCCAACCTGGTTCTGACCTGCCTTTACTGCATTTCCTCCTGTCATTTTAATTCAGTAAGATTTTTTTTTGAAAGTCCTAATTATATTTGCAAATATATATATATATATATATACACACATTGATTCACATATATTTTATATATCTAATATATAAATAAATAACACAGGTTGATATACGGTACAATAAGGTAACTGATGTATTTCTTTTTTTAAAAAACATCTTTATTGGAGTATAATTGTTTTACATTGTTGTGTTAGTTTCTGCTGTATAACAAAGTGAATCAACTATACGTGTACATGTATCCCCATATCCCCTCCCTCTTGCGTCTCCCTCCCACCCTCCCTATTCCACCCCTTTAGGTGGTCACAAAGTACCGAGCTGACCTCCCTGTGCTTTGCAGCTGCTTCCCACTAGCTACCTATTTTACATTTAGTAGTGTATATATGTCAATGTCACTCTCTCACTTCTTCCCAGCTTACACTTGCCCCTCCCTGTGTTAAGTCCATTCTCTACATCTGCATCTTTATTCCTGTCCTGTCCCTAAGTTCTTCAGAACCTTTTTTTTTTTTTTTTTTTAGATTCCATATATCTGTATTAGCATACAGTATTTGTTTTTCTCTTTCTGACTTACTTAACTCTGTAAGAGTCTGACAGACTCTAGGTCCATCCACCTCACTACAAATAACTCAACTTCGTTTCTTTTTATGACTGAGTAATATTCCATTGTATATATGTGCCACATCTCCTTTATCCATTCATCTGTCGATGGACACTTAGGTTGCTTCCATGTCCTGGCTATTGTAAATAGTGCTTCAGTGAACATTGTGGTACATGACTCTTTTTCAGTTATGGTTTTCTCAGGGTATATGCCCAGTAGTGGGATTGCTGGGACATATGGTAGTTCTATTTTTAGTTTTTTGAGGAATCTCCATACTGCTCTCCATAGTGGCTGTATCAATTTACATTCCCACCAACAGTGCAAGAGGCTTCCCTTTTCTCCACACCCTCTCCAGCATTTATTGTTTGTAGATTTTTTGATGATGCCCATTCTGACCGGTGTGAGGTGATACTTCATTGTAGTTTTGATTTGCATTTCTCTAATAATTAGTGATGTTGAGCAGCTTTTCATGTGTTTGTTGGCAATTTGTGTATCTTCTTTGGAGAAATGTCTATTTAGGTCTTCTGCCCATTTTTGGATTGGGTTGTTTCTTTCTTTGATATTGAGCTGCATGAGCTGCTTGTATATTTTGGAGATTAATCCTTTGTCAGTTGCTTCATATGCAAATATTTTCTCCCATTCTGAGGGTTGTCTTTACGTCTTGTTTATGGTTCCCTTTGCTGTGCAAAAGCTTTGAAGTTTCATTAGGTCCCATTTGTTTATTTTTGTTTTTATTTCCATTTCTCTAGGAGGGGGGTCAAAAAGGATCTTGCTGTGATTTATGTCACAGAGTGTTCTGCCTATGTTTTCCTCTAAGAGGTTTAGAATATCTGGCCTTACATTTAGGTCTTTAATCCATTGTGACTTTATTTTTGTGTATGGTGTTAGGAAGTGTTCTAATTTCATTCTTTCACATGTAGCTGTCCAGTTTTCCCAGCACCACTTATTGAAGAGGCTGTCTTTTCTCCATGGTATACTCTTGCCTCCTTTATCAAAGATAAGGTGACCATATGTGCATGGATTTATCTCTGGGATTTCAATCGTGTTCCATTGATCTGTATTTCTGTTTTTGTGCCAATACCATACTGTCTTGATTACTGTAGCTTTGTAAGATAGTCTGAAGTCCAGGAGCCTGATTCCTCCACCTCGGTTTTTTTTTCTCAAGATTGTTCTGGCTATTCGGGGTCTTGTGTTTTCATACAAATTGTGAAATTTTTTTGTTCTAGTCTTGTGAAGAATGCCCTTGGTGGTTTGATAGGGATTGCACTGAATCTGTAGATTGCTTTGGGTAGCATAGTTATTTTCACAATATTGATTCCTCTAATCCAAGAATATGGTATATCTCTCCATCTGTTTGTACCATCTTTAATTTCTTTCATCAGTGTCTTATAATTTTCTGCATACAGGTCTTTTGTCTCCTTAGGTAGGTTTATTCCTAGGTATTTTATTCTTTTTGTTCCAGTGGTAAATGGGAGGGTTTCCTTAATTTCTCTTTCCTATTTTTCATCATTAGTGTATAGGAATACATGAGATTTCTGTGCATTAATTCTGTATCCTGCTATTTTACCAAATTCATTGATGAGCTCTATTAGTGTTCTGGTCGCATCTTTAGGATTCTATATGTATAGTATCATGTCATCTGCAAACAATGACAGTTTTACTTCTTTAATTAATTTATTTATTTGTTTTTGGCTGTGTTGGGTCTTCGTTGCTGCACTTGGGCTCCCTCTAGCTATGGCGAGTGGGGACCACTCTTTGCTGCAGTGTACGGGCCCCTCATTGCGGTGGCTTCTCCCATTGCAGAGCATGGGCTCTAGGTGTGAGGGCTTCAGTAGTTGTGGCACGCGGGCTCTAGAGCGCAGGCTCAGCAGTTGTGGCACATGGGCCCAGCTGCTCTGCGGCATGTGGGATCCTCCCAGACCAGGGCTCAAACCCATGTCCCCCGCAATGGCAGGTGGACTCCCAACCACTGCACCACCAGGGAAGCCCTACTTCTTCTTTTCTGATTTGGATTGCTTTTATTTGTTTTTCATCTCTGATGGCTGTGGCTAGAACTTCCAAAACTATGTTGAATAATAGTGGTGAGAGTGGACAACCTTGTCTTGTTCCTGATCTTAGTGGAATGGTTTCAGTTTTTCACCATGGAGAACAATGTTATTGGCTATGGGTTTGTCGTATATGGCCTTTTTTGTGTTGAGGTAAGTTCCCTCTATGCCCACTTTCTGGAGAGTTTTTATCATAAATGGGTGTTGAATTTGTCAACAGCTTTTTCTGCATCTATTGAGATGATCATATGGTTTTTATCCTTCAGTTTGTTAATATGGTATATCACATTGATTGATTTGCATATATTGAAGAATCCTTGCATTCCTGGGGTAAACCCCACTTGATCATGGTGTATGATCCTTTTAATATGCTGCTGGATTCTCTTTGCTAGTATTTGGTTGAGGATTTTCGAATCTATGTTCATCAGTGATATTGGCCTGTAGTTTTCTTTCTTTGTGACATCTTTGTCTGGTTTTGGTATCAGGGTGATGGTGGTCTTATAGAATGAGTCTGGGAGTGTTCCTCTCTCTGCTATATTTTGGAAGAGGTTGAGAAGGATAGGTGTTAGCTCTTCTATAAATGTTTGATAGAATTCGCCTGTGAAGCCATCTGGTCCTGGGCTTTTGTTGGAAGATTTTTAATCACAGTTTCAATTTCAGTGCTTGTAATTGGTCTGTTTGTATTTGCTAGTTCTTCCTGGTTCAGTCTCAGAACTTTTCTAAGAATTTGTCCATTTCTTCCAGGTTGTGCATTTTATTGACATATAGTTGTGTGTAGTAATCTCTCATGATCCTTTGTATTTCTGCAGTGTCAGTTGTTACTTCCCCTTTTTTGTTTCTAATTCTGTTGATTTGAGTCTTCTCCCATTTTTTCTTGATGAGTCTGGCTAATGGTTTATCAATTTTGTTTATCTTCTCAAAGAACCAGATTTTAGTTTTATTGATCTTTGCTCTCCTTTCCTTCATTTCTTTTTCATTTATTTCTGATCTGGTGTTTATGATTTCTTTCCTTCTGCTAATTCTGGGGTTTTTTTGTTCTTCTTTCTCCAATTGCTTTAGGTGTAAGGTTAGGGTGTTTATTTAAGATGTTTTTTGTTTCCTGAGGTAGGATTGTATTGCTATAAACTCCCCTTTCAGAACTTCTTTTGCTGCATCCCATAGGTTTTGGGCCGTCATGTTTTCATTGTCATTTGTTTCTAGGTATTTTTTGATTTCCTTTTTGATTTCTTCAGTGATCTCTTGGTTATTTAGTAGTTTATTGTTTAGCCTCCATGTGTTTGTATTTTTTACAGTTTTTTTCCTGTAATTGATATGTAGTCTCATAGCATTGTGGTCAGAAAAGATACTTGATATGATTTCAATTTCCTTGACTATTTCCTTTCCCATATTATGGAAGTTTTCAACTATAATCTCTTCAAATATTTTCTCAGTTCCTTTTTTTTCTCTTCTTCCTCTGGGACCCTTATAATTCGAATTTTGGTGTGTTTAATGTTGTCCTAGAGGTCTTGAGACTGTCCTCAATTCTTTTCATTCTTTTTTCTTTATTCTGCTCTGCAGTAGTTATTTCCACTCTTTTATCTTCCAGGTCACTTTTCTGCTGTTCTGCCTCAGTTATTCTGCTATTGATTCCTTCTAGAGAATTTTAAATTTCATTTATTGTGTTGTTCATCATTGTTTGTTTGCTCTTTAGTTCTTCTAGGTCCCTGTTAAACATTTCCTGTATTTTCTCCATTCTATTTCCAAGATTTTGGATCATCTTTACTATCTTTAGTAAAGATTTTGGATCATCTTTACTAACTTACTGTTTTGGGGTCTCCTTTTTGCAGGCTGCATGTTCGTAATCCTGTTGTTTTTGGTGCCTGCCTCCAGTGGGTAAGGTTTGTTCAATGGGTTGTGTAGGCTTCCTGGTGGAGGGGACTGGTGCCTGTGTTCTGGTGGATGAGGCTGCATCTTGTCTTTCTGGTGAGCAGGCCCGAGTCCAGTGGTGTGTTTCGGGGTATCTTTGAACTTAGTATGATTTTAGGCAGTCTCTCTGCTAATGGGTGAGGTTGTGTTCCTGTCTTACTAGTTGTTTGGCATGGGGTGTCCAGCACTGGAGCTTGCTGGTTGTTGAGTGGAGTTGGGTCTCAGCATTGAGATGGAGATCTCTGGGAGAGCTCTCACTGATTGATATTACGTGGGGCCAGGTAGTCTCTGGTGGACCAATGTTCTGAACTTGGCTCTCCCACCTCTGAGGCTCAGGCCTGACACCTGGCCAGAGCAGCAAGACCCTGTCAGCCACACGGCTGCTAGTGCTGGAGGGTCTTCTGCAGAGGTGGGAGGTGGCTGTGGCTCACCAGTGGGACAAGGACACTGGCAGCAGAAGTTCTGGGAAGTACTTCTTGGCGTGAGTGCTCCCAGAGCCTGCCATTAGCCCCACTGAAGAGCCTCTCAGTAAGATTTTATTTTTGTTTCTTGACCACGTCTAATGTACACCAAACTTTGTTCTTTGCTTAAATTGTTATCTTGATTTGCTGTGTTCATTCTTCTTTTCTTTCTTCTCATTCCACCTATACTCCAAGACACAGTTGAGCACTCTTACATTCAAACTAGAAAGTATCGATTTTCCCTAATTTTTAAAATTCATTTGATCTTGAACTCTGTATTTTCTTATATTTTTTTAGTGCACATGCATCATTACCCTATATAAATTGTGGAGGTCATGAGCATTATCCTAGATCTACTTATATTCCCTGAATGTGAGACAGTGCCTTGAATATATTAGAGCCTCATAATTTTCATTAAAATTAATTACTATAAATTTATGATGTTAGTGTAAAATACGATATTGATAAATACAAATTATGTAGAAGAATGTTCCTTATAAAGACCCAGAAGTTACTGTCACATTTAGACAAAGGACAATTTATGGTGGTGCTATCAATATTTCAGAGAGAAAGATTTCTATTTATTTGAGTGCTCCAGATAATCAGAGAAAACTCGTCTTTTATAAACTGAAGGGAGTGATCTTTTAGATGAGGTATCAAAAAAATAAATGCCACTTGTCCAGAAGGTGACTGAATTTAAAAGTTTGGGTTACCAACCAGAATGTGGTATTTTCACAGCAATTTCACCAAGCATGTCCTTTGTGAAGCATGCCACTAATTAGGCATCTCTGAGCACCTTATGCTTGATGCATTATGTAAAAAACAACTTCTCTTTCTTACAGAAAATACACCCACCACTTCCAAAGAAAATTATCCACATATGAAGGTTTCAAGACTGTCACAGTAATGAATTTTATTTATTATATTTAAACTGCTAAATTAAAATCCATTGTAAGAAGTAATGATGTCGAACATTTACTAAATGCCTCGTATTGTTCTCAACATTAGAATGAACTCTTCACACTGTAAGATGGATGCAGGTATTATACTTACAGGTCCCCAAAGCTAGTACATGACAGAGTTGGGGTTTGAACCTAGGGATTCTATTTGCAGATTCTGTGTACTTAACCATGGTACTATATTATTCCATATGAAAAGGCTATACACATTCAATAGAACATTTATAGCAGACTGATGAACATGTGGCCTGAAAACTAAGTTACCGTGGAAAGTTTAGAGAAAACATAGTATACCTTAAAACCAGTTACTAATAAAATTCCATTAAGCAAGACAGTCTTGTGGGAGGAAAGTAGTGAAATATTTGGAGTTCTTATTTTTTACATTCTGTAAAGATTATACAATAAAGCTTGGAATTTAAGACAGCTGGAAGGTTTAAAAACAAGTATATTACATTTTATTGGGTACTTATAATGAGTAGAGCATTGAGCTAAGTATTTTATATGCTATTTTAGCTAATCCTCCCAAACCTTTAGAAGTAGTTACTACATTGAAGTCATATTTTATGCAAATTTTATGTTTTTAAAAACTTCTCATTAAGTTATAGCATATGACATGCAATAGCACAGACCATAATATACAGCTCAAAGAATTTTGACAAAATGAATACACCCATGTAACCAACGGCCATATGAAGAAATAGAATATAAACTACCTTTCATTAGAATATCTTGTGACCACACTTGCTAAACACCTGCCTTTATATGTAAATACTATCCTGTTTTTCAGCATCACAGGTGAGCTTTACTTGTTCTTGAATATTATATCAGCAGAGTCATCTTTTATAAACATACATTACATCACATATTCTGTTGAGCATAACGTTTATGGGATTCATCATATATTTATGGCTAGCAGTAGTTAATGATTTCTTATTGAAGAATATTCCATTGTATGAACTTACTATAATTTATTCATTCTAACATTGATGAACCATTTAATTGTTTCTAGTCTGGAGCTATTATGAATAATGCTGCTGTGAAGACAGTTGTACATGTCTTTTAGTGCACATATATAAGCCCTTGGAGAGAAGCATACACTTAGCTGTAGAATTTCTGGCTTCTATGGTATATACATGTTCAATTCAGTAGATTTTGACAACTATTTTACCAAAGTGACTGTATCAATTTACAATCCCTTCATCACTATCAAGGACTTCCAAATGTTCCACATCCTAGCTAAATGCTTACTTACTTTCCATCTTGTTTTCAAGTATTGTGTCTTAATATATGCACAGCTTTCCCTTGCTTTAGCAAATAATATATTCAGCTTTTTGATTCAGATGTTAAGTCATGGATTCTTTGAAAAATGGAGCTTCCACGGAGATACTTTTTTGCAGACTTTCATTCGGCAGCATTTGGTGGGACCTACACAGCAGCAGGTGCATTCTTCACGTCCCTTGTTCCCACAGTTCAAATGTGCTGCCAATTTGTTGTCAGGAACATCTCTCAACAACAAGGGTTCTGCTTTATTTTGTTGAATCCTAGTTGTTGAATTTATTTTGTTATCTGAGAAGTTGTTAATTACACTCTTAGATGTGAAAGTGCATGATGTGGTAAATACTCTAACCATTATCCTGTGGAGCCTTCCGCTGCTCCCTTTGTTCTTTCTGCATGTTTGTCTGTCTATATTGTCTTGTTTCATATGTTTTGCTTTGTTCTTTGAAGGTCTTAAGTCTGATGACTCTATAAAGAAGTGCTCCATAGGGAACAATGGCATCATAGGCCCCGTAAGTCTCCTATTCAAGCCAACTCCGAGAACTACTAGCTATGAACTCATTAAATGGGCACGCAAATTATATAAAGGTAATCGGTCAGAGGTTGGGTTGGGTCTCTCATAAGATCTATAGTTATTTTTTCTTTATTCTCTGGTTGCCTCTAAGAGTTTTTCTTTATCATTGCTTTCCAATATCTTGAATATAATGTATACTAACCCAACTTGGGTTTCTCTGCATTCCTTTTACTTGTGATTTGCTGTTTTTAATTATATTTGAAAATTATCAGCCATTATCTCTTCAAATATTCCTTCTTATCCATTCTCTCTTCTCCTTCCAGTATTTCAATTTACATATATGTTAAATAATTTGATATTGCCCCATAGCTCATGTACACTCTGTCTTTACTCCTTTTTATTCTCTTCCTAGTTTTCTCTTCAGTTTGTGTAATTTTTTTTATGTTTTGTCCATCTGGAAAATAGCTACTCATCTTTCAAGACTCAGTACACAAGTCACTTACAGGAAGACTTTGACTCAATCCCACATGATTGCCAATGCCACAGAATTGACTCTTTGCTATGTTAGCATATTTACCACTTAATTGTACTAATTTGTTTTCAAGTTTTCAAGGTTCACATTTCATAAGTGTGAAAGCTCCAGGAAGAATATCTCCTTCAGTTTTATATTTCTAGCACATTAAACAGTTGCATTCTCCATTCAAGGCTAATTCATCAGCATTGTGTAGTTTGTAGCAAGTAAGTCCTCAGTAAGTTTTGTTAGATTTACAACTAAGTATTTCATTTTTTGAGTGATCGAAAATGGCATTATAGTTCTATTTTCAGTGTTTATGTGTTCATTACTAGCTTATAGAAAGACAGTTGATTTTGTCTGCTTATCTTTTATATGCAAACTTGCTGAACTCATTTATTAGTTCTAGAAGGGTATTTTTTTGTAGGCATCTTGGGATTTTCTATTTAGACAATCAGGATGTCCGTAAATAAGAACAGTTTTCTTTTTGTTTCATTTTCTTCTCTTACCTTATTTGATTGGCTAGAAAATCCAACACTTTTGAATGAGTAGTGAAAGCAAATATTCTTGCCATTTTTCTCAGTCTTAGGGGAAAACATTCAGTCTTTCAACATTAAATACAGTGTTAACTATATTTTTGTGTGTGTGGATGCTTTTTATCCAGCTGAGGAAGTACCCCTCTATTCTTATTAGAAATATACACGCAGAGAATTTTTATCACAAATGGGTGTTGACTTTTGCCAAAGATTTTTCTGCATTAATTGATCTAATCATATAATATGATCAGGTTTTCTTTGTTGTCCTGTTAATAGGATGGATTACACTAATAGATTTTCAAATATTGAACAATCTTTTCAAATCTGGAATAAAGCCTTCTTGATCAGGGTAGAAAAATAAATTGGGTTGTGTTCTCTCTTCTATTCTGGAGAAAGATACTGTGCAGAATTAATGATAATCCTTCCTTAAATTCTTTGGTAGAATTCTCCAGTGAAACTATCTGGGCCTAAAGATTTCTTTTTTGAGAGCTTTAAAATTATTAATTCCATTTTCTTAACAGTAATGGGACTATTAAGACCATCTATTTCATATTGGTGAGCTGTGGAGGTTTGTGTTTTTCAAGGAATTGGTCCATTTAATCTGAGTTGTCAAATTTCTATGTGCAGAGTTGTTCTTAGTATTATTTTTTCTCCTTTGGATGTCTGCAGGGTCTGTAGTGATACCCTTTGTTTCATTCCTGATATTAAAAATTGTATTTATTTCTTTTATCAGTGTTGTTAAAGTTTTGCCAATCATATTGATCATTTCAAAGAACCAACTCTATATTTCTTTGGATATTTCTATTTTATTCTGTTTTTAATTTCATTGATTTTACTTGTATCATTATTATTTCCTTCCATTAACTTTTCTCTGTGTTTTTTTTTTTGCTCTTCTTATGGCAGACTCTTGAGTGAAAGTTTGGATTATTGAATCGAGACTGTACTTTCCTAATATACTCATTTAGTGCTATAAATGTCCTTCTCAGCATTACTTTATCTGTGCCCTACAATTTTTTATACAGTGTATTTTCTTTATCATTCACATCAATGTGTTCTTTTTAAAAATATTCCTTGAGAGTTTTCTTTTACCTGATATATTAGCAGCTCTTTATTTAGTTTCCAAGAAATCAAGTTTTCTGTTTTCTGTAATTGATTTCTATACTAATCCCACTGTGGTCAGAGAAAATACATTGTATGATTTAAATTCTTTTAATTTGCTGAGATTTGTTTTTATCCTGGGATGTAGTCTATCTTAGTGTATGTTCCATGGGCACTTAGAGAATGTGTATACTGCTGACTTTTAATAGAGTATTCTACAAATGCTCATTATGACCCTGCTGGTTGATGGTAGTATTAAATTCTTCTATATACTTGCTGGATTTTTGCCTAGTTATTCCACCAATTGCTGAGAGGCAGATGTTCACAAAACTAACTATAATTACGGTTTTGTCAATTTTTCCTTTTAGTTCTATCAACTTTGCATCATATATTTTGCAGCTTTTTGGGGGGGCACATACACATTATAATTACTATATCTTCTTCATGAATTGCCTTTTTATCATTACTTATGAGTTTTATTTCTTTGCTCTGATGTCTACTTTACCTAATATTAATACAGCCTCTTATTTCTTTTGATTAATATTTATATGTTTTTCCATCATTTTACTTTCACCTTACCTATATCATTATAATTGAAAGGATTTCTTGTATAAAGTATATGGTTAGGTTATTGTCACTATTCTAATCTGCCAATCTCTGTCATTCAATCAGTACATTTAGATCATTTACATTTAATGTAATTATTGATATGTTAATGCTTAAGTCTGTCATTTATTTTTTCTGTTCTCTCTGTTTTTCATTTGCTGTTCCCCTTTTCCTGCCTTCATGTGTGTTATTTGAGTCATTTTTAAAATTTCATTTTAATTTTTCTATAGCGGTTTTGAATGTATCTCCTTATGTAGTTTGTTTTGCAGTTGTTCTATGTATTACATTATATTTGCACAACTTATTACAGCCTACTGGTATCATCATTTTATAATAAAAGTTCCAGAAGAGATGTGTAGAGACTTTTGTGAGTGGAAATTATTTATAAAAGTAAAGTCTGAGAATTTAGTAGAATTAAAGAAAACATGGGTTATAGAATGAAAACGTCCATCAAATTGACAGTAGGAAGAATAAAACTAAAACTACTCTCAGGGCCATCTTGGTAAAAATTCAGAGCATACAAAACTAACACAGTATCTGAAAAGTACCTGAGAGAAAGGACAAATGACCTACAAGGAAACAATATTTAGCCTGGTGGTCATTTCATCAGCAATGGCATATGAATAAGAAGATGGAATACATATTTAAAATGCTGAGGAAACATAACTGTCAATCTACAAATCAATATCCAGCCAACTTATAATTAAAGACTGAGGGCAAGATAAGGACACTGAGAAACACAGAGGTGAAGAAAGCTCTGTGGTGGGTGCCTAGTTTAAAGCGACTAAAGTTTAAATTATGCAGGAAAAAATTCTGATAGATGATCCTAGTGAAACATAGATAGTTAGATAACACCTTAATTATTCAAATTACATAAGATCTTTAAACTATCTTGTTTATGCACATAGAAATAATTTTGAAAAATATGTACCTCTTCACAATAAAGACCCACACATCGTTTTCTACTTTTTTATACATTGTATGCTATCTAGCAGAACATTGATGCTTCTCTTCTCAAGATATTATAAAATTATTCCTTTAACTTTTGTAATTTGTATGATAAGGCATAGAACTATAGATGCAGTTTCTATTAAACCTGGTTTAAATAAAACTTGTAGAAATTCACTGCAGTACTATCTCCAAGGAATGAAAGATGCTTTTTGATATTAATTTAGCAACACTTTATAAATCCATTAAAAATCCTTTATTTGAAGGTTATGCTTTGTATTTTAATCCTCATATACACAGGTAAGGAACTGCTTGAAGTAAAGGATAATGGAATAATGGAATTGGCATAGCCTTACACAGCCTCTGCAGCAATCTCCTGTTTTCTTTTCTTTTTTTTTTCTTTTTAAGTATCCATGTCTCATAAAATATGACATTGAAGTTGTGTCAATCAACCTTGGTGGTGCGCATATATGTTGGGGTTTAATCAAGAGAAATAGAGTATTTAAGTCCGCTAAGTACTAAGTACACTACACGTCCTTGGGCCAGAGTTCTTAGGACTAAACTGAGCTATACCACTTACCTGCAGGTTGACTTTATAAAACTTGCTTTAAATTGTTTTCTGTGACTCAGTTTTTTCTTTAACTAAATGGGAAATTAGAATAGTATTTTTCTTAAACATATAGTGTATGTGTGTGTTTACATACATACACATAATGTAAATACTAGAATCACACCCAATTAGAACATAATAAATATTAGAAATATTATTTATTATCATGAAAACATACAATGTCTATGTATATCAAGAAGAAGAAAACAGAAAAAACAAAATACATATTTCTTTTACTTTCTCGACTAGCTTTCTATTCCCTGTAGCATGCACGCAGCAGTGCTCCACTGTGTTATTTCCTGAAGCATACTCTCAGTTCCAATGTTCCATCTCATGACTGATACTTTTAATGGAGGGGGCAGACAGTGGATATTACTCCAAGCTGACATCCTCCCTTTTGTTTAAGCAGAGTATATAACCTGCACAGAAGAAAGGTCAGGTGGAGAGCTGTACAGAGAGACCTGAATCAGTAATGTTGTACAATAAAGACCTCATAAGAAGCATTATCACAATCAACTCCACCGCCACTCTTGACGTCAGCTCTTCCGTGACCGTCTCCCACTTGTTTGGAAAGAGTTCCTAGTGCTTTTCATTTCCCATTAGGAGGTCAGATCGGCACTTAACTGTCATCATATTTACATTAGTGAAATGATGCAGTTTCAAAATGCTCAGTTAGTAGATTCAACTTTCAGTAGCGCCGAGCCAAGTATTAATTTGATGTTGTTGACTGCTGGTGGCTCTCATCTTTCCCTTGGCATTCAGGTTGCTCAGTTCATAGTAGGAATCCCAGTCACTTTCTCCTCCTGCGATCAGAGTCCTGACAATTTTCCTCTTTACTATGATGTACCATTAACAGAGGTACTCAGTTGGTTCTTCCCAGGAACTGAGGGTAGGATTAGCTGTAGAGCGTATTCTATATGGCTTATATGTCAGGCTTCCATGAAACAAAGTCACCACTCAACAGAACGTTAAATTAGCATACTCAGGAAATCAAGAGCTCCCAGTGTAATTAGCATACAGCTGCTAATTATCAAGTGAAATGCTGCACTGAAGAGGGATGGGAGTTTACTGTCGATTTGGGTGTTAACATGAAGAGATAATTATTTCAAGCCACTTTACTTCAACATTTTGGTTATTGAACATATGTTTCTAATTTCCCAGGATGCAAAATTTTATTGGAAATATATACAAGGCAACTATTTCTTAAAGCACATCTTAGAATTGTTCAATAAGTTCATTTGAACGTTGTATTGTTATATACCCTTGCAGACAGCAATATGTTAAAATGGTGTTCTCATAAAAATTAACTATAATATTTTAAAGATGCTGTATAAGTTACAAAATGCTTTAGTATGTATAGTACACACATACACAAATAACTTCTCGATTAATGTATTTTAATATAGCCAGCTTCTCCAAATAAGTGACCAAGAGTTACATCTATTTCATTTTTCCAATTTATTACTTTAACATGTATCACCTTTGTCCTTAGAAAGTGAGTATTTTACTTTTCAGTGTCCCTGGCTGGCTCTTTGAAACAGTACATTTCCAACAATTTCTGGGGTTTATTCTATTAAAAGGATAACAGATTTATTTCCAGATTATGTTTTTGGAGAAAAATTAACATCTGGTCAGTTGAGGGCTGCCTTAGCTCCACTCTGCCCCACGTGTTGCTGTTGACAAGCCATGTTTCATAAGGAGGCAGATAACGTTCCAGTCTGCAGCTATGCCTTTGATTGGGCACATCCTCGTGCAGGGTACAGAGGAACCGCATGCTTGGTTTCCAAGCAGCAGTTGTCTTTTTCATATTCACATGGTCAACCACTGTTCACAAAAGCATGGGTCTCCAGGTGGTGTGAATGAGATATAAAAAAATCTAGAAGGAAGTAATAATTGTCCATTTTAGGTATAGCTGAAACATAAAGTTCAAGAAAAAGTATGTGGGTCTAAGAGAATCACGGAGGTTTTATGTCATGATTGATCCTTTTAAGCCGATAATAATTTTGTATATTATTCTGTGAGAAAATGTCTTGTGCGGTGGGGTAGAAACACAAGGGAGAAACAAAATACTAGGAAGAAAGTAGGTGTTCTAGTTAGTGTTGTTTTCATTTGAAAAATTTTATTTTTATTTTGGTAACATTAAGAAAATGAAATAGATCAAAGGTCTAAAAAGTTATTTGAATTTCCTTTTTTTACAAAGAGGGGAATATTTGTCACTTATTATTTAATATGTATTTTCTATTTCTAAAAGGTGGGGAGGAGGAGATAAGGGAGAAAGAACCATGTGGATGGTGATGATGTTATACTGTTTCTGTATAACAGGAGAGAGATTTGAATCCTGGGAAATGTCTTGGCCAAAAAGGACAACCGTGTAAAGAGAGTGGGGACAAAGGAGTTGACGCAACCCTGGAAATAGGAGTCTGTGAGACCAAAGACAAAAGGAACCACACAAAAATAATGCACTGTGGTTGATACGGTTGCTTCCTGTGGGGATATAGGTTCATAATTCCGAGACAGCTCTACACGTAGACTGAGGCTGAGCAATTAAGGAGATGAATAGCTCCGGTGGGAGCCAGATTTCTCACTACTGGAGGCAGAATTTTAGATAAGCAAGGAAGGAGGTTACAAAGACCCATGTGGTCATTAGTGTTGCAGACTTCCATACGGACTCACGTTTAGCTTAATAGATACAGATGCTTACTTATAGATATAGGTATAGATATGCATATATACACGGTTCACTATGTACACATGTTTTTTTTTTTGTCAGCTGACAGAGCCTAGAAGCAACGATTACTATGACGTAGGTTATTTCTAACAACACTTCCCTTACCCTAAATCTCAGAATGTGCCGTATTTGATTTTCATATAGATTTTTGTTTAATTTAGGGCATCGTTTTTGAGATATATGACTTCAGCACATTGTAACCTTGAGTTTAATGTGTAATGTGTGTGTGTGTGAGAGAGAGACAGAGAGGAGAGAGAGAGAGTTTAATGGGACCTCTTCCCATTTACAGGGTTCAGTCCTGTGAATGGTTCAGTCCAGGACCTAGACCACTCTGATAGAATTGACTGAATGATAAAAATATATATAAAATAAATAATAGCACCTCCTAGAGTCATTTGTCAGGGATGAGTAAATCCTGGGAAATGTAGTCTGTTTGAATAAGTCATCCTATCTACAAACCTAAATAAAAGCTTGGGGGGGATACAATTTCAACTGTGGCCGCAAAACTCCGGGAAAAATAGCATTCTACAGTGAGTGTATAAAAGTCCAGGAGAAAGCACTATTATGTTGACAGTAATCTAAAAATATAGATGAAGTCTTTTTAGAGAGGTATTCTATCCTCTTTTATGTCTTTGTACAGAAAAATAAAGAAAAATACTTTCAGACAAATTCAACATCGCCAGGCCTCAAACTGTTTGCTTGTATTTACCTAAAATATATCACAGGTATGTTTTCTTGCTTTAAAATGAGCATTTTATTAGTATTTCTTCTCCAAATATGCTTATCTTCCAAGCTACAGCCCACGCATACGTAACGCTGCAATTACAATCCTGTTATATCACAAATTTAAGCTGTTTCCAGTCTGTACAATACAAATGAAATTATATTGTAGAAAACTGCTTGGGGTGTGACTTTTTTATAGGAACTTTTGGTCTGAGATAGAGGAGGATTCTGCTTCCTAATTAATTGGTCCTGACTGTGAAGCAGTGAGTTCTTTTGAACTCAGTGAGATGGATAGCTGTCGAGAAAGGTCTTACATAAAATCCTCTTTTTCTTTTCTATTCAAGGCAATATTAAGTAATAATCAACTTTAAGTGCAATGTTTTTTCAGCCCTCTGAGGTTCTTTGCAATATTTTAAAAGTACAAGCAAGGAAAAACGCCCCTAAACTTTTCTTCATTCCTATCTTAAGAAGTACAGTAAATACAAAACCTCACCCTCAGTTAAACTGTGGGTTTCCAACATACTCACCATTCCCTTCAGCGGCAAGATATTCAGTCTCCTTTTTAAAATAATTGTTCTGATAGTGATGTCTTCCAATATCAATGATTCCCATCTCATTTGGGGTCCTGAGGGGCACAGAATCTCTCTACTTACATACGTAATGAAGATATGAATTAACAGGCACACAATTTTCTCAGCATAAAGCATACTACAAAAATCTTTGCAGAGCTACTCATGGTTTTGTTCCCCTTCTTTTTGTAACTTAAATATTTTTTTCCTCTGGTTAATGGAACAATCCACACTTAACAATTCCTTGTGAGTTATTCTCAAATCAGTATTTCCCCCAGATAAAGAACCAGTTGCCATAAGGCATATAGTAAAGGAGCTATTTTGGTTTATGAGGTAAAGTCCTCCAAGAATCCCCTGGACCAGTATTTTAATGAATCCTGGAATCTATATAAAGCTAAACTAAGATGATAAAATATTTAAAATGCTAAAACTAAGTTTCCACTGATTTTGATCATTGCTACATTTTAAGATTTTATTTACTTTATGCCAATCTCTGAATCATATTTCAAAGTCCTCTTCAAACCTAGCCACAGTGATTTAAGTTGCCTATTGAGACTTGGTCACAAATGCCCAAGCAAGGGGTTTCAGAATAGAATCAGTATTGCAACTTTGCAAGCTCTATGTTTTAGCTGTCTTTGATGGAGACAATAAATGTATAAGAATGCGCTATTCTCCTTGAACGATATTAGTGAGTTTCACTGTTAATCAAAACTAATTATCATATCAGAGGTCACTATTGTGAAAAGTTATTTACATACTGACAAACAGAAGAAGACAAATGTAGTGTTTGACAAAGACTTAAAAAAATATCAGCATAAAATTATCAGAATACTAAGTTTCTATTTCTCATTTTCTTGTTTATGAATAAAAATGTAGAACTATTACTTTTGATTTTGCAATAAAATTATAAAATCCCTTTCTTTTTGTTTTCTCCCCTAAGTTCCCTAGAACAAAAGCCAAAATTTGTGTTTACTGCTCCATAAATGTTCCATATGAGACTATGCCATCAATAAACATCCTATCCCACACAGCATCTCCTCTGATGGAGGAACATATTTATCCATCAAATAATGACATTTCTTTGGGAATTAAGTTTTGAAAGAACTCTGCTCCATGCTGCCCTCTCTGGTACAAGAGTGGTCCAACGAAAGCTGTTAACTTCTCAAGGTACCCCCTGAGGAGGCATGGGGTTAGGGCATAGGCTTGTTAAAATGCCACAAATCTCAGTCTTCTTACAGATATTCAGACATTTTTCTTAAATAAATGTTCTCTGGGTTGCTGCAAGCCTTTAGTTAATTTCCAGGGTTCTGAAATTGTTGATATTGACCATAGTTGCCAGTTGTTTGGTCGCTTTTATGGAAGAGTGGATGTTCAGAGGTCCATACTCTGCCCTGTGGCTAATGTTGGCTGAAGCTCTTATACAGAAAGAGCCAACTCCCAGTTCCACTGGGGCGGTGGGGGGTGGAGTAACTTCCCACTTTTGCTAGTTTTTTAATACATCACTATTCCATGATGGTTTTCTCAACCTAAACCACACCTCTGTAAATAATCTCTCTTTAAAATTATTTTTGTTTAAACGCATTTCATTGCATCAAATCTTTCCTAACTGAACCATGACCAATACAGTAATAAAATTCAATAGAACCCAAAGAGTTTAAGCAACAAATATGTATGTACAAGACAGAGTGCTAATTCTAGAGTTATTTTAAAGAGGACCACAATAGATTTTCTATGACAGAATAATTTTAAAACTTTGCCTTCTGATAAAATATTTCCTTTAAACCCACTTTGCTTTAGATATAATCCATTCAATAGGCATTTATTTTCCTTTAAGAAACTGCTACAGATTTTTAAAATAAACATACCAAAACAAAAAGAGAATAGCCTGTATTTCTCTAGTTATTACTGAGGTTAATATTTTTCATTAGTATTTTGAAGGATGTATCTATAAACATTTGAGGAATGCCAATTATAAATGTTATTCTAATTTCCTCAAGTGATTTTACTTTTGAGATATAATATTTAGATAATAAATATTGTTTCATTTTCCTTAATTGAATACTGTTTATGTAACAGAAACATTTTGTTTGGGGATTTAATGTAGATGAAATATCTTTTCTAAAGATACAGAGATTTCTCTGTAAACAAACTTGAAAGGATTTTAATTGTTTCATTGTGTATAAATGCAATTATATAATGGAAATCTGTTTCTACAGGTACAGAAGGGATACATGGTACTTTAAATATCATTTACATGAAATAAATTATTTTCATGTTGTAATAATTTTAAAATAACAGTATGAATACGTGAATATGTGAAATAATAACATATGAGTTTTCACTGGATGACCTTGCTGAGGAGTTACTGTTTAATGGGAACAGAGTTTCAGTTTTGGAAGATGAAAATGTTTATGGAGATGGGTGGTGGTGATGTTTGCACAACATTCTGAATATATTTAATACCACTGAACTGTACTTTTAGAAATGGTTAAGATGGTAAATTTTTGTATACTTTCCCAAAATAAAAAAAAATGAAGGAAAAAAGCATGGGAAAAATGCATTCATGTAAAAGAAACAATGTAATATTCATAAAGGGAGCTTTCAAATGAAAAACATAATTATCAAAATATAAAATCCAGTAGGGAGTGAAAAATGAATAGCCTCTAAAGAAAACTGGATTAATAATATAAAGATCAGCACAGGAATTTTTTGAGAACTAATTGAAAATAAAAAGAAACAATGAAAGAGACATGTATTATAGACCCTCAAGGCTCAATTTGCATATAATATGAATTCTATTAGGACTTTATGGGAGCAAAAATCAAGGAAATGGAAGTAGATACTCTGAAAAATGACTTGACTCTTGAGATGCAAATGATTCATCAAGTACCTGGGTAACATTTTTAAAAAATAGACTCATATATGGGCATTTCTTAATACTTTTCTTTCTAATTCAAGGTTATATAGGCAAAAAAAATCAGGTATGTACAGAGACACGCAAAACATACGCACACAAATATAGCGTTGGCTGCAATGGAACCAAAAATGCTGAAGTGTCGTTCTTCCTTCTGGTTTCTGGTATTTCTTTATATTCTTCAAGACCTCCACACAATTTCTAAATCTCACACACCGGATGTTCTTTCCGTACAGTGTGGGGTCAAGTGCGTGACCCCTGCATCAAGCCGTCTTGGGCTCGTTTCTAGTGAGGATACTATTATGGTCCCAGACAAAGTCCATGTTCCTTGGGAACTTCGGTTTATTCACCATCAAAAATAGCTTAAGTGTTATAAGGCTGGTATCAAAATTAATGGAGATGGTATACATGTATCAGGAGGTCAGATGAGCTGGTGAGGGAGAGCTCAGTGGTTACAGGTCAGAGTACAGAGGAGTCCGTTAAAGCAACGAGCCCAAAATGAAAGAGTACAGCCTTGAATCACTTACTGCAACGGTACAAGAAAGAGGTAGAAATCTGAGAAAGCACTGATTCTCCTGCTCCGTCTCGCCCCTCGGGATGGTGCACCAGGTGTATGAGTACAGACATAGGGGGCGTTGTCTCACTGTGGTGGGAGCTCGAACAGAAGCCTCTGCAGTTTTATGGAACCTGGGGTGGAGGCGGGAGGACGAGGGGGAAGGGCTAAGAGTGGAAAAGCATTGCGACTGAGTCAGAGTGGGGAAAAGTGACTTTGTTTTTCCAGAAAACCAATACTAAGTTTTGTCTTAACAGACTGATGAGGCTGGCCAGAGATTCTGGGTGCCTCTCAAACCTTGGTGCTCATCCAAATGGCCATGTTTGTTCTAAACAGCTCCCGGGAGATTAGGGTGTGACAAGTCTTGTCAGCCTCTGGAGGTGGGGTAAATGTGCTCCCACACATTCATCCCCCAGGAGGACTACTAGTTACATGCCCCATCTGCTTCCAGATGAAGGTGAATTAGAATTAGAATTAGCCCAGGCTTCAGGTGGCAGCCGCGAAAGCTTGCATTTAAACCTCTCCAGGGAGAAGCTGGGACCTCAGCATTTTCTCATGGTCCCTCTGTGCTGAGCCCACGGGGATGGCAGCGGGGAGCACTCATGCCTGCCTCTTTGTTTTCTGTGGTCTTGGGAGTCTCGGGAATGCTGAGACCCATTGGCTTTAGAGCTGGGTGATTTGATAGAAGTTGGGGTGCTAGATGTATGTTTCAAGCTCTTTGGTCCTGAGGGAGAAGCTGGGGTTTCGGGGTTCCCTCTCAACTGTAAAGTGCTGTGAGGTTTATGTAGTTGAGTGTATGTCACCTTTTCCTACCCATTTAGATGTGGTACTTTCTCAGTCACCTGATGTGCAGCTGTCTCTCAACTAGTTTCTGGATTTCTCCCAGAGGGGATTGATCTGGGTGTAGCTGTGTACTCAGTGTGCCTGTAGGAAGAGGGAAAGTCGGGAGTTTCCCATTCTGCGTCTTGCTGACATCACTCTGTCTTCATCTCCTAAGACCTTCAACTGATTGGACAAGGCCCACCTACCTCATGGAGGATAATATGCTTTACTCAATGTGTACTGATTTAAATGTTAATTGCATCTGAAAAATACCTTCACGGCACATCTCGTGGTATTTGACCAAATATCTAGGTACCGTGACTTAGCCAAGTGGACACACCTAATTAACCAGCATGGTGAGAAGTCTGTATTGGAACTCTGCTTGTTATTAGAGCTCCTACGAGTATTTGTTATTTCTTAAATTCATTGCACTTCCATCAACAAAGTAGTGAACTATTCTGTCTGTTAGGGACATAAGTGAACCAGTCAGAATATATCCATATATATCCATATATATATATATATATATATATATATATATATGATGAAACCATATGGAGAAAATGTTTCTTGTGATAATAGAAAGCTGTCATCTTTGTAGCTGTATTGTCATTAATGAAGTCAAATAACTGTGAGGCCACCTGTGAACACCCCTGGTGAGGTCACACTGGCACATAGCAAATCAGCAAGTTAAACACAAATTTTGAGAAAAAGCAAGTAATTGAAATGTCAATTCCTTTTACTCCAAGTTTCTCAAGAGCTAAAATGCAGCATGTTCTTTTGTATTATTAATTTGAGGGAGGTGAGTATATACAAGCCTTAGAAGTCAAGCTACACATAGTAAATATATAGTTTTAAGATATTTTACAGTATTCATGAGTTGCAATTATTTTACAAGTAAGGCAAACCTACTCTACAAAATGGCCTGGGGATCCTGCAGTTACCAAAGAGAAGACTTTGCTTAGTGGTTTAAAGAACATCGTAATAAACTCCTGGACGTAGTAGCCTTTGCTTCTTTCCCCTGTTGACCAGTTGATGAACACGAGCAGCCCTCTGGGATGTGGTTCACAGAATAAGCTGTATGGTAAGAAGACAGGGAGCCCAAGGGAAATGAGAAAAGGTCCGAGTTCTCCTGAGTGGACCCCAAACACTTTTAATGTCATAATCTGAATGAGACTCCAAACTCCTGCACTTTGTATTTGATGACTGAGTTTGTCTGGAAAGGATGGCTCCCATTTGTTTCTGGTGTGGGTTTTCTTGTTGGCTGGATTTCATCCTCCTTCTGTCCTCCAGGATACCTTTGAAATTTGTACACTGCTGCTGGATCCTTTATTATATTCATGGCAATTTAGGGCTCTAGTATGTTCTCTCTGTC
The DNA here is from genome assembly GCF_039906515.1 of Pseudorca crassidens. Classification (NCBI taxonomy): domain Eukaryota; kingdom Metazoa; phylum Chordata; class Mammalia; order Artiodactyla; family Delphinidae; genus Pseudorca; species Pseudorca crassidens. The sequence goes on along the minus strand of NC_090307.1, from coordinate 5,724,137 downwards.
TATTTCTCTCACTCTGTCTCTCTTCCTCTACACACACACACACACACACACACACACATACACACACACTTCAACATGAGCTTTGTAAAGGAAAAAGGAACACAGTACCAAGTGTTCCGCCCACTAATCTGAACCAAGTAATTTCAGTTTTGACTTATTCAAATATATACAACATAAAGATCTCATACCGTACTTATTTCTTATTGGCAAAATAAAGTCAATGTGCCAATTCTTCTATGCGTTGATTGACTGGAGAAAAATGTTCAGACACTATTAAATTCTAATCTCACCTCCATCCAAATGAGTCTACGTCACATAATGTGTGCTTTACTGGAACTGAACAATATCGTCCAGGCAAATAAGCAAACAAACATAAATCAAAATAGCTAGAGAGAGATAGAGGGAAAGTGTAGTTGTAGTGGTGGAGTGAGTTGATCAGCCCTGTCAGTCACTATGCATCAGTCCACAGAAATGATGGCCTTCAAGACCAAAACAGTGGAGGCTTTTTGACGAAACCTAAGAAGGATATGTGAATAATTTTAAGAGTTTCTCATTATTGGCCAAGAGGTGGAGCATACTGTCAGGGGGGCAGGGAAATAGATTGAAATGTCTTCAGGAAGAAACTGAAGAATTAATTAGGGGCCGTGAAGAACCCTAGATTAAAGGAGGGTTTGGGGAATTGACACAAAGATCTGCAGAACAAGAATACCTCTCACAGGATAAACCTTAAATTGGAATCTTTATAAATCTGATGTTATATTCTAAGCATCCAACATTTGAAAATTTTAATTTTGAACAGTTATCCAGTAATCCTCTATAGAATCACAAAAAATACCTATTTCTTTGTTCATTAAATACCATACACACATATTTACTATATTGGACTTGAGGAACAATAAAATATGTACTGTACTTTGAAAGTTTATTAATGTTCTATAAAGTTTTATAATGTTTTATAAAACATAGACTGTTCAATTCTAAAGCTATGAAAAAACAAGAACGTTATTTTTCAGTTTTGGAGAAATTATCTCTTTGTTGCATGTTAATATGTTAGAAATACCCTATAACAAGATAAAGTTAACTTCTTGTTACTTAAAAAAAAAAAAGAGTTAAAAAAGTAAGAAAGGGGCTTCCCTGATGGCGCGGTGGTTGAGAGTCTGCCTGCCGATGCAGGGGACACGGGTTCGTGCCCCGATCCGGGAGGATCCCACGTGCCGCGGAGCGGCTGGGCCCGTAAGCCATGGCTGCTGGGCCCGCGCATCCGGAGCCTGTGCTCCGCAGCGCGAGAGGCCACAGCGGTGAGAGGCCCGCGTACCACAAAAAAAAAAAAGTAAGGAAAAGAAACTTTGCAGTACAGAAGTCTTTACAGTAAGCAATGTAAATCCCTATTCAGGCTCTCTGTCCTGCTCTACTTCTTTTTCTTTTGGAAACAGTGTGTATCCCTCCAGGTTTTTAAAAAAGATCATTTTGAACTTGCACATTTCTTCTTCTGTGTATAATTTAGCACCAAATCCCATCGTGTCCTAACACCATTCTAGCTTACACATTTAGCAGTTACACTTTTATGACTAATTAGTTAGCGGGAGGTATTGATATCTTCTTATTCTTATGATAGAGAATAATAAAATCACTTTTAAGGAAGAGTTCACACGCATGATAGCAATTCTGCTCAGTACCAAATGATACATAAGTACTAATAACTATAAATTAGGAACTCATATCTTTCTTAATAATATTTGAAACCAAGGCTGCATCTGTCCCATGCCAAGCTGTGACTGATAACTTAAAAGTCAAGTAATTTAGGTTTAATATTTTAAGCAGTCAAACCATTCACAGATCAGTTCAATCTTAATAGTTGATTTTGTGATTCTAAATGGAGGGGAAAAAATTAGCCACCATTTTAAGAAGATTCTATAGTTCTCACTGATATATTTAACATTTGCATGATTTTTTTTAATGTAAAAGGGAAAGCATTTCAGAAATTTGAAATACTTAATATTTTTTGATATATAAAGCCCTGCATTTTGGTATTTGTTCTATATCAATTATTCATTAAATAATTATAATCATATTGTAATACTATGAACCATTAAATCTATAGTAATTGATTGGTGTTTTATTTAAGCATTTCTATCAGTAGTCACAGTAAGTTCTCCTGACATATGTAAGATTTCCTTCTTTGGTACTTCTAAGCTGATTTACGTTGCTCTTGTTTGGAGGGTATTTATTTTATTTTAAATGGCTCTAACCTCTTATCTAAATATTCTGAATACAGTGGAACAGGGAGACAAAGAGTTTTGTCCCAGCACTCACTGGTATCCACTGAAATTAGCATCTTTTAGTATCAGTATAAGACACAGTATCTGTATAATTAAATGTCATCCTAATAGATTTTCTTCTATAAAATAACTCATTTTTCTGGCATACATGAATCCAAAATGCCTAAATTGCAACTACGTATTCAAAGACGTGTAATTTCAGAACGATCACAGGAAGAGGCTGGGAGGAGGTGGAAGTTGGCTGTCTTCAGGGGTCTTCTGCTGTCGTTTGTCTAATTAGGTAGTTCCCTACTGAAATTTAACCTAAAGGGCAGTGACGTGATGGTGTTGATTACTTAAGCAGATTTGGGATTCATGTGGCTAGAAAATTAGTATTATGTGTTACATGTTACCTGGGAAATAAAGAGTCAAAAATAAGTTAATTCACAGCTACTCAAGGTTTATCTGATAATCGAGTCAGTCACTCTTTTCTCTTAATTTTATTATTGTATGAGTTTGCTTTTCAGTGTGATTCTACACATTACAGTAAAAGAAATTGAAAGGATAATGAAAAAATGCATTCAGGTACCTATCAGTCAAAGAATAAGGTAAAAAAGAAAGCTTGTAATGAAACTATTCCTCTACTGATAGATATTTTTGCAGTTAATGTTGCACCATTAGAAAAATGCCACAAACATTCTGTGGGTATCTCTGTGTTCATGTAAGTTAGTGTTTCTGGAATCTTACAGAAACACTAACTTATATGCGTAGATTTGTAATTGCTGAGCAAATTTTTATAAATACAACTAGATTGCTTTTCCAAAAGGCTTTCTGCAATGTTCATTCCCAAAATAATTTTTGAGTATAGGTTTTCCCCACATTTTTGCCAATATTTTATTTGATCAGTTTGCTGCATAAAACATGGGAATTTTTAATTTTCCCATGTTCCTCGTTACTAGTGAGTTCTACCATCAGTTTATGGTTTATTAGCCAACAGTAAATTTAGTGAATTGGCTTTTCATGAACTTTATCCAGTTTTCCTTTACTTGGCTTTCTGTTTTTGTGTTTATTTGTGGGAACTATTTATAAGTTAAGGATATTAACCTCTTGTCTGAAAAACATTTTCGAAATCTGAGAAGTGTTTAAAATTTTGAATATTTGTAATTCAAATATTTAAAATTTTTAGAGTTATATTTTTTCTATCACCTTTTTTAGGTCTTCTGATATTGTTTTCTAACCTCCTAGGTTGGGCATGAGAAAATTAGAGGATGTTATAAGATAGTCTCTGGACGACATTGTTGCTTAAGAAAGACATTGATGCAGGGATCTTGTCCAGAGTTGTTTTTGACCAGAATCTGTCTTTGGGGCAGGACTGCCCGAGTTGAAATCTGATCTAAGTTCCTTTTGTAACCACAACTGGTTTGTATCGAAGAATCGTCTTTCTTGATATTATACAAGTCTAAGTATCAGTATGTTGCTATGGTACTTCAACTATATTATGAAAACATTTTTGTTGACATATAGAGTAATTTTCTACAACATTATTTCTATAAGAAAATGAATTCTAAGTTCCAAATAAACTCATAATAAAAATACATTTTTTGAGTGCACTTCACTGTAAGTAAATACTTGGAGAGGTTAATGTAAATTAGTGTGTGTGTTTTTACAAAAAACAACTTCATTGGCTATACAATTTTATGTACGGTTCTTCTTAACAGGGGCAATAAGGCTGTGATAACTTTTTCTCACCATTTAGTGTCAGAGCAGGTACTTCCTAGAAGGAAACAGCCTAGAGGAAGAGACGTTGAAAATTCAAACTAACCATGACCGTGGCGATTTAATGACAGTCTGTCTTATTTTCTTTGAAAGGAACTCTCCAAATGTCAGGCATATGCATATTCAGAAACAGAAATTGGGGCTTGGTCATTCTCTGGTTTAGGCTTTTTTTCCCTTTTAGTACAGAGAATAAATAGCAGAGCACCAACACATGTATTCCTTTTCATTTATTTTACATTCACCATCTATTATACCTTAAATTTTAACATTTAAAGGACATTAAAAAAAAATAGAAATGTTCTACTGAGCAGGCAAAAACTATTTCTACTGTGTACTTGGCTTTGGAATTCTGATGGTAATTAAAAAATCATTTTCTCTCCGGTGTTTCCTTCCTAATCACATTGCTGGAAGCTTTAGGAGGAAAGAAAATAAACACAATAAGCCGATGAGTTATACTAATAATTAAGTTTCTAGTGTATTTTAAGAATGAAACAAAATAAGTTTTAAATACAGGGGGTTTTCCCTCCATAAAATATGACTGAGCTAGTTAAAAAGTGATGTTCTTATGTTGGCTTCTAATTTTGGAAGCTGACATTTGTTTATCATTTTCAAATGCTAACTTCTCAGTTCTCTTCTACTAATCTTGTTTTATCTCACTATCTGATGATAAACAGAGCAGATTTGCCCAGGTTTTGTTTGGCTTGGTTTTAATTTTGGGAACTCTATCGGCAATGTAAGTAGTGTTCATTTTACGGTTCATAGTGACATCATTTTGTGGTTCTAGAAACACTCTGCTCTAGAGCTCCTGGGATGCCATCCCTACCTGGATCTTTATTTCTTTCTCTATCAAAGAGGAAGTTCAAGCTGCTAAAATGATGTCACAGCAATGTGCAACATGGAGAGCCACTCGTTGGGTGCAGCGGGGAAGTCTTCCCCCGGCTCCGTGTGTAGCATCCAGCACTGTCCTGGGAGTCAGGTAGCACATTAGTGACAAATCCTGGAGCAAAACATTGTAACATGAAAAAGTTGGCAGGTTTGGAAAGCCTTCTAGGAGTGACACCAAATTAACGAAGTAATGTATGCTGCGATTTGCTAATGACTCCTTGCTGGGATAGACACTTTGAGTTGAAGCTCAAACAGCTATTTTCAAAGTGGAATTTTATTAAACAGACATAAGTTGCAATTATGCTAACATTATAATTATTCTACCTGCTAATTCACTTTCAGATATAAATACAATATAGTCATCTGTCAGAATCATATTCATAAATCATGGGACCCAGCAGGTTCCGTAGATAAATGTGCACTTTAATAAGGAAAAAGTGCTGTGAAAGTAAAATAAATTTCATGGTGCAGCCAGTAAATACATTACAGACTCCGTCGAAAGAAGAATTGTCACAGCAAACTCATTATATAGACAATAGGAAAAGACTTCACATAATAACAGTATGAATTTGGAAGAAAAGTGAAACTGTAAGGCACAATTATTGCCTTATTTTGTAGAACTGCAGGCAGTGCCTCAACAGACTAAAATCTATTTGACGGCATTTCCCACATGCCTTCCTGCCTTGATAAAATACATTCAGGCATCACTTAAATAGATATATTATTTTAACCATATTATGGGGATAAGTTGGCAAAACAGTATATGGATATTGGTGAAGTTTTTTCTCACATTATTCACATGTTTATTTTCAGTTTTCTTGATCAATCCTAGTCTTTGTAATCTTCATATTTTGTATTATTTCTAAGGTTAATATCAGTAGTAACTGAATACCGCATTGTCTGTAATATGGTTTATGTATTTTATACATATATAAAATACTTATAGTTAAATATATATTTAAATACATTTTATTTTTAAGCTGTTATCATACGTGCATGGGCGTAAATATGTTTTTTTATTTTATTGGATTATAGTTGATTTACAATGTGTTAGTTTCAGGTGTACGGCAAAGTGATTCAGTTATGCATATACATAAAAATATATGTGTTTATGAGCACGTGGATCCATCCATTTATTTGACAAAATGTTTGTGTATCTAATATATGACAAGGCATGTTCTGAGCACCCAAGAATCCAGTGGTAAATGAGACAAAGTTTCTGCCCGCAGAGAATTTGTTTTTTACTGTAAAAGTTATTAATCTAGATGATCTCATGGCAATAAGGAAAAGTTACACAGGGCAATAAGATAGTCAATATGATGAGCACATTCCTGTCTGATGCGGTGAGGTTTGAGCTAAAAGATGAAGATGAGCCATGGGGAGAGTTGGGGGAAGAGGTTCCCACATAGAGGAAGGATCAAGGGCAGAGTCTCCGTGCTGGGAGCTAGAAGGAGGAGGGAGGGTGGTGGTGGCCATAATGTCCTGTGAGTGATGGCGAGACAGTGATTAAGCAGGTGCAAAGGGAGGGTAGAGCCGTGACCAGGTACCCCAGGAGGCTCTGCTGTGTTTTGATTTTGTTCCAACTGAAATGGAAGCGCTCATGGAAGGGTCTTAGGAGGACGAGGAGAATAATTTACACTGACGGATGTTTTCTAAAGAAATTTTACGGTTTCCTGGAAAAAGCTGGGTGTGTATATTTGAACCCCAAACTGGCATATGGAAAAGACTGGGATTCCACTTCATTCTCAACTCAAAGCTGAGTTGAAATATATGTTCTCTGTCAGGCTGTGTTTACATTCAACCCTTTCACTGGAGACAGAGCTCTTTCCTGTAATTGATATCTAGTTTCAGCATTGTGATCGCAAAAGATACTTGATACGATTTCAATTTTCTTAAATTTACCAAGGCTTGATTTGTGACCCAAGATATGATCTATCCTGTGGAATGTTCCATGAGCACTTGAGAAGAAAGTGTATTTTGTTGTTTTTGGATGGAATGTCCTATAAATATCAATTAATTCCATCTTGTTTAAGATATTATTTAAAGTTTGTGTTTCCTTATTTATTTTCATTTTGGATGATCTGTCCATTGGTGAAAGTGGGGTGATAAAGTCCGCTACTATGATTGTGTTACTATCGATTTCCCCTTTTATGGCTGTTAGTATTTGCCTTATGTACTGAGGTGCCCCTATGTTGGGTGCAAAAATATTTAAAATTGTTATATCTTCTTCATGGATTGATCCCTTGATCATTATGTACTGTCTGTCCTTCGTTGTCTCTTGTGATAGTCTTTATTTTAAAGTCTATTTTGTCTGATATGAGAATTGCTACTCCAGCTTTCTTTTGGTTTCCATTTGCATGGGATGTCTTTTTCCATCCCCTCACCATCAATCTGTATGTGTCCCTAGGTCTGAAGTGTGTCTCTTGTAGACAGCATATATATGGGTTTTGTTTTTGTATCCATTCAGCCTGTCTATGTCTTTTGGTTGGAGCATTTAATTCATTTACATTTAAGGTAATTATCAATATGTATGTTCCTATTCCCATTTTCTTAATTGTTTTGGGTTTGTTGTTGTAGGTCGTTTCCTTCTCTTGTGTTTCCTGCCTAGAGAACTTCCTTTAGCATTTGTTGTAAAGCTTGTTTGGTGGTGCTGAATTCTCTTAGCTTTTGCTTGTCTGTAAAGGTTTTAATTTCTCCGTTGAATCTGAATGAGATCCTTGCTGGGTACAGTTATCTTGGTTGTAGTTTCTCACTTTCATCCCTTTAAATATGTCCTGCCACTCCCTTCTGGCCTGCAGAGTTTCTGCTGAAAGATCAGCTGTTAACCTTATGGGGATTCCCTTGTGTGTTATTTGTTGTTTTTCCCTTCCTGCTTTTAATATTTTTTTCTTTGTATTTAATTTTTGATAGTTTGATTAATATGTGTCTTGGCGTGTTTCTCCTTGGATTTATCCTGTATGGGACTCTCTGCACTTCCTGGACTTGATTGACTATTTCCTTTCCCATGTTAGGGAAGTTTTCAACTATAATCTTTTCAAATATTTTCTCAGTCCCTTTCTTTTTCTCTTCTTCTTCTGGAACCCCTATAATTCAAATGTTGGCGTGTTTAATGTCCCAGATGTCTCTGAGACTATCCTCAATTCTTTTCATTCTTTTTTCTTTATTCTGCTCTGCAGTAGTTATTCCCACTATTTTATTTTCCAGGTCAGTTATCCGTTTTTCTGCCTCAGTTATTCTGCTATTGATTTCTTCTAGAGAATTTTAAATTTCATTTATTGTGTTGTTCATCATTGTTTGTTTGCTCTTTAGTTCTTCTATGTCCTTGTTAAACGATTCTTGTATTTTCTGCATTCTATCTCCAAGATTTTGGATCATCTTTACTATCATTACTCTGAATTCTTTTTCAGGTAAACTGCCTATTTTCCCTTCGTTTGTTTGGTCTGGTGGGTTTTTACCTTGCTCCTTCATCTGCTGTGTGTTTCTCTGTCTTCCCACTTTGCTTAACTTACTGTGTTTGGGGTCTCCTTTTCCCAGGCTGCAGGTTCATAGTTCCCGTTGATTTTGGTGTCTGCCCCCAGTGGGTAACGTTGGTTCAGTGGCTTGTGTAGGTTTCCTGATGGAGGGAACAGGTGTCTGTGTTCTGGTGGGTGGGACTGGATCTTGTCTTTCTGGTGGGCAGGGCTGTGTCCGATGGTGTGTCTTGGGGTGTCTGTGAACTTAGTATGATTTTAGGCAGCCTCTCTGCTAATGGGTGGGGTTGTGTTCCTGTCTTGCTAGTTGTTTGGCATGGGGCGTCCAGCACTGGAGCTTGCTGGCCGTTGGGTGGAGCTGGGTCTTAGCGTGAGACAGAGGTCTCTGGGGGAGCTCTCGCTGATTGAGGTAACATGGGGCTGGGAAGTCTCTGGAGGTCCAATGTCCTGAACTCAGCTCTCCCACCTCAAAGGCTGAGGCCTGACACCAGGCTGGAGCACCAAGACCCCTTCAGCCATATGGCTCAGGAGAAAAAGGAGTAAAACAAGAAAGAAAAATTAATAAATAATAAATGAAAAAATAAAATAAATTAAAAATTAATAAAATAAGACAGAGCAACAAACCAATAAACAAATCCACCAATGATAAGAAGCGTTAAAAACTATACTAATATAAACATAAATATCAGAAACAATTCAGTTGCAGACAGCAAACCCCAAGTCTACAGTTGCTCCCAAAGTCCACCGCCTCAACTGTGAGATGATTCGTTGTCTAGTCATGTGTTCCACAGATGCAGGTACATCAGGTTGATTGTGGAGCTTTAATCCGCTGCTCCTGAGGCTGCTGGGAGAGATTTCCCTTTCTCTTCTTTGTTCTCACAGCTCCCGGGGTTCAGCTACGGATTTGAACCCGCCTCTGCGTGTAGGTCGCCCTCAGGCCTCTGTTCCCGCCCAGAAAGGACGTGGTTAAAGCAGCAGCTGATTAGGGGGCTCTGGCTCCCTCAGTCGGGGGAGAGAAAGGGGTACGGTAGTTATAATTGGAATGTGGGGCGAGCCTGCGGCGGCAGAGGCAGGCATGACGTTGCACCAGCCTGAGGTGCGCCGTGCGTTCTCCCGGGTAAGTTGTCCCTGGATCCCGGGACCCTGGCAGTGGCGGGCTGCACAGGCTCCCGGGAGGGGAGGTGTGGAGAGTGACCTGTGCTCGCACACAGGCTTCTTGGTGGCGGCAGCAGCAGCCTTAGCGTCTCATGCCCGTCTTTGGGGTCCGCGCTTTTAGCCGCGCCTCGCGCCCGTCTCTGGAGCTCGTTTAGGTGGTGCTCTGAACCCCCTCTCCTCGCGCACCCTGAAACAATGGTCTCTGCCTCTTCAGCAGCTCCAGACTTTTCCCAGACTCCCTCCCGGCCAGCTGTGGCGCACTAGTCCCTTCAGGCTGTGTTCACGCCGCCAACCCCAGTCCTCTCCCTGCGCTCCGACCGACCGAAGCCCGAGCCTCAGCTCGCAGCCCCGCCCGCCCCGGCGGGGGAGCAGACAAGCATCTCGGGCCGGTGAGTGCCGGTCGGCCCCGATCCTCTGTTCGGGAATCTCCCCGCTTTGCCCTCCGCACCCCTGTTGCTGTGCTCTCCTCCACGGCCCCGAAGCTTCCCCCCGCCACCCGCAGTCTCCGCCCGCGAAGGGGCTTCCTAGGGTGTGGAAACGGCTCCCTCCCACTGGTGCAGGTCCCGTCCCTATTCTTTTGTCTCTGTTTATTCTTTATTCTTTTGCCCTACCCAGGTACGTGGGGGGTTTCTTGCCTGTTGGGAGGTCTGAGGTCTTCTGCCAGCGTTCAGTAGGTGTTCTGTAGGAGCTGTTCCACATGTAGATGTATTTCTGATGTATCTGTGGGGAGGAAGGTGATCTCCGCGTCTCACTCCTCCGCCATCTTGAAGGTCTCTCTATCCTATCTTTTTGAAAATAACTTGACTTGATGTGCAATAGTACTAATTTATTTATATATCTATTACTTTCAACAATATTACTGATTATGTACTATATTCTAAGAACTCTGCTAAGTATTAGAAATATCAAAGGTAAGTAGAAAATTCCAAATATCAAATAGCTCAAAGTGTAGTTGCAATTTCGTTTACTGTTAGTTCTTCAGGAGAGAATAGGTAAGTACTTTGGGGAAATAAAGAGGAAACTAAAAATTCCCTTTGTTCTTTTTCTTCACTTAAAACCACAGAGAGTTAAGTCATCAATATATTTTGAGTCATGATAAATTATATAGCAAATTTATATTTAATAATGTTTCATAATTTAGGCATAATTCAAGGAATCACTGATTTGGGGAGAAGTATAATTGAGATATTATGTGCGTATCATCTGTGATTGTTACTAAAATTGATGTTATATCATCTCTGTAAACGTGGACTTGATATTTATTCCACAGACTGATGAATAAATAATGATGATATAATGATGACAGCAGCATTTTGATTTCTTAAAATAACATGTTAACAAAAAAAAGTTTGAACTTCATATGGGGATATTTTTAGGATTAATGAGACACTTCCTCAGAAGCGGTTTATAAAACAACACTGAGAAACACTACATAAACAAAGTTGTCACCATTATTCTCTATCAAGATATTTGATAAAATCTGGAAAAGATTCAATTCTGCAGTTGGCTCTTACTTAGATGTGGGAACACTTCCTTACTCAGCACTGCATCAAAGGATGAGATTGACTCCAAATGTTTGCCTTAAGGGTCTGGAGAGGAGCCAGAAATACACAGTCAGTCCTAAATGCAAAGCAGAATCCATTACATAAAGAAATTTCCAAAAAAAGAAATAGAGAAAAAGAACATGCAGACAAAAATAGTGCATCAGGGAACTGTTGATAGATGATCCCATAGGTTTTTCTCCTACTCATACCAGTCATGTTTGCCCTTTCGCCCTGTGGTCAGCTACACATACCCAGGCCTCAGGGAGGGTAATGATGACAGTGCAGGGAAGGACAAAAGACACATATTCTTAGTTGTTTGGTTTTCTTTTTTAATTTCAAAAGTTAAGACTTCGATATAAGGTATAAAGTTTGGGAGAACACACCCAAACCTGCTTTCTCTCAGAGAGGGATGAAAGATGAAGCAGAGGTTTCCAGGGGTCCATAAACTGGCAAATGACAGCACAAGGACCAAACTCAGCCTGCAGATTGTTTTTGTAAATAAAGTTTTATTGGAAAACTTTTATTCCTTTACGTGTTGCCCATGGCTTCCTTAGTTATGACAGGGACTATATGGTCTGCAAAGCTAAAAATATTTACTAGCAGGCCATTGAAAAAATGTTTACCACCCACTGACCTAGACTTTGGTGCATTCTTGAGAAATCCCCCTTTGCTTTCTCAGCCCCACCTGCCTTCTGGCTAATCCCTAAAGGAAGGCTATAGCTGCAGGCCTCAGAGAGGTCTAAAGGTTTAATAGTCAAGGTAACAGATCAGGAGCTACAAATATAGATATAGATGATATAAATATAGATATATTTATAGAAAATCACATACCTGGTTGCCAGTCATGAGATGACTCACATATTGTTACATTATTCAGCAAGTACAGGGAGCTATAATAAAATTACCTGTGTATGCACCTGCACAGTAGGCATAAGGACCTGAGTCCTCTTAGGTATAAATTATCACAGGAAAGCAGTCAGATGTTTCCTGGTAACCCAAGAAGGATGCAAATGTACTTAAGATAAAATCCCATTGTAGCAACTAGAAAGAAAGGACAAGCATGTTGATTTGGCAAGTTGAACCCCAATATCCATAGGATACAGGTGTCCACACGATCAGATATTAGTTCAAGCAGCTGACACCCAATGACCACCTGTCCTCATCTAGTAGTCACAGGACAGCTCTCCTCTGTTTTCATCCCCACTACAGGGACCTTACGTGCAAACCCAGAGGACTGTAAGACCCAGACGTGACTGAGGGGATCCCAAGTTGGCTGAGATGACCTAGGAATTTCCCTATCAGTTACAAGCTGTTTTAGCTTTAAACAAGGCTCATTGGTGCTTTCAGGGTATGGGGTACGACAAGTCATCTTAAAATTGCCACAGTTCATTCCAATGCTCAGATCCTGCTCTTTCCAAACACGTGTCCTATATTCACGTGGGACCAGGCAGAGTTGTGATTTGAACTTACATGGGGATATGGCAACCCGTGGGATCAATGTTTGCTTTGATTATCTACCATCTGACCTGTGTTCTAGAATTGACAGTTTGTTTAACACCAACATGTAAATATTGTTGTTGTTTTCTCTGTGTGCCTTGAGCAAGGACTAGGGATTTGGGCTTGCTGTTTTTTCTTTAAGTTTGTCCATCACAGTCAGAACCAAGCAGTTAAGAAACTTTATAATCTAGTGATGAGGGCCTGGACTAAGGCAGTGGCAAAGAGATGGAAAAGAAAATGGATGAAAAAAATGATTTTGGAGATAAAACCTACTAAAGATGTGAATAATTTCAAGTGTGAATGTGGCCCGTAGAAGTCATCCAGGGACTCCAAGGTTTCTGACTTGAAGGCTATGGTCTTGCCATTAGTTGAGGTACTACAAAACTAAATCAGGCTCTGGATAATAGGATATAAAAATGATTTCAGTTTTGGAAATGTTTAGATAGGGTCCCTATGTGATTCACAGACAGAAATTTGATTCTTACCTATATATATTTGTGGATTTTAAGGGAACCATTAAGCCTAGAGATAAAGATTTGGTAATTAGCATAAGACTAGAAATGTAGCCTCTGTAATTAGAGGATGGATCAGTCTATAAAGTTCTGATGTTATCAGTTGAGCAGTGATTATTATTACTTTAACTATCGGGGTAAACACATCTCAGATTTCCTTTGTGGTTGCTTTGTTGCTCCAGTGTTCTAAACACGATGATGCCTACATTAACCATAGGTTAATTATGTGGTTGTACTTGCAAGTATAGGTAATGTACTTTATATGCATTTTAATAAAAAGGGTTTTAAACAAATATATGCAGTTTTAAATTCTTCTTAATGGGAGAGGCAGTGTGATATAATGTAAAAGTCAGGTAGATGGGTTCACAAATCAGGTAGATTTGTAGTTTCTATTAATTTAGAGCCTTCTCTTTAACTTCCTAATAAAGAATGACAGGATAATTATTCCTGTACACCTAAAAGAATTGTTGTGAGACATAAATAAAGATATAAAAGACTATTTCCAAGATATAAAATCTCATACTAGTGAAAGGCAATATGGCTATTCATAACATGTCAATTCTCTGACATTTGGTGTCTTAGACCACTGGGGCTGCTGTAACAAAATACCATAGACAGGAGGACTTATAAACAACAGACATTTATCCCTCACAGTTTTGGAGGCTAGAAGTCCGAGATCAGGGTGCCAGCATGGTTGGATGAGGGCCCCCTCCCTGGTCCTGTCCTCACATGGTGGGGGGAGGAGAGGAAGCTCTCTGGAATCTCTTCTAAGGGCACTAATCCCATTTATGGGGCTCCACCCCTATGACCTAATCACCTCTGAAAGGCCTCCCCGCCTAATACCATCTCCCTGCGGGGTAAGGATTTCAACATATGAATGTGGAGTAGACAGATGCATTCAGACCTTAGCAATTGGGTAACTGATGTTTGATTCTATATCTTTTAATTTAATACTTTAGCAAAATGCATAATTCTGCACAAAGACTTGGGGAAAAAATCAAGCATTAAGTCTTTGTACGTAGGCAGACATGCTCACAGGTTTGCTACTCCATCAGATATATAATAATTAAAGAGCTGAAATACATAGACTTAATTATAGTTTCTATTATTAAGACATTTACATTTGGTTGGCTTTGTGGTATTGTAATAACCATTAAAACATTTTTACTTATCATTTTAATTCTGATAAAACATTGCATTTGTTTTTCCCAAAGTAGTTATCCGTAATAATTTTAGGGTTTTTGTTTGGTTTTATTATCAAAGCAATATGGAATCAAAATCATTCATTTTGCTAATGCAAGTCAGACATTTGCGTGCATAATTCCTGAGAGCCTAGCTTAATATGACCATTCGTTCAACACAATGGAAGTGAGAGAAATAAAATACCAGATGGATAAATACGCAGGAACAAATTAAATTTACAATAATTTGACAATGGTTTGAAGCAAAAGGGAAGAAAAATACTTTTTTTTTTTTTCTGTACGTGGGCCTCTCACTGTTGTGGCCTCTCCCGTTGCAGATCACAGGCTCTGGACGCGCAGGCTCAGTGACCACGGCTCACGGGCTTAGCTGCTCCACAGCATGTGGGATCTTCACGGACCAGGGCACAAACCCGTGTCCCCTGCATCGGCAGGCGGACTCCCAACCACTGCGCCACCAGGGAAGCCTGAAAAATACATTTTTAACATATCATATCTCAAAAAGTTGTTCAGTTTTTACAGTATGTTAAACCAGTGTTCACAACCGGCGAAATTGAAATTTGTCCTCTGAAACAAAATACATTTGTCATGATGACAAAACATTTACCAAAATAAAGCACTACAAAGAACAATAAGAAGTGTGCTAAAATTAATGTCTAAGTTCGACATCTAATTTGTGCAAGGCACAATGCTAAGTGATTTACGTGCATCATCTCATTTTGTTCTAATGACAACTTTGAAGGTAAATATTAACGCTATTCTCATTTTAAGGTTGATGACCCTAAGCCTCAGAGAGGTTGATTAACTTGGCCAAAGACAAACAGCTCTTATGTGGTGGAATCAGGATTCAACTACACCCGCATGACTCCAGAGCCCCAGCTCTCTAATCACCACTTCTCAAAATGTATGGAAAATTCTTCTTTCTTTCTTTTAAAAATTCTGTCTTAAATATAAAACATCTTAGAAACTTAACAAGAGTAGTAGAATGTTAACATGGATTGTAAAGATATTGAAGACCACAAATCTTCTGTTGATTGGTATCTGACTCTGTGGTCAGAGAAGTGATGTAATGACTTCATATGTTTTTTTATCTATTGATGTGCATTTATTCATTGTGTTAATCAGTCATTCACCATATATTTATTCAGTGTTTGCTATGAAGCAAGCATTTGTTCTTAATGAATGTGTTAAAACTGCCTTGTTAAAACAATTGAGAAGAATCCCCTGATAGATCTAAACTCTGATAATTTGGTTGTATTATCACAAACAAAGTATGTCCTTAATAGGCAGTTAGGCTTGGTATTTAATTATTTTCTCAAAAATGGCTCCGTGTGAACTATTCTAAAATGAAAATTATTATCTTTGGTTGAAAGTTAACAAAATTTAATTGGTTTCTATCAAATAATTCCATACAGCATGTTGATTTGTTTAGGTAGCTGTGGGGTACACTTTGTTCCTAATGCATCCTGGCAGGTTCACCAGGAAACCATGTTGATCTGTATTAGATGCTTCATGGGGAAATTACTGAGGATTTTGACATCTGCTGTGATAATTTTATAGGCCCAAGACTGTTGTACTTTGCTTTATGGAAAACAAAAAAAAAACTTTGGACATTCAAACAAGCAGCTGTTTTCATATTGGAACACTCTCAAAATTATTCCTAAGCAAAGTTTTTCCCTCAAGCAACATAGATGCAAATAGTGAGTTATTCTGCCTTGTGGCATTCTTGAGAGGAAAATGAAGACAAATAAACAAATGCACCTCCGTCATTTTCTTTTAGTTTTAAATTTCCTTTATGGTTCCCTTTACATAAAAGACTCAAGCTAGTTAAAAGGAATATACCTTCTACTTTTGGTGGTGTAGAAGAAAAAGAGGCATGAAATGATTATCACGACTTTCCTCAACTATATTCAATATCTGTTCTATGTGGCATGCAGTATTTATGTGGCAAAATACTTTATACATACTTTGTGGCATTTATTATATTTGTATATTTGAAAATAAAACCAAAACTTCGTGTCCTGGGAGAGTAGAAATTTGAAAGATATCAACTATAGCCTGCATAACTTACCAGAAGTATATGATCCCATTTTAGTTTGGGGAAAACAAAGTTTCTTTTATAAGAAAACTGACTGAAAGCACTCTAAATTAATGGGAATCACACACACAACCATTTTTCTTGTGGAAACAGAAAAACTGTGAAGTCACTTGACCTATTTGGGGTAATGTGGCCTGAGCAGATGAGCATTTTATTTAGCACCATGTTGTGTTTTGAAGTTTGATTCGGGGTTTGTCTCTGAAGAATCTGTTGTTATTTTTCTTGGTATGATGCAAGAGGACTTTTTTCCTTTGCAAAAATGAAGATGCAGGACTCATTTGAATATTAACTATTCTTGTGGCATTGATTGAAAGTTCTTTGTTTTAAGAAATACTAGAGGGCTTCCCTGGTGGCACAGTGGTTAAGAATCTGCCTGCCAATGCAAGGAACATGGGTTCGAGCCCTGGTCCGGGAAGATCCCACATGCCGCAGAGCAACTAAGCCTGTGGGCCACAACTACTGAGCCTGCGCTCTAGAACCCGCAAGCCACAATTACTGAGCCCATGCGCCACAACTAATGAAGCCCGTGCACCTGGAGCCCGTGCTCGACAAAGGAAGCCACCGCAATGAGAAGCCTGCGCACTGCAACAAAGAGTAGCCCCCGCTCGCCGCAACTAGAGAAAGCCCGCGTGCAGCGATGAAGACCCAACACAGCCAAAAATAAATAAATAAATTTATTTTAAAAAAGAAAAAGAAATACTAGAAACTGCAAAACGTGATGTTGATCGGGTGAAAATGACCATACTAACCAAATTAATCTACATATTCAACAAAACCACTATCGCAATTTCAAATGGCTTTGCTTGCAGACATTGACGAACTGATCTTTAAATTCATATGAAAACGTGAGAGATCCAGAATGGACAAAACAATCTCTCCTAAAAGAACAAAGCCGGGGAACTTATACTACCCTATTTCAAAACTGCATACAAAGCTACAGGAATCAAGACTGTGGGGTTATATTGACCAATGGAATAGGTTTAAGATTCCACAAATAAACCCTTTCATTTATGGTCAACTGATGTTTGACCCAGTTGCCAAGAAAATGCAAGGGGGGAAGGTTTAGTTATATGGGATCCCTGGGGGCCTTGATAAGACCTCTTTCATTTGAGTGGGAGAGACATAAATGTGATTGGTGGGTTTAACAGCAGGAGAGAAACTGGAGATAGCAAATACAAAGGACTGTTTTAAGGCATTTTTCTATAAAGACAACTAGGGCAATACTAGAAAAAAATAGGGTCCAAATATAGATAGGTAGGTAGGTAGGTAGGTTGGTAGATAGATAGATACATACATACATACATATAGATAGAGAGGAGAAACATGTTTTTGGAAAGTTCCTTTAGAAAGAGAAAAATATAGATAGGAGGGACAGAGTTGTTTCCTGGAGCAGTGCTCTGAGTAGTTTAGAAGGCCTGGCACCAATGCTCAGTAGGTACCTGGCTTTAGAGAGGATCCCCTTCAGAGCTTGGACATGGCAAGAGGTGGAGTGGAGTCTGTGGGGAGACCCCTCTGATTACTTCCTCTTCTCAGTGCAGTAGGAAGTTGGATCATAGGTGGCTGAGAATGAGGATGGGGAGAAGTAATCACATGTCAAAGCAAAGAAAGGGCAATGGGTAATAGGACTAGCGATGGTTACTAGACTGCAGTAAGAACTAAACACAGTTTATATAATTACAAATAACCAGCCCAGATAAAGAATTGACACAATTTCCTAATTTCCTCACTTGTTACCAGTGAATGACTCACGTAGAGAAGCGTGAAGTATTAAGATATTTGAAATGAGAATATTCCATGTTACTGGATTGTTTTGTTTGTGAAAGTTTCCAGCCTGGTAGTCAAGAAATTCATGAGAAAACGTGGGCTAGGTATAATAGAAAGTTTCTAGGTTTTTCTGAGGGACTGTCATATTTCCTCTCTTTCTGCAAAACTAAACTAGTAAATCTGACTACCAGTGATTGAGAAATGAGGAAGGAAAAAAAAGACAAAAGAGGAACAAAAAATAGTAATTATAAAGCTTAGGGTCTAAGATGAAAGGGTTTCAGGTTTAGGTAATTTTCCAGCGTCTAACGACTTGATTTTTGAAAGTCTTGTTTAGGGATTGGTGGATATTTCTTTTATCACCTTGAAGTCTCCTGGTCTCTTTTGCTTCTCAGGATACAATTAATATCACTGATGTCATCAAATAATACTGAGTGATAAATATATAGCAACTACTGTGCTAAGTCCTTCATAATTCTTATTTTACTCTGTTTGCATCATAGCACAATAATGTAAAGAATATTTCACAGAAGAAGGCCAGTGAGGCTTCGAGACCTTGATTCAGTCAGTTGCTCTAGATCACAGAATTTCCTGTCTTGAGAGGCTCTGTCTTGGACAGTGTTGGAGTTCCATGTGGAGGGCCCTGGAGTCTCTGTACCGGCACCCATTCTGCCTGCACTCACAAGGCTGAAATGAAATACGCAACACCCACAGATGGGAGGGCTTCAAGACACACGTGTTCAAACGAAAACATGTTTGTGCAGGAGTCAGCAGCCTCTTCCCAAGCCGAAGATGCTTTGTAGGCCTGGAGTGGGGCAAACATACGTGGGGTAAAGTGTCGAAGATACTTTAGGAGCTCACAGAAGCACATGCTAAGTAATTAAACAAATCCAGGCATTGCTAAGAAACCGTAGCTAAGACAGGCGGGAAGCCCGGCTGTCAGATACCGAGGCTAGTAACAGACTCCCGGAGCAAAGACACGGAGGAAGTCGGGCACAAATGGTAACTGCAGATCAGAGGGTTTGCTTTGCTTTCTCTTTGCTCAGTGTGAGAGACTGGGTCTGTGTTCCTCCTCATATCTGAAATAAAACCTTCTCCATAGAAAAGACTAACATGTACTCAGAAGTGGAAATGCTGGATCAGATGGTGGTTCTATTTTTAATTTTTTGAGGAACCTCCGTACTGTTTTCAATACTGGCTGCATCAATTTACATTCCCATCAACATAAGTACACAAGAGTTCCCTTTTCTTGGCATCCTACCAACACTTGTTGTCTTTTATCTTATAACTATTCTTGCAGATGTGAGGTGATATATCATTGTGATTTGAATTTGCATTTTCCTGGTGATTAGCGATGTTGAGCATCTTTTTACATACTTGTTGGCCATGTATGTCTTCTTTGCAGAAACATCTATTCAAGTATTTTGCCCATTTTGAATATTATATTATGCATATATTTGTAATATATATTATATATATATTTGTAATATATTTGTAAATAATATATAGCATAGATATGTAATTGAATTGTAGGAGTTCCTTAAATATTTTAGATATTAACTGCCTATCAGGTGTATGGCTTGTTTTCAGGATCTCAGAGAGATATCTGTACACCTATGTTTGTTGCAGCATTATTCACAGTAGCCAAGATATGGAAACAAAGTGTCTGTGGACAGATGAATGAATAAAGAGAATATGGTATAAACATGCAGTGGAATACTACTCTCAGCCTTAAAAAAGAAGGAAACCCTACTGTATTCGACAGCATGGACGAATCTGGAGGACATGGTGCTAAGTTAAATAAACCAGTCACAGAAGGACAAATGCTGCATGATTCCACTTATAAGAGGTGTCTAAAGTAGTCAAGCTAAAAGAAACGGAGAATTCCCTGGTGGCACAGTGGTTAAGAATCCACCTGCCGATGCAAGGAACACCGGTTTGAGCCCTGGTCCGGGAAGATCCCACATGCCGCGGAGCAACTAAGCCCGTGTGCCACAACTACCGAGCCTGTGCTCTAGAACCCGCCAGCCACAACTACGGAAGCCCGTGTGCCTAGAGCCTGTGCTCCACAACAAGAGAAGCCACCGCAGTGAGAAGCATGCACACCGCAACGAAGAGTAACCCCCGCTCACTGCAACTAGAGAAAGCCCGCGCGCAGCAACGAAGACCCAACGCAGCCAAAAATAAATAAATAAAATAAATAAATTTTTAAAATAAGTTAAAAATCAAATAAAAGAAACAGAGAAGAGAATGGTGTTGCCAGGGGTTGGGGACAGGGACAAATGGGGAGTTGTTCAATGGGTATAGTTTCAGTTATAAAAAATGAATAAATTCTAGAGATCTGCTGTACAACCTTGAGCCTAAAGTTAACAATATTGAGTTGTATACTTGAAAATGTGTTAAGTGGTTAGATCTCAAGTTGTGTTCTTACCAAGACCAACCAACCAACACACGCACACACACACACAGGGGCAGGAGGAAAATTTTGCAGGGGATGTGTGTTTACTACATTGATTGTGGTGATGGTTTACTGGGTATATGCATATCTTTAAACTCATCAAATAATATAAACAGTAAATATGTTCAGTTTTTTAACATATCAATTATACCTGAATAAAACAGTTTTTTAAGCTACGGTAATCAAGACAGCATATTGGTAAACAGAACAACGTGCAGAGGAGAATATGAAGTCCAGAAATAGGCCCACACAAATAAGACAGATCAGTGATTCAGTTTTATATATATACATTCTTTTTCAGATTCTTTTCTATTATAGGTTATTAAAAATATTGAATATAGTTCCCTGTGGTATATAATAAGTCCTTGTTGGTTATTTTATATATAGTACTGTGTATCTGTTAATCCCAAACTCCTAATTTATTCTTCCCCCTCTATGTGTCTTTATCTTAATAAGACTCCCATATCAACACTTTTCCACTGGATCTTGTGCTTTCATGCTATCCTATGTTAACAGTGTTAAGTGAATGATATGTGATACTATTAATGTGTCTATTTAAAATCCAGGCTTTGGTTGGATTACATGTCCGCCATCCATATCCTAAATTTTATACACGACCTGTCTCAAATCTCAAACTTCAAACCAAATTTTCCAGCCTGCCTCAAACGCTGCCAAACAGTCTCCATAATTACAGTTTTGTCTTTTTGACAAAGGCAGATACATGCGATATTGTTAAATGGAGAAAGAATATAGTCCTTCAATAAATGGCATTGAAACAACTGGCTATCCATATGCAAAAAAATCTAAAAAGAACTTTGACCTAAATGGAGACTATACCTGAATGTAAAATGTAGAACTATAATATTTTTAGAAGAAGGCGCAAGAGAAGATCTTTGTGTGCGCCTGAAACTAACACAACAGTGTAAGTCAACCATACGTCAATTAAAAAAATGATAAAGACACATAGACATAAGGAACTACTTTGAGGTACGTACAGTAAAAGGGCAGGCAGAAAATAGAGCACAAATTATAGTGTTCTACATGGAAGAAATTTTAAATCCATATGGTACACTAAGCCTTTAAATGTTCCCATCTTAAATTACATACTGTGTTGTCTCATTTATTTAGAAAATCTCATTCAGAGTGCTTGCTATATACACAAAGGTAATATTTTGTGAGAATTAACCAGTTTATTAGAAGTTAAATTTGTATGGCCCTAGATATTCCAAATGGAAATGTAAAATAAGAGGGCATAAGGCAGAAAGAATCATTTCTCTTGTAAGAAAATCTTCTAGCATGGAGTTCAAGCTATACAAGATTAGTTTAATTCACTTCCAAATTATTTTCTGAAATATTTTTTTTAGAATACCTCTGCAGTTAAGCTGAATTCTGCACCTTTCCCTGAAAAGCTATAATATTTTTAAAAAGATGTCTAAATCAGTTTTTAAAATAAAAGATAGATATTTGAATAACATTTTTGAAATAATGTAGCCATTAATGATTTGGTTATTTCTTGAATAATTCAGGTCAAATATTTAAATTTGAAAGGAATATCTTATTGTTTTAATGGCAACATTAGCCATATTATAAAAATATGGGTGATACTATGTTGTTTATATTGAAAAAGAGAGCTTTTTGAAAATGAAGCCGTGTTTGTTTCTTTTCATAGAAAGAAGTAACTGATTGTGAGTAAAGTATAAAAACAATATTAAAAATTATATAATTATGTTTGCTTGTTAAAAAAAAAACAACACAGCTCTTTTGTGAAAATCTGGGTCTAAACAGCACTAAAAAAGCAAATCAAAACAAAAACTATGGAGCCAGAGAGGGTAAGGTGGAAACAGTAAAAAAGAAGAAACTCCTTTTATTGGGGATCAGTTTTATTTATACTGACCTTTTTTCTCCCTCTTCACCCTGAATATTTTATTATCTTTTCACTGCCTAATAATAGAAACAGATTCTTAGAATAACTGCATTAGCTCTGTTATTAGCTCTGCAGAGCTAATAACTGCATTAGCTCTGTCTTAAAAGTATATAAATATACTTTTATATTTTAATTGTAATCAGTGCCACATTAACATTGTTGGATTATTAAGATGAATGTAGCCATGTAAAGAGATGTGGTCCTTGCATGCGCGATGTAAATGCTATGTACACACATTTACTTTAATGTTACAACTTTGATGCCATCACTTTGATATTTTAGCACTTTTATGCCCATTTATACACTGTGTTCTTCCAACAATTTCTTCTGAGATTTCAGAAGAGGTATATAATTACACAATATTAAAAGCAATATTTATTGAGCACTTACTTTGTATTACATTCTTTAATCAGCCCTTCATATGCCTTTAATCCTTATTACAAGCTTATTATTTAATTATCCTAATGATACACATTTTTGCAAGTAAGGACACTGAGGTGTTGAGAAACTAACTCATGGTGAAATGGCTAAGAAATGGAAAAGATGACATTGAACCCAGGCTGTCTGGCCACAGAACCTGTGCTCATTCAACGAAAGATGGGAAAATAGAAGTCTAGATTATTGAAACAGCTTAGAAGAACTCAGGTTATACTTTCTGAAAATCTAATGATGTCTTAGTAGAAGGAAACGAGTATTAAACAAGAAAGTGTCAAAATATGAATAATTTTCTTTATTAAGTAGTGTTAGGAATTTGAAAGTATATGAATAGAATAATGATCTAAAACTTTTAATATGATATCATATGATGAAATTGAAGATAATGCTAAAGCATTGATTTAAAAAGTAGAAGTATAAAAAGCTGATAATGTTTATTTTTATCAGTATGTATTACCTAAGGGAAAGTTTATAATACAATCTTTGTGTGTGTGTTGGTGTAATATCTTGAACTGTAGTTCACTGGCATTATGAAAAACAGGAGAATTAAACAGACTATCCTGTTAAGTCTGATAATACCCTGATAAGTGTGTAATAAACAAACTGATTATTTGCAGTCTTAAGACAAGTTATCAAGTTTTAACTCAATCTTGTTCAAGGAATAGAAATTGTGCATAGTACAGGAATGAATTTTGGCCACAAAGGATTTTTGAAGGACTCTATTTAAGGAATCCAAAGACATAGTAACTGTTAAATTTCTTTTTATTTTTAACTCTTTATTGGGTAAATTTCTAAAATACTTCTTCTTTCAAGTCCTCCTCACATTCATCCATCCTATTGGTTTGCCTGTTCCCTCCTACTCCCACTTCTGAGTACCTGGAACTTTGTTAGGAGCAGAGTGGGAGAATAAGTAATTAAACAGAGCCTCTGAAATTAGAACACTCATAGTCTAGTTGGGAAGAAAGCCTTGTAAAAATAATTGAAGTGCAACTCATTTGACAAATATATTATTTTTCAGGAAGTCTTGCAGATGTGGGGCATATAGAATTAAATGTGAGTGACAATTTCCCTGCCCTCATGGACTTTACATCTTAGAAGACGGGACCATAAAATTTTTTTAAATAAGCAAATTAAAGATAAAAATAACTTCAGATAGTGGTATGGTCTACAAGTGAAAAGTACAGAGCATACAGTACCTAGGAGAATGTTGCATTTCTGTTACTTACAATGGAAATATTTCCAACCAGTATAAACTCCTGGAACTATCCCTAAATTAATGTGGCATTATCAAGGAGACCTGAAAATCCAAAGGCTATGGGACATCATCATCTCTTTCTATAAAAATAGGCACTGCTAATCTTTGTCACTCTGATTCCTCTTAGTCAATAAAAAAATTGCATTATGTAGATTGTGATACAATAATTACATATGTATATATTTCAATGACTGCTTAATGTCCCCCAATATTCATTTTCCATTCCACTGGGTAACAGAATTCTGATTTGAGCTGAGCATGTCATGCTTAAGAGGAAGGCAATATTTACCAACCTTCCTTTTAGTGAACTGTGGTCATGTAACTAAATTCTAGCCAATGGAATTTCAACAGTTGTGTCCTATAAGTCATAAGACCATGCCACAATTAGAGGTATGTGTATTTCTGCACTCCTTTTTTACTTTCTGTTGGTTAATGTGTAGATGTAATGGCTGGATCTAGAGCAGACATCTTGGGCCATGAAGAGATATTGGGAATGGAGGTCGGTACAGAAATTAACAAAGATGGAGAGGCTGAGCCTTTGACACCATGGTGTGCTGTACCAACACTGGATCACCTAACTGAAATTCTTTGTAAACAGAAATAAGCTTCTACATTATATAAGCCACTTCTGTTTGTTTTTATTTTCTATTATTTACAGCTAAGCCTAAGCCTAATAATACATTATCATCATTTCTTAAAGACAAAGGCTAAACCATATCTCTATGTTTATTTCATATATCCCTATTCTAATAAGTTGTACATAAATGACATACATTAACTTTCAAATTATATTGTCATTAATTTATTTATAGATTCTTCTGGCCAAGGATTAATAAACCTACTATGTAATAGGCATTCTTACAGATTCTATTGATATTAAATATAAAGAAAAATAGAGTAGCTTTCACTCTGGTAAAGTAATTGTCATTGGGTGCTTCTTGTACTTCTTGTGTTTTACCTAAATTATCTTTATAACAAGAAAAACTCTACAAGTTTTCACTTTCCCCATTTCTCAAATGAGAAAACTGAGAAATAAGATTTCAAGTATGTCAGCTAAGAACTTTAACTTAGGTCTCTTCAAAGCAAAAGTCATATGCTATTCAATGCAAATATTCTTTTAAGAGGCAAGGCATAAGAATAAATAACTGTTGTACAAGGTATAAATTAGTATGTGCTACAAGAAAAGCACAAAGTGCAATGGCAATTCAAAAAACAAACCAATACAAAAGATCTAGTCCCAAGGAACAACTATTAACTTCTAACCATTTTCTAATGAATTTTCCTCCTTGAAGTAGTTCAACTTACTTCTCCTACACAGAACACTTTTATATATTTTGGGCTTGCTGTAAAATCAATTTTATTGTAAAATTTCTCTTTTTGACAGAATGTTTCCTATTTTTTAAAGAAGACATTTTTAGTGTTCAAAAATGATTGATATATACTTTCATTCTTTATGATTCCAATGTTTCAGAGGTTGATGCCTAGAAATATGGATAAAATATACATGATACATTCTTAGCTAATTGTCAGCGTATTATAAAATCACATTGCTTCCCGCAAGCCTATCTAAATTTCATTAAATCATGAAATTCTCTACATAATTAATAATACTAGATTGTATGGCTTGTAGTCAAGTAATTGCCTATTCTCATTCTAAAGAAGGAACATTTATCATTGTTCCTTAAGAAAGGAATTGCTGTTGAGGCAAGCGCCTAAGTGTCTTTCCTATTCGTGGTGGCATGTAATACATTTGCTTGACTATAGAAAATGAGAAACAGCAGTTTTAATTTATATCACACTTAATAGGCTGAAACCAACCAAAACCATAGTAAATTGTTTACTGTTTTGGTGGTTCATTAACTCTTTCACGACAATAAGTTGAGATAGGAAAGGTCTCTTTACAGGCATACTAGCCCCAAAGTAGTTGCTATTACTTTGGACACTTTTGGAAACATTTCACCATGCGAATTGTGTTTATCCCTCAATTCTCTCACTTCTTTTAGAAGAGATTCATGTTAGTTTCCTTGACCAGTTTTGGAAAGTCAATTTAAATTTCAGCTAAAGCTACCAATTGAAAGAGTTAACACAATAGCTCCTGATCTGTGAAACAATAGAATTGGTGTCATGACCTTTCACACTTGCAAAGCTGTACATTATTCAAAAACATGAATTCCACACAGAAGCAAAATGCTATTAACATTTTAATACATGTTCTCACAATCCAATCTCAATGTATTTTTATAGTGTTTACATTATATTGATTTTTTAAAACAACCAGTTCAATTCATGGCCACTGCAGTCAATAACAAAAACATGGATATTCTTTATTGCTAAGTGAGACCGGTACAGGAAAATTGTTTAGGTAATACAGATATCAACTCTTTACCACTCGTAGAACTGGATGCAGTGGGCATGAATCCTAACTCTGTATCTTCTATAGATCCTCTAATGACTGTGAATACCTGCATAGGATTTCTCTATGGGTCTATGTACCTCTACAGGTCTGACACTTACATGAGCCATTCTCAGAGCTTCAAGGTGGTCCGAGGCTGTATGTACTCAGTCCTTCCTTCCTTCCCTCTGTTGACAACTGGGAGACCTGCACTGCTATCTGAAGACATTCCCTGCCTACTCTCACTGCTTCCTCCTTTATCCAAAACACCTCAGGTCCATCTACTCCTATCTTGGTGTCTGCTTCTTAGGCACGACTTATACAGGTCCTTTCCAGCCCGGCCATCTCAGAATATCTAACTTTGTACATGGCCACAGGCTTTCCCTGGGTGAGCTCCCCGGGAGAAAAAGGTGGGAACTGCATTGCGCTTGATGAATTAGTCTCAGACATTCTATAACATCATTCTATAACATCATAACATCATTCTATAACATCATTCTACCGTGATTCACGGATTGAATAAGTCACATGCTCACCCAAATTGAAATGAGACGTTCCAAAGAATTTATAGCATTTATCTAACGACTACAATGGTGTTTTTGTTTCTCTATACAATTTTAATGCTTTTTATTTTTTCTCTAAACCACAATTTCAATCAGAGGTATTTAAACCATTTTATACATCTGATATTAAGTTTTACTTATATTACATTGTGTCAGAAAATACAAATTACACAATCTATTTAGTGAAAATTTAGAAGTAAACTTAGAGGTGAATACACCATCAATTTTTAAAATATTTCATGGAAACTTTAAGTTGTATATATATTTTTTCTTTTGCTATTATTGATTGGTTAATGTAACCTATGGTATGTTAATAATTTAAAACCTTTTTTGCCAGACTTGCATTTCATCTATTGTATCTGATATATATGGAGCCCTGGTATGTAAATTTTCCATACTATAACTTGATTTTTAATGCTATAATTTAATGTTATGTAGTTTGGCCTATGAACATTCATATTTTAACACTTTTCATTACTTTACCTTTTATTGGTCTAATAATATTTTAAATGACTATTTCTTAAATTATATATAGTTTGAAGTTATATTGCTGTTTATACTTTGTGAGTTTGCCAATCACTTTAAATACTTGGGATATATCTGATGAACAGAGAACAGCTTGACAAAGAAGAAACTGGATTTAGAGGGCTGCTATCTGGCAGATAAAGGATTAAGCAAATAAAGGGAAAGTATAGACAGGAGGGTGAGGAATTTAAAAAGCTAGAGACTTTATAAGGTTCTGCTATGTGAAATGGTGAAGTCAATGAGTAAACAAGAGAGCCAGGAATGTAGGTGGTCAGAAAAAGGATAGAAGATGGAAGCATAAAGGAAAATGAGGTTGGAAGATTCAGAATATTAAACTGGAACACTTGCATGAGAGAATGATACTATTTTCATGTTGACAATTGAGGCTGTACATGTCTCTACACGACTTAGATAAGAGGTTGAGATCACCAGTGGCAACCTGACCTAATTGCTTGTTACAAGGAAACTTTACCTGGGAAAGATAAGACTGGAAACCAATAAATAACTTTACTGTTTGCTTCAGGAAATCCTACCAATCCATTTGCCAAAGACAGTGTAGTCCACCAACTTGGCCAAACAATTCTGTTATCAAGATCAGCTTCAGGACCCTTGCTTAGCAGTTTCCACCAGTCCTAAACTATGTGTCATGAATTCGCCAAATTCTAATTAGTTCCTTGTCTGATAGAAATGCCTTAAAACTCTCATTCTTCCCACCTGCAACACTGTTAAAATTGTCAAGATGGTATTCTTGATAAAAAGAGTAAGTTCTAATATACTCAGCTTTGATTTATTAACAGATTTCTTAGTGATATTTTTGAGAGTTCAGCAATCTGGTGGTTTCACCAATGCCTACTCAAGACCCCTTTGAAACTTGTAAATGGTGTGTTCCCCTGAGGCCCCTAGAGCTTCAACTGGAGGTCTCTGTCTTGGTGAAGAGAGTCAGACATTGCGTCTGTGCATCAATCTCTCAAATGCTATGTTTAGTTTGTCTCCTAGAAAAGAAAAGCCCTTTTAGCAATCCTTTGATTATGAGATCAGATTGGAAAACTTTAATTCTCAGTAGAAACCTGTCTGCTGTTTGTATCTATTGATCCTCAGCATGATTTTGGGACCCTATGAAGGACTTTCGTAAGAAAGAGGGATGGGCACCGGACTTGATAAATCTGTTCCTTGATTTTGCCTTGGGACCTGAGGAATTCACAAAGTTTCTCCTTGGACTAGTGTCCTTTTCACAAATTGTATTTCAAGCCAATCATTAACACTCTATGCAAGCTGTTTTAGTGTTGTATTTTGTTCACGAGAGTCTGGCTCGGGGAGATACATCTTTCCTTTTGCCAGGAAGCACGGACATAAGCCTGGAGACCCAAGACACAAGTGCAAAAGCAAAACTTTCAAGTGACCATTGCCAGACTCGTGAGTTTTTCTCAGTCTAACCCAAATTCCATGACTCTTCTGTCCCAGACTCTTGCCCTTTACATATATGTACACTATAACTCCAATTCAGATGACAATCTGCCTCTTTGTTAACTTTGAACAAAATTGTTCATTTGAGAGAATTCTTAAAATAGAAAGTAAATTTTCGAATACAGTATACAATGGTCTGCAAGGGCAAAATCCTCTAAATCTACATTCTCTCATAAAATTAAATCCTCTTACGAATATGAGAACACTCTTAATTTTCGTTGTAAGCTCTGATCCCATCCTGAGCTTAGAACCATTGTCAAATACTTTACAAATCCTGTACAAGATAGACTAAAATTTACAGAATAATTTAAAATAATTTTAGGAACATGTAAATCTGGACTTATCAATTTAAATCAGTTTCTTCATATGTTGGTAGAAAACTCCAATGCAAAAAAAAATTGAATAAAAAAGGCAGAGCAGGAACTTCCATGGAAAGATGATGATGATTTTTTAAGAGAAGAGATATACTAATGAGATTTATTTGTTTGTTTTTATATGATTTTTAAATTTTTTATTGTTTCCCTTGGGACAGTCACTTAAACTTTCTGGGCATCCGTTTTCTCATCTGCAAAATGTATGCACCTTATAATGACATTGTGAGTATTAGATATTGATGAGTGTGAACTCCTCAAAGCAATGCTAGTAGTAAAATCCTCAATAAATATCCACCACTCCTTCTACTACTACTATTTCTTCTATGAAATCTTCATTAAAGATTACATTTTCTGGGCTTCCCCGGTGGCGCAGTGGTTGAGAGTCCGCCTGCCGATGCAGGGGACACGGGTTCATGCCCCGGTCCGGGAGGATCCCACATGCCGCGGAGCGGCTGGGCCCGTGAGCCACGGCCACTGAACTTGCACGTCCGCAGCCTGTGCTCCGCAACGGGAGAGGCCACAACAGTGAGAGGCCAGCGTACCACACACACACAAAAAAATTATATAATTTATTTCTTGTATTTATTTATTTATATACGTTTGGCTGCATCGGGTCTTAGTTGTCAACCATTCTTTTTTTACAACACTTTTACTTTGTGCAACTTATATCAAGTGACAATGACAGTATCCTATAGCGTCTAACTTGTCTATTTGCCTGATAATGCAATAAGTGTTTAATGCCTATCTACTTAAATTTAGAATCTCCACAAAACCTATCAGTGATCTAAATATAAAAGGCAGAATAATCAATTTCTGTTGACTCTTTAAGTACCTCTACAAACAAAAATGCAATATAATCAGAAGGATTAAATTAGAAACAAGCATTCCAAGGATTAAGAAAACAAGTAGATTGAATTGCTCATAGCGGTCATAAGTAAGGGAATAGAGCTTAAAAACTAAAAATAATAAATGAAGGACCAGGCTAAATTTGAATTGATAATTTTGTATATTTAATCATATGAAAATATGAACATTATCCTACCCACAAGGTTAACTAGAGGTTTAAAGTACGTTAAGTTCACTTATATAATACCCCAGAATCTTTGTTATAGAAAAGTCATAAAAAGGCAAGCGTAAGAGTCACAGATGGTATGTACCAGGATTTATTCAATTTAATTTAAGCTGAATTCTTTCTATTTTTAGATTACATACAATATCCCAGTTAAATACACAGGGATGAGTGGTACCATTGAGTAGGATAAATAAAGTGAAGGCAAAAACTTAAGAAGAAAATATGGAGAGAAAACATGTTACATGATCAGATTCTAAATGCGGAATCAGCTGGGCATATTGATCCTGTATTAAGTCCTTGAGGCTATGAGGGATTTATAGATGGTTTCTGTCTCTAAAGTTTACACAGAATTCCCTACTCTTTTTAAATCAACACTTTCACTCAAACCAGACTACAATTTCAATAAGTGCTGAACTTCACTATTTTGAGATCATTTAAAAACTTCATGATTTCCTCAAATTGTCCAGTGTCTACACAGTCTGCTGCTCTCTAGAAAATACTCCTCACAAACACACACTTGATTTTTATGTGTAATCACTGAAGAAGCTACACACCTACTGCTCATGAAAAATGGGTTTGTTTGTTCTATTAGCGAGATCAGCAGAGCAGTGATGTACTGCTGGACATGCATGGGGCTCAGGGGACAAATCTACATCCACTTGGTGTTTGCCAGGGTGAGAGAAGGTTGAAGTCAGTGGCTCCAGTAAGTATCTTTAATTTCACATGTACACTAAAAAAGCAAGTTAGTCAGATTCCACTGAATAAAACATATCCGACTAACATGTATGAAAATTTCAAAAATGCTTAGGGATAAATGGCCAAGCAACCATTAAGACTAGCACGTTATTTACAATAAATGTATAATTATCTTATTGATACAGATTCACTTAAAGATTCACATTTGAAAATTTAGAGCAACTTTATAAGATTCGGCAAGGTTTCTTCAATAAAGGTGGCATTTAAATGATTTGGTGACTTGCATTCAATTCTCCTGGTGAACAATAATTACTCTGACGATGTACAATCATCACATTGAGGAAAATTGTTTCATCCACTTCATTGTCTCCTGATTTTTGTTTGTTATCCAATCTTTCTGACCCCTTTAAAAGAGTGTCTCTGGCTGAGTGATCATTTATATATGTTCTTTCCCTAAACAAAAAGTCCAGTGAATCCATTTATTTATTAATTCATTCATTAGTTACTGAGTGCCTCTTCTGTGCTGATAATACAAAGACAAAGTGAAATGTAGCCTTGCCTTTCTGTCGCCCATATTCCAATGGGGAATGACAGTTCAGTTACAGAGAATCATCAATATAGCACGGTAAGTAGTATGGTGCATATATGTCCTGAATAATGAGAATTAGAAACAAAGAAGTTTCTATTTATCCTCATCAGTTTCCTCCCATATAGGTTCTTTCCTCCCATACACAGTTCTTTAAGCAAAAAGCTATGTGTTTTAATAGTGAAGCAGGGAAATTGTTGACATTTCTTTTAAAACGTGAGAACCTAAGGTCAAAACCAATCCAAAACACTTTCAGCTTGCTCCAGCAAAGGCTAATGGGGCAATTAAGGACCAAAAAATATCAAAGTAAATATTACAAATAAGGATCACAGTTATTTTTTAAAAGCTCAATTAAATAAAATATATTTAAATAATGTAATTTCCTGATAAATTCAATAAAATCTTTACCTTTCTTTTTCATTTTTGTAAGTAATCCTGGCTCCTGAATCTTTAAATAAGTTGACATATATTATAAGGTTGTTAATCATAGACTAAACTTTTGGTTTACTAGATAAGAAATATGACTGATTTTTAAAAGTTAATTTCAAGCCAGTCTATTTGGCAAGAAATGAGAAATAATGACAGATGTCTGTTAGCTACCTACCTATATATAGGATAATGTTTAGTATCTTATTCTATGACACCATGTTGATGGTGGTGATAGTAGAGTTTTGTGGAGAAGAGAATGTAATTACAAATTAAAAAGAGAGGATAAATGGTATCTTTGGTTTAACCAGATTGAATTTTATTACCCGTTCAGGAGTTCTTACCACCAATTTAATTTTTAAGATATTATTAATAGATTATATTAATAGCATAGATAACAGAAACTCTATGTATTGTTTAATTAGTATCAGATTTGACCCATTGAAATAACACCTAAGGACAATTATAAATTACCTTATATTTTTCCTAACATATTTCTCAATAGTGTATTAAGTGATCTAACTGAGTACTGCAATGAAAGTCACAACCAAGAATTACATGAAATTCCTCTTTGTGATAGATTATTGTTCCGAGAAGCTTAAACGTACAATATTCAAAAGAAAATAGTGTAAGTTTAAATGACATGTTTAATAAGGTAAATCACGTAATCATGTCCGGAAAGTCAATAAATACAAACAGTTTAAAAAGTAGAGGAGTGGGATTTCAGGAAGAAGGTAGAATGTCTGTCCAAGGGGCTTTCACTTTACTTGAGCACTTAGTACACCCTATGCTATCAAGGGGTGTCAATCAGAATCCTTTAAGATCTAGGCTGGAATCTACCAAATCCA
Organism: Pseudorca crassidens; assembly: GCF_039906515.1. Lineage (NCBI taxonomy): Eukaryota > Metazoa > Chordata > Mammalia > Artiodactyla > Delphinidae > Pseudorca > Pseudorca crassidens. Next base: position 5,690,964 of record NC_090307.1, on the reverse strand, counting down.
GGACAGTCGATTCTGTTTGCAAAGGTAGAATCTGGCTGGTAACGAGAAGCTGAGCTATTATAGACTAACTTAGCAAATTCATGTTTTGTAATAAATGCAATGTGGAATCTGATTTATTGTCTGACCTAATCCCAAACAGTGGTTTTCTTACATAACATCAGCAGCAGCTGCAACACCAGCAGCAATACCTAACCATGGAGAACTTCGTGCACATCAGGATTGTTCTTTACCTTTGGTATACGATTTATTGAATCCTCACTGTGAGTCTAAGATAACTATTATTATTTTTCCCCTTTAACAATTGATAAGATAAGGAAAAGAGGGTAATTTGCTTAATATCACCCTGTAAGCTGTGGGGCTAGAATTCAGTTTCCAGCAGCCAGGTTTCCAAGGCTTGCTCTCAGCCACTGTGCAGCTGTAAATTAAATGTATTATATATGGCATCTCTCTCTTTTTTTTCCCTCTCTCTTTGCCCACTGTTCCATTTTGCATATTATTTGAACCCTGCCTATAACTATCTATCTATCTATATTTATCTATCTATCTATTTGTATGTATATTCAAAACTATTGGTTGGTGAAACAAAAAAATTCATATACATTAAGATTAAAATGTATCTTGCATTTAAATTAAATTTTATTAACATATAAATGCTGTTTTGCGTATCCCCCAATGTATCTACTGGGAACACCTGCAGGGGAAAGCATACCATGTTTAGCCAATACCACATTATGAGCCCAGGAATCTCAGCAAAATTATCATTCGTTCTGTAAAATAGCCAATCCATGTGTTCTTTTCCTGAAATATAGTTGATCATTCTAATTTTTCAAGTAATTATACTTGTTAATTTTAACAATCTCTCAGGCTTGCAAGAGATCTCTATAGACACCAGGAATGTAAGAGTTGTTTATGATCGTGCATATCTGAATGAGAATTCAGCTGGCAAAATATTTATATGACTCATTATTCTAAGCTTCTATTTTGAATGTGTGTACCTTGAAAGGAACAATCAAAGGAGGTGGGGCTAAGCAGGGTTAAAGTCACGGTGCCGGCAGCAAGGGCAGATTCACAAGCTGTGGCGTTGGGTCCTCTACCCTCTGCAAGTGCGACCTCGACCCAGGTTAGACAGCTAACTAAACTTCCCCTGGGGCAACTAACTCAAGAAAGAGGAGGTAGAATTACAGACAAGAGTAAAAATGCAAGTATTTATCCATTTTTAAATCGTATTTCTCCACTGATTACATTTATTCCAAATAATCATCATGCTTTCACAGCAATGCCTGGACTAATATTATTGTATTCATAACTTTACTTCATCGTTCACGGGTTTACTTGATATGAAACTTAGTGTATTTGAGTATTTAGTTAGGGATAAGTGCATCCCAGAGCTGACATTTGCATTGATCCAAAGTCTCAGTTCAGGGCACGTTATCATCCTACAGGTGCAGAAAGTTTGCCAGGCAGAACTGGCTGACTGTTCATGCAACTCATTTCTCTTCTTGCTGAGCTCACAATTTGATGAGCCATCCCCAGCCTTTCTTGCCCTGTCCACAATCTGCAGTGCACAGCCAAGGGTTGGGAGCTAAGGTGACGGGTGTGCCTTCCATACGTGGTCCGTGAAAACCCCCCACTCTTATTCCTGTGCCACTGGCTGGGATGGAAATGGCTGGTGAGCAGGTTCATGAGTCGCTGGCTGTAGGCGGATGGAATCCCTGAATCATCTCGTGGGCTGCCTGCCCATAAAAATGTTCATTGAACTGCAATGTGAATCAAAAATAAAACTTCCTTGTGTTAAACCACTGAGATTTCCAGGATTTTTCTCTGCAGAAGTTAGTATTAACTGAACCAATTAAGCACTTTAAAAACAATCCTTTTCTAATCTTTAACAATGACTCCCTTGTTCCCCAGAGGCAGCCATTCTAATGAATTTAATAGTCTATATTTTTTCATATGTCTTCTTATAAATGCACATGTTTGAGGATATCTTAATTTCCTGCAGTGCACTATATGTACAAAATTGTGTTTTTTAATTGTTTTTACTCAGCACTTAAAAAAAAAAAATCCACCATGTAACTAATGTGCACGGCTGGAGCATCACTCCTGAGCATTGTTTCGTCCTCCGTAATATGCACCTTTCACGTGTGCCTAGCCACACCTCAACCAGATTTCCTGCACCACAAACAACACTGGAAAGAGCATCTCCTTTGTGTCCTGTTACAGAACTATGTTAGGGTTTCCCCTGGGGTTTGCACCCAGGAACAGGACTGCTGGCCGTACGGTATGTGACTTGAATTTAATCTGTGTGGCGTCAAATTGCTCCTCAGAGACTGCAGCAGGAACTTTCTTACCACGGTGCAAGTAGGTTTGTACATTCCTCCCATTTCCTAGTGTATAATGTATTTATCAGCGTAAGAAGTCCAAAGCAATATTACATCGTTCTTTTAATTCGCATTTTTCTAAATACTAATGAGTTTGAGCATCTTAGCATATGCTTGCTATTCTTCTGGGAGTTCCCTTATATAAAGTGCCTGTTTACATCTTCTTTTGACGATTTCCCCATTGAGGTGTTTGTCTTTTTAGCTTAACATTTTCTAGGATTCTCTTATATATTTGTTCATATCTAAGTTTAGACACTGAAAATATCTTTCCCCAGGTTATCCGATGGTTGTGAACAGACTCAACGCATAATCTGAGAATATTACACACATCAAAAATCCTCCTGTGTTACAGGGAGATCAGCTCGGTGCTTTGTGGCCACCTAGAGGGGTGGGATAGGGAGGGTGGGAGGGAGGGAGACGCAAGAGGGAAGAGATATGGGAACATATGTATATGTATAACTGATTCACTTTGTTAAAAAGCAGAAACTAACACACCATTGTAAAGCAATTATACTCCAATAAAGATGTAAAAAAAAAAATTCTACACTGATAAGAAAACTTTGGATGCTCTAAATTAAACTTCATAAAGAATCTCTTTAAAAAAAAAATTTTCCTGTGTTAGAAACAAGGTAATGTAATTATAATTATGAAAAGAAGTATTGTCTGGACTCACTTTTTTGTCCTGAAGTTATGTTTTCTTTTAGTAAATAGAGATACTTTCGTTAAGCAAATTTCCTTGATAGCTCATGTAGTGAAATGGTATCCTATGATACGACCTTGCCAAAACTAAAGTTAAAAAAAAGCCTTAAGCCACAAAGATTATTTATGTTTAGAAATATTTTATGCATATGATACATGATAGGCATAAAATAATATAATTCTACTTATAATATTTTTCTGTCACAGTAAATATTGAAATAAAAAGTAATTTGCTTTATAAATGTTATTCTAGTAAGACTATAGTAACTGTATGATTTTAGGAAAGTTGTATCTTGCAGATCCAAAGTTTTAAAGTGTTTAGATATTATTTATGTTTAGTAGGTTAGGTAGTTAACCAGTTTCATCTTGCTTTCGAAAATATCACTTGGTTTTGGCCTAATGATTATTCCATTTCAGGACTGAAATTTATCATCACCAAGGTGTTGTTTTTAAGTTGCATATTGAGACAATATGGGTGGTTCAGTTCAACAATCACTACTTCTAAAAACAGTTACAGTATATGAACTCTTGGCAATGAGCTAATACCCACAGCATCAGTGCCCTTCAGCGCATGCTTTCCTTTGTCAGAACTCTAGTAGCACAAGGGTAAGAACCCTGGATGCAAATAGAAGCTCTGATCTTAGCAGCCGTGGTGCCCCATCTTGCTTTTCTGTGCTTCACTTCCTTCTCTTGTTAAATGGGTACAAGAAATCTTCACGTAATATTTATAAGGAACCAATTATGGAACGGGCAAAATATACTTAGAACACTTGGTAACTATTTGACAAATGACAATTATTAATATTTTCAAAAATTTCTCCCATTTCACGGCCAGAAATTTCCCACCTTCCTAAAGAATTCCTCCTTGATCATTTTAGTTTATAAAGATCTCTCCTTCCTCGAAACTTCTGCGCATAGATATGGTTCACAAAGAGTTTAGCATTTGATTATACCCTATATTGTATTCTTCAAAAAATATTATATGGCCATTAATTCTGTTTCATTAAACACATCATAAGTTGCTAAAGATAGAGATCATCTTTTGTACTTTTCTTGTCCTGTATTAGCCACAGTGGAGGTGAGGTAGCGACAGTTTCTGAGTAGCTAACTGTTCTTTACAAAGAACAGCAATTAAGAAATAATTGAAGGGAGTATGTGTGTGTGTTGCAATAATTCTTATTTCATGGAGATTTTTTTTAAGAGACTAGTTTGCAATCTTTTATAAGGGTGAATATTAAGTCCCATGCCTGTGATCAAGTAATTATTTCTAAGGCAGCATTATAATCTCTTATCTTGATCCTAAGACAGCTAAAAGTGAAGGGTGTATTGATTCTGACCCTCTCCTTGGTCTGTATGACAGTCTCCTATGGTGAGGCACATATTCATGGGCAAATTAAAGGTTCAATAGAACGCTCAAGAAGGATTTTGGTTCCAATGTACTTAAACAAATGTGGTATTGATTTTATTCAGTGTAAGATCAATTCTATATGCTGTCTCTGAACTGCCCCGTGTATAGGGCTTCAATGGCCTAAACAGAAAATCAACAAAATTTTTTACAAATCTTCTCTCTTTGGAAAAAAAAGGGTTTCTTTCAACAAAATCCTTGAGATCGAAGGGTGAGCAATATGGAGAGACAAGAAAAGGGAAAACTGTTAAATTGGAAAGCAGGGTTTGATCTTGAAATGACTCAATGATTTCCCATAATGATGCTTCCTGTCTTAAGACCAATTCTTTTCCCACACAGCTTTTCAAATATTCTAACAAGTGGAACAGACAATTTGAGTCCTTTGATTAAGATCTGTCAAAAGTGCCATGTGCCTATCTTAACGCAGACTCCTCAGCGTGGCGTCTGAGGCCCTTCATGAACATACTCTGCTCCCAATTCATGTTTTGCCTCCATCTGAAAAGACCATGACGTAACATCAGGTGGCTCAGCCTGCAGGACTCAGAACAGGACTGTCTCTAGGTTTGCTGCGTTTTGCACACTTTTGTTCCTCTGCCTGGGACATCCTTGCCTCTTTTCTCCAAGATTTATTCCCAATTTGTTCTTTAATGGTCAGGTAATCAGCTCTGCTTAAAATCCTCTTCTAATAACTAGGACCACTCCTTCCCAAGGACCCCCTTCAAATCCTCCCCCCAAGTTTCATGGGTATATTTACCAGTACCCATGTTTCATCGTAGTACCTATCAAACAGTGTTGTAGTTATGTGTGGGTCTCTCACACCTCCTTTCGACAAGGACTCTCTTCTTTCGTACCTCAATTTACAAGTCCTAACCTTACTCCAGACTCATAATAAATGTCCAATAGATGCTGGTTGATTAAATGACTTAACTAAATAGCTTTGCATAAAACTGGTGACTTGTATGGAGACTAAAGAGATGAATGATAATACTGTACACTTTTATACCCTTGCTTTATCTTAAACTATTTAAACCACATTACAGAGAAAAAAGAAAAGAGCACCATCAGACTTTATATGTAGAATAAAAACAAAGAAATATGTACCCAAGACCATGTCAGTGTAGAGGAGGGAAAATAAAACTCCTCTACCTTTCTAGGTTCGTGGCTGAGATCCCCTTGTAATAAAAGACTGATTAACAGGAGAAAAGCAAACAGAAATTTAATAACATGTATACCTCCAGTATAAATGAGCGATACTGAAGTATACTCATGAAAGCTGAATAACTCCCCAAAATAACACAAGCCACCACCTTAAATACCTCATCCGGCTAAAGGCAAAAGATGTAGGGGGCTTGGGTAGGGAGCCAGTTTGGGGAGGTTATCAAAAAGCCGGAGCAAACAAGCATAAGGTTGTTGTATACATTTAAGCCATTGCCTTCTTTACTGATAAGAGTTTCTAGAGACTTAGTCATATTCTTCCTGGCACAAAGAAGGAGAGACCCTTACACATGAAGATTTCTCTTATAAATATAAATGAGTCATACAAAAAGGGTAATTTCTACTGTTTTCAGAGCTTCTCCTGTGTCTGTCGTTTCCTAAAAATAACCAGCCCCAAATAATCCTTATGCCAAAGAGGCATATTTTGGGGTGGCATATTCTGCTCCCCTTTGTCAGTAAGCAATGACAATCAGCTACCCCTCTTCCAGAAGAGCCCTTTCACCTCTCCCATACACTGGAGCCTTAGATATCAATTTCCTACAGCTCTTAATAACGGGAAAACACAAACGCAAAAAGTTGATAAAACTCCGTAAGGTTTTGGCACCAAATCCATTTAAATGAGGACTGATGAGAAAAAGTAATGCAAAGATATCAATGAATGAAAGAGAGTAGGCCACACACACAAACGAAAAGAGTCAAACTTCCTGTGAGATTTCAGGATAAATAAATTACAGAATTGACATAAAGAGTTAGTATCCTTCAAAAATTTTTGAATAAAAATAAAAGCGTCAAAAAATAAAGATAAAAGCTTTATGTATAATACTGGGGAATGGTAAGCTGTCATGAAAACTATATGTATGCATGTAACATAGTTGGGGACAAAACATTAATTAAGTGGAAGCTAGACCGCTCATCTTAGAATACTGAATGGCAGAGGAAGTGAGAAACTGCCACAAGTCTATGGTTTACTGAACTCATTTAGAAATGTGAGTTTTAGTTTTTGTTTATTCGTTTGATTTTTAATGATTACCAGTGAAATTTTATCATAACTACAATTATTATCCTTATCTACTTGATGTAATTCTAATGGCTCTGAAATATACAGCACCAATAGCAGCTTTATTGTAACATCCTTTTCCCCAATTACTACATTTAGAGCTGTAGTGAATTACAGAGACTAAATTGCAAACTGCACTTAGGAATCTATGTATTCAGCAATGAAACTTAATTATATCCAGATAAGAATATATTATAGCAGATTATCTTAATGGTCAAAGGGGTCTAGAATTAATAAAATGCCAAAATAAAGGTTCCATGTTTAGCCTAACATGATTTTTAGCATTTTATTTGGAATTTATTAGATCTATGTTCCTTTCCTAATCATATTCAAAATAAAATCAATATGCAAATTTTGATGCGATAATACACTTCATCTCAAATTCATCTCTTGATATTTCTGAAACTAGAGAACATGGCAAACAGTTAACTAAAAGTGTGAGTAGTGAACCTACATACATGAATATTAAACATTCTCTTTGGGTCCCTAAAAGCAGCCTAAATTAAATACTACATAAGAAAAAAATGGTGCCCAATGAAGGCATTCTGTTGGCTAAATAGTACACACAGATGAAAGGCAGGGAAATTTATTTAGAAAACTGGAACGTAGACAAAAAAAATTGAGTATTTCAAGGTCAGCTGTCTCTCATTTAATAAAATTGGTCAAGTTATCCTTCTTTGCCCCACTTCTGCTCCCTTTTTTGAGTGTCCACTTGGAGGGTTTTCTTACAACCTGCAACTAGGTCCCCGGAACCCTGTCACTGACCTTTGATACCCAGCCCTGCCTGTTGCCAACAACCTATGTTCTGGTGACACAGACCCCCTGCAGCAGTACATTACCAAGTGCATTTTCCGTGTGTTACAATTCTCTCCAGATCCATTTCCTCTCCTTCAAATGCCTGCCCTCCACTTAGCTAACCTGACAACTACATTCAAAGAGCTAATCTTTTCCTTTCTTTTTATTAGTGTTACTGCCTTTGATGTCATCTTTTTCTTTCCTACATTCCCCTTTCTTTAGTCCCTTCCTTTAAGACTTCCTTCTCTCTTTCTTCCAACCAATTCTATCATCCCTCAGAGAATACGTGATGGGTAGCAATTATGTATCCCAGCCACTAACTCCTGGAGATACAAGGGGATTGGTTAGATGTGGTTTCTGTGCACATGAAACTTAGAGTCTGCTGAGAAAGACCCATGACAAGCTGGTAAACAAGCATAATCAAATGATAGAGTGATAAAATCTACACGAATTAAGAAGTACGATAAGACAATAAGGAAAGCTTCTTTTAGACGTCAGAAAGTTGCTTTCGTTACACAGCTCCTATGAACCGCTCTGTCTGGAGTTCCCTGCACCTACACCTATACCAGTTTTCATCTGACTACTGTTTGTTTCCCATTATAATGAATCTCAAGGTGGGCCTCATTCACTTACTTAATAAAAGAAATATTAAGAAGTTATTATGTTTCTGAAATTTTGCTACAATTAGAAAATAAAAGAGCCATTGACCCTGCATCAAGAATTCAAGATTCAAGAATGCACAGGGGTCAATCAGGCAGGGAGGTACCAGTCAGAAGGAGTAGTGAAATTGAAATCTTAGAGCCAGAAATAAGCATGGTAAAAATGAGAAAGTCAAAAATGTCTTATGTGTAAGAGTGGGTATAAGAGGGGGTATTGCTTGATATGAGGAGATTCAGTTCTTTAGGGAAGTCTCATGTTTCTGCATGTCTATGCTTACAGGATACCATTTTTTTCCAGACTATCTTTTCAAGGATGCTTGTATAGCAAAGGCCTCAGAAGATAGAGGCAGTGTCTCCCCTTGGAGCAAAAGGTAACTAATCCTACTCTTCAGTATAAAAGATAAGGGTTCTTGACAAGCAGAGGCAGATGTAGCCAACTCACGTGGGACTTGAGAAATGTGTAAAAGATGTTGGAACTCATTTAGGACTGAGGAAGCATCAATATGTTGCAATGAAACATCATAATAAGATTTGTGTCTTTTAAAGAGCATTCTGGTTGAGTAAATATTGAGAGAAGTTGGGAAAGAGGGAAAGTTTGGGGTATTTGCGGTCTCCCACTGGAAAAATTGAAGGGGAGATGAATGAAAGACCATCAAGCTGAAGAAGGAGATTTAAGAAGGACAAATAGTTTGATGAATTAATAAAAATAAAGCTAAGGAAGTAGATACACTTTCTGAGAGAGAGAGAGAGTGAGGCCAGAGCAGAGCTGTGAATAATTCTATACTGGATCTGAAGTTCTTATAAAGAGCAGTCCGCTTTGAGCTTTCATAGCAACTGTGAGGACTTTCTTCTTGGGGTTCAGAGCACTGTGGTCTTTAAAGTACGTGCTAATGTATCTTTTTTCTCCGTGGATAGACTGGAAGCTCTTCCACCATATCTCATTTATCTTTATATCTTGCACAATATCTTAACATAGTAGGCATTCATTTAGTTCCTACTGAAATTTACTGAAATAACATCCATGCTTTTTCTGCAGATAAGTTTTGTAGATATAATTCTTTATGCCAAAATGTGCACTAAGTTGGTGGAGGGTACTTAGTGTTGTGTGCTTGGAATCATGTAATTCTAAATACAGAGACAATAACTGATTGTGCCCACATTCAGGACTACCCCTCTTACGTTCCTAAATTTCTTTTGTTTTTATGATTCCCGTTCAATTATCTAAATAATTCCCCATTATGTATTTAGACACAGCAGTGGTTCTAGACAGGAATAAAATGTGCCTCTAAGGATCCATATAAAAGAAAAGCTTTGAAAAATGACAATTAACAAAAATACCCTTTTTCTAATTTTAAAAGTTATCCACAAACTGTTATTTCTTTTTGTGTAATTGTACAACGTTATTGTGATGTGAGTGAAATTCAGGTACAATATATAGCATTTTATTTTATGTGTTTTGGTTAGATTTTAGTCCTATCATGCTTTTAAAATCACTTCAAATTATACTTTAATATTCAACCTGCTTTTCTGAGTTTCATATTTTTAATATGTCCTAAATGGTGTCCTTGTCTACTATTCCTTATCCAAGTGCTGGGTTAGGAATGCAACATTCTATACGTCAAGAGAACTATAGAAAATAATAATTATCTGTGCAAAATATGTGACAATTTGAAGGCTGGTAGATACAAATAGGAAGAGGGAATAGAGAAAGTAAGAATTAAATCACCAAAAGTGGTGTTCATCTATCAATGATAATTTTATCTATAATAATCCTTACTTTGACAATTATGACCTATTTTACCCCCTTGAGGTTTAACAAACTCCTTCTCTATAGCTTGACGGGTTTCTGTAACCATTTATACCAAGGGTGTTACCAGAACCTCAGAAGCTCGTGTATGTTCCCACTGAATCACTAACTCTGTCTTCAAAACACATAATGTGTTTTTGTCTCCAGTTGTAGTTCACACTTTTTTAACATTTAAAGGTATATTTTATTTTTTAATTTACTATCATTTCTATTTAGGACCTCAAACTTTTTTCTTGAATAAATGTGGGTAGGTCAGTTATATTTGCCGTGACTTCTATATCAGGATACATATTTATTATATCAAGGGGCTGTTGATTGACAACCTTGAGGCTCACTGTTCTGGTTCTGGGTTTTGAGCTGATCCAGATTCTTCATTTACTTAGTGAGCAGCTTTTTAACGGCATTCCTTACTATTGAACTTCCCAACATATCAAAGATGGATCTCAAACACATCTTCCTAGGAATGGTCCATGTTCCAATGCAAGTTTGACAATTTTTTCCCTAGGCACAGGCTTTTAACCCAAAAAATTACAAAGGGCAATATTTGTAAAGCTACACAGACAAGTTCCCTTAAACCCCTTTTCCCATGGAACTTATTTACATTTAATATCAAAGATATTAAATATACCTTCTTGAACTCAAGCTTATTCTTCTGACAAATATTTTTATGCCTGACTATGGACATACTCTAGTAATCAAAAACAGACACAGTACCTGCCCTTACAGAGGACATGATTAATAAAATAGGAGGCTAACATCAATCAGGTAATTATGTCAATAACTATAAGTTGCATTTATAGCTAATGCTAAATAGGAAAGCTTCAAATGAGAGCAGGAGGCAGAGCAAGCAAGGCCTCCCAGGGAAACACATTCGAGTTGATAACTGAAACTAGAGGTAAAGTTAACATATGTGGAAATGAATGACAGGAGGTTGGGGTAAGGAGGGAGCACATTCCAGAAAGAGAAAAGCATATGTAAAGGCCCTGGGGCATGATGGAGCATAGACACAAATATTCTTAACCTGAATTATTCTACCTTGACAAACAGTTTACCTTTAATTTATATAAATTTTTGTAGAACAAAATATATTTGTTCTAAAATGATATGGTAATCTTTTATATGCTGCTTCTTTAATTCAAGTTTTGTGTAACCAGACGTCTGGCTAAAATGATTTCCGTTTACCACATTTCTCAAACTTGTGAAAGTTCTCTGCCCCCGTATTAAAAATTTTAAAGAAGAAATGCAGTCTATCGTGGACAATTGTGTTTATAAGATACTACAACTGTTATAATTGTATGTCCCAATTTCAAGGTCAGAATATTCCTAAGCCCCAATTCTGTATTATATCAGCCGAAGAAATAGAGTGGAGGGAAGCCCACTGGAATTGGATAAACATTTCATCAAGAGCTAGGTAGTGACTGTTTGGAGTCCTTCAACTGGCAAGTAATATTTAATCTTAATTAGCAAAATAAGACAAAAGACTTGATAGATTTGCATTTAATATTAAATAACAATTAGGATTTAAATTTTTGAATTTTATGATATAGAAGGGCCTTCATCATATCTTTATAAATGTTCCAACAATACATTTTGTTGGAGTCAAAGTCAAGTATATTTGTTTTCAGCACAAAATATCATCACCTGTACCAAGGAAAATACTATTTTTTTCTGTCCTCTTATCCTCTCTGCATACAGGAGATAGATGGTTATGATCATATTACATTTAGACTGAATATCAACTTCTCTTTCTCTCACTGACTTGTAATCTGCTGACTACAGCATATTTTGAAAGGATATAAGGCTGCACAACTACCATCTGGCTATTTGAATTTTTCAGCAAAGATATTTTGGGCAATGAATTATTTTTCTGTTGAGATTGTCCTGGTTCATGAATAAATATCATCAAGAATTTTTGTCTGCAGGGAAGAATGACCTCTGTCTACTCAATGACAACGTTTGACCTTCCTAAATCCTTGACACAAAATACAATACAGATGCAAATGAGCTCTGGATTTCCGAAATAAGTTCCCTCCATGACATCCTCTATTACATTTTACAAATTCAGCCAAAGAGAGAAGTTCAAAGCACTCCATATAGCGAACTGAATTCCATTCTGTTTCCAACTGCTCACAAATGCAGAGGCTAAATAGAATCTTTTAGAAAGCACAGGCCAGAGAGAAAGAAAAAGAGAGAAACTATTATGTAATTGAGTAATGAGACATATAGAGGGGCCAAAAACATGAAGTGAGAGAGTTAACACCTTCCACAAAACAATGCGTTGTTTCCTGTGCATGGAGAAATGGAAATTCTGTGAGATGGACTCAACACTTGGAAAAACGAAACTTTAGACTGAAGCCTGCGCTCAGCAGTGATGTGGATAAACTAGATTAGCGCTAGGAAGAAGCACATGGATTTGTGCAAACTGTTGGGATGAGCAGGGGAAAGTTCAAAGCTGTGTCGTGCCTAGATGAAAGGCAACCATGGTTCCATCCAGAAAAGGCTTCCTGAAAATGGGGCTTTGCTGCTGCTTAAATGGAAATCATGGCGTTGTTAGGATAATTAGTGCAATATCAAGAGCAAACACTTTTAGTTTCTGAATGAAAATAATCAGGTGAAATGATATTAAGAGGTGCAATGATGGTACACTAGAAATCAGGAACATGGAAAGGAAGGGTAATTTGAGGCAAAATGGTAACAGAAATCAATGGGATAAATGCATATCAAGAAGACAATGCCTCTATGTGCCTAACAGTTCTTCCCTATGTTGCCCTTTTTAAAAATAAATCCCTACAACTGTCATGATTTAAGCCATCAATAGAATTTCCCTACTCATCGTTGCATTGTATTTGTTTAATGTTATACTGCTCGAAACACAACTTCACCACAGCCGAATGCTATTAGCAGTTAGCTACAACACAGGAGCATGATTTTTTTATTAACACATATTTTTAAAATAAATGTTTTCTTCATCATTTTAAAGACACAGGATTTTATTATTTCATTTCTTCTAATACTCTTTGCAGTTTAGCTTGATTGCCTTGAAAAACTTCTATACATAAAGTACAATTAAACATCTTGGCGTGAACACAAAGGCACATAAGAACATTTTTTCCTATTGGAAGCAAAACGAGACAGTCAACACATACCCAACACCATACGTCAAAAATTTGTGGGCTGGTTTTCTTAAACTAACTGAACTAATGAAAGGCACAGCTCACCCAATAAAACAGCAGTTCCCAAACAGTTTGTATCTGACCCTGAAAATTTAGTGGTATTTGAGTATGCTTATATCCAGTGATTTGTGAAGACCAAGTTGCAAAGCAAAATGATATATTCGTATTCCCAATTTTAACTCAAGAGGATCTGGAAAATCATTTCTTTTTATCACATCACCCTGCACCTTAAAATTAATCCTTATTAATTTGAATTCACTAAACATTGACATAATGATGTCTCTTATAGTCCAGACTCCTCTGAACCCCATAATGGTGACACAAAATTTAAAAAGGCTTTGTGACTGATGGGATTGTAGCAAGCCGTGGGACCCTCCACTTGCTCCTTTATTGCCAGTCTTTGCTCTGTCCCCCTCCATTCCAACATCCTGCATAAAGCACAAAAGACAAATCTTGGCTTAGAAGAATATGGTTTTGTGCTCTCCATCTGCATCTCTCAATAAAAGAGAACAGTGTCATTTTACTCACTTGTCTTAAAGCAACTGATCTTGTTAAAGATGTTGTAGGTCCCTCAATGACACCATCTCTGGCCAAATTTTTAATCTAACACATATTTTTTGAGCTTAATACCAAATGCTGAGATACTCTTGGAATTCAGTGATGAACAAAATAGATAAGGCTCCTCCCCTTTTGTAGTGTACATTCTAGCGTGGGGAGAGAGACCTAGAAAGCTGAGGCAATAATTAAATAAAATCACAGCAGAATGCGGAAAGACCCATTAGGAGGACATCATATGATATAAGGAATGTCAGGTCATAATGGACACCGCTTCACTATGAGAACTGAAATCTCAAGGATGAGAAAAAAGAAGAGGTACGGCCGGTGAGACTTTGAGCAGAGTTGCTGGTGAGGAGCTTGCGGGCCGGCCCCCAACCCTGAGTCAATGACTCTTCATCCCTGGATTGAACGCACCCAGGGTATTCACACGACAGACCTCAGCAACCTCCAGGCGTCACAGAGATTTTCTTTCTTTCCTTTTCGTTTTTTTTTCCCCAGAGAATCAGTTAAGAAATATTTCCTAGCACAAGAGCAAATACAAGCCAAGGGAAAGATACAAAGATGCTGATCTAAGAGGTGCATTTTGAGGGAGAAATATACATAGTAAGCTATTTCAAACATGAAGAGATAAATGTATATTTATTATTAATAATGCATTTTTCTCTGATCCAACTAAATGAGTATTGAATAAAGTACATTTATTTAAAGGATACCAAATTATTACCTTGATCTTATTTACCCCTTAAGCATTACTCCTTGGTAAAATGAGGATAATATATCACAGAAGTTTGTTATGAAGAATACATTTAATGCAGCATGTCGTACACACAGCTAAAAGTCCCCAGCACATACTAGAGCTTTGGCCAAGGTTGGCCATTAGAATTAATCCTATTGTTCTGAATTGCTCGATACACCTGGTACCATATCATATCAAACTCTTCACAGTCCCCTAAATGCAAAATACTATTTCCTTCTTTAGAATATCTTGGGTCCTTGGTTTTCTCTTAGGCATGAAAATCCTTCTGCCCGGAAAACTTCTATTCATCAATTAATCCTTGACTCAGATCTCACATACTTTCTTTCCTCCGTTTCCCTTCTGCATCTCTCCTTTCATAATACCTCACATAAATGGCCCTGCTGTTATCACAGGAGCAGAGGCGGTAACTTATACCTTTTATTTACATCGTGTTATACTCAGTAGATTGAGTTCTAGAAAGAAGTAAGCATGTCCTATTTATCCTTCTAGTCCAAGGTGAGGTAAAGTACTTGGTCCATGTTAAGTGGTTAATAAATGGTTTTAAAGTCATAATCAATTATAAATTCATGTAATAAATGTTACATCACTTGTACATAGGAATTTTTTTGGGGGGGGGCCTGGGAATGGAGTGTATGTATCAAAAAAGGTCTTTAACAAGACCTCTTCTTTTTAAAATTGGCTGGAAAGAATAAGCAGGATGTTATAGGTAGAGAAGAGGCAGGGATGGGAAAACCCCAGTTAGAGGCAATAGCATAAGTACAGGAGAAGAGTTATAAAAGTTGCATGACCTATGGGAATAGATAGTCTTATGTAACTAAAGGACAGAGTCCATAGTAAGAAGGAAGTGAGGAAGAAGGGGCAGGAAGTGAGGTTGCAAAGATAAAAGTGGACCCAGGTTATGAAAGATGCTGTATGCCATGTTAAAGATGTGAACTCCCATATAAGCAACTGGACAGCCATCAATAGCTTTGGTAATAGCTATGTTTTTTTCAACACGCATATGCATGATGGCAGTATAAGAATGAGATGTTCTTCTACTAGAGTGCATAAATGGGCAGTAACTTGTTTGTGAATTCCTTCAAATTGTAAACTATGGCACAGGTGTGCGACTCTGAGTTTTGCTGGGGAGAAGATCCAGAGATTTGATTGAGCTAAGGAACCATGGCCTTAAGGGTAGGTGGAGGGTGAGTAAAGCAAAACCTAGTTTTAAGGTGGGGACATCTTTCTCCAACATTCATTTCTTCCCAAGGTTCCCAAGAGTCTCAATCCATTTCAGCATCAGCTCGAAGTCCAAAATGCACCATCTAAACCAAAATCGAATCATCTCATTAACAGACAGTACAAAATTTTATGTAAATCTCATCAGCTCAAAGTCCAAACCTAAATCAGATCCAGGTACACATGAGACTCCTGTGTATAATCCATTCAGTGCAGTTTCTGGAGCTCATTCCTCTCTGACTGTGGGCTTGTGAAACTAAACAGATAAGTTACCTGCTCCCAACACTACCGAAATACAACTGTGGAAGAGCCAGAGGAAAAAAGCTACAGTCATTCCTGTTCTGCAAGGGGCACGACGGAAGGTAAATGGGGCCAAAAAAATCATTCTTACGCTACCATGTATTTTCTTTATCTATGTTTGTGGCAAAAATATTATGCATTAAATCCTTCGAAGCTAAAACTCCATAATTATTTTAAATCAACGTCCTGTTTGTTCCATGAGTTTGATAACCTATATTAAAACCTTAAATGAGTGAACTGACTCTTTTATTTTGTCCAGATCGCCCCTTCCCTAATATGTTAAGTCCAGAAATCCATTCATAGCTCCTGTTTGAATAGGTGTGAAAGATCCTGGGTAAAAAAAAAAAAATTAGCAAGAATCAAAAACACTTCAATGTTGATCAAACAATGTTTGATCAAACATTTTTAGATCCCTTTATCTCTACTTCTTGTTTTCTGTTAGGTTGAGTTTCCTAATTATCATTTTGTTTTTCCCTTCTGTTGGGGTCCTTTTTTATTTTTAATTTGCCTCAGGGTTTTGTGACATTTGTTAAAATGATTGGTGTGGCAAAATATAAATTCATTTTTAATATAGTCATCAGATGTGAAAATGTTGCTTCATAGCTATAGAAATTATAGTGCTTTCCAAATTTTATTGCTTTGCACATGTCTGGTGCTGTATAGAATGCTCTAAATACTCTTCTTGCATATTTATATGTATACATTAATTTTATTACTTTATTAATTTCTTTTTGATCTCTGTTGCATATTATATATAAACATGTCTTATTCTGTAATGCATTAAATTAACCTATATTTTGTATCCTAATTTCAACAAGCACTGTTTTATCCTTGATTTACCACAAAATTCATCCCTGAATTAACCATCTAATGTAAATTCTTATTTAATCATTTTTAATAGTGCTAGGACCTTTGAACATTTTATTTTCAATTACTCTCTCTCTGCTTTATGTTATTTTTAACATGACTTTGTTACTATCCCAAATAAATTATTATTTTCAGGTTTAGATGACTCAATTATAAATTGTTTGAAGACTGAATAATCAGAAATTTCTTACACATGACACAACAATATGTTACACAATACAAATTATTATTTAAAGTTTTACAAAGCTTTTCTGAAATCACTTTCTGTATAACATTATACTTAACATTAATCATACAAATATCATTGCCACTTTGCCATTTTATAAAGAAAATTATATTTATTTTTCCATTCTTAGGGAACACAAATGCATCTAAACACAGAACTACCCATCCTAGAAAACCCAGCTGCAGTTTTTAACAACAAAAAACAAAGTTCTAAAAATCAAATTTAAATTAGAATAAAATAAGATTGCCCTTCATTTCCTTTAGAGGTCTTGTTGATTTTTCTATATTCATTGCTTTATTTCACTTAAATCCATATGATTTCTTTTGGATTTACATAACAAAACTCCTAATCTCAATACTATATTTTATAAAATTTGAAGTTTTTACATGGAAGTTTTTTATCTTCAGCAGTACACTACACTACAGATTTTATTTCCATAGTTCTTTCCCAATATTCTTAGTAAAACAGTAGCTTAATTTGATTATCCAGTGATCTTGGGTCAGTTTATTCATTCTCCCCAAAGCTGGCATATTTAGGGAACTCAAATAAAAAGGGGCAGGATAAAAACCACTTTCTGGTATATTCTTGCGACATCTGTCTTCACCTGCTTTCTTTCTTTACTCCTGGATGAAAACAAGTTTGCATTAATGAAAAAGTATTTTTTTCTTTTTATAAGTACTTCTAATATACATTGTAGCTCAAAATCTATACAACGGTTGAAAGCAATCATCAAGAATATAGTTTCTGTGCTTATACACTATTTTTTAGAAAGTATTTATTCTTTAGGTTGTCTCATTTCTCCAGTAATAGTTGGAGACTTCCTGTTAACTTCATAGACTAAATAGATAGATCATAAGTGTATAGATAGATATATAGCTGTAGATAACCATAAACTTCTGAAAACTATTTATTAGTTTTTATTAAAGAAACTAACTTAAGAACTGAATTTCAAAATATTTAATATTCCTTAACTCCTCCTTCAAACTCGTATACCAAACGGTAGGATTTAGTTCTATTTTTTTCTTTCACTGTATATTAAGGTTGGTGTTAAGGAGGATGGTGATAGGAGCAAGATTAAGTGCTAGTTTCACAGAGGAACAAAGAAACTCCTCAAGGCCACAAAAGATTACGATGTGATCCAAGATCAGTAGTTTCTAAATTCTATTTCTTTTTAGACCAAGTGCTAAATGGAAACAGTCACGGAAAAGCCTCTCTAAAGAATGTTCTTTCCAGAGATTTAGGAGTACACGGCAACATCAGAAGCAGTTTTTCTCCAAGCTGTCACTGTGGAACCCAGCAATCGGAAATGATGACAAATGCTCTGAAACATGTTGTCCTGCAAAGATGGGATTTGAATAAGTGTCAGTTTCTTTCAGCATCAGCAATTACTCTGCTCTGGGAGACACAAGCTAAAATTTAAACATTTATTTATATTAAGAGATTTCAAAATTGCCCTTTAAATTGTTTAAGCTATCACTATATTCAAATTGCTTGTTTAAGCTTCTTTCAGATCCTCTGGTCTATTATTCAGAAATGTGTGTATAACGTTATTCAGATTCAATGTTCGTGTGCCTTATTATCCTTGTTTCACCTGTAACAAGAATAAGAGTTAAATGAACAATCTAAGAAAACATCAGGGATCAGCAGGGAAAAAATCAAATACAAATAGAGAAGTAGATGAATATCACATACGCTGCCTGCTTTTGTAGCTCAAGCTCTTTTTACCCAACTGCAAGTTTCTTAAGGTAGCACTGCTTCTGCCCCTTTTAGCTCTTTGCCTTTTTAAATTGACTTTTGGGTGGAATTGTTGATGACAAGAGAGACCTTCAAGTATCTGAACCAGTAAATGACTCCTCCTTAGGGATGGATATCCCAGTAGCACCTCTTTGGGTTGAGTTTCCCCTTGGGAGACTTTATTGCTGGATGTCTTATCTCAGTCCACACTCTTACATCCCTGGTGCTGAGTCTCAGTACTGCCTGCAGATGATCCAGGAGGTCCTCCATCTGCCTTGTTTGAGAATGCTATGGCACTCAAGTTCATCACAAGAACAAGAGGCATCTGAGAAGTCATTTGATGGATAGCCTCTATGAAAGTAAAATCATCAATGCGGAACAACCTTCATCCAGATTTCAAATCTTATTTATTTTATCCCTACAGGGATAAAACCCTGTGAATGTTGTGAAAAATGCTCTCATGGATCCTTCATCCCATAGAGTCATAGCAGATCCCACCTGGACACAACTCCTAGTACTATAAGGGACAACCCTACAAGCATCCCTCATATTTGAGGACTCCTGTAATAACCTTAGATGGAGACGACCTTATAAACATAAGGACTGTGGGAACATGATTGTGCGTCATCCTTTAGGGCACACGTCAGAGGTCACACTGGAAAGGTTCAATGTACATGTAAAGAAGGTGGGGAAACCTTTGTTCGTTCCTCATCCATCATGAAACCTATGAAAACTCCCAGTGGAGAGAAGCCTTATGAAAGTGTGGAATGTGGGAAAGCCTAGTTGTTCCTACCGACTTAGAGTATCTATAAGAACTCACACTGGAGAGAAGACTTATGAATGCAGGAACTGTGGGAAAGTTCTCAGTGAGTTTTCAAACTTATTGTACATGTAAGAGCACACCAGAGAGAAACATGATCTAAATGTAAGGCATGTGAGAAAGTTTTTAATTCACAACTGAAGAAGACATATAAGGATAAGTTATGTAGAAAAGTCTTTGCTAATTACTCAGACCTCATTGTGCATGCATCTCACATTGGAGAGATACCTTAAAATGTAAGAAATGTGGGAGTATCTACACATCTTTACTTTTATTTGAAATTCGACTAAGATTATTTGAGCTCACACCCAGCATAATACGGGAATCCAAGGATCATTTTTACATACAATATCTCTGCATATTACCAACGGGTTTATGTTTCCCATGGATCCTCCTAACCTTTATTTCTTTCTTCCAGGGAACCACTGCCTCTTCTTACATTTGTCTGCCATGGGTGTCATTTTCTCTTTGTACCATTTCAAATCAAGCTAATCCCTGCCTCCCTTCCTGAAATCCACAAAACCCAAACTAACACATAGTAAGGAACAGATGTTTACTGATGGTTAAATTAATAGAGATATTTTACAGTACATGTCAGTAGAGGAAAGAAAGCTAAAATTGAAAGCTTCATTGCTGGTGCGTATGCAAAACAGTACCATTTTGGAAGCTACCTGGGGAGGCAGTTGGGCTGTTTCTTACAAAACTAAACACACTCTTACTATATGATCCAAAAATCAAGCTCCTTGGTATTCATCTACATGAGCTGAAAATTTATGCCCCCCAAAAACGGCACACACGTGTTTATAGCAGTTTTATTCATAACTGTCAAAATACAGAAGTCACCAAGATGTCCTTCAGTAGGTGAATAGATAACTAAACTGTGGTACATCCAGACAATGAAATATTATTCAGGGCTAAAAAGAAATAAGCTATCCAGCCATGAAAAGATGTGGAGGAACTTTAAGTACTTATTACTAAGTAAAAGAAGACAATCTGAAAAGGCTACATACCGTATGATTCCAACAATATAACATTCTGGAAAAGGCAAAACTATGGTGACAATAAAAAGATCAGTGTTTTCCAGGGACTGGAGGGACAAAGGGTAAATAGCTGGAGAACAGAGGAGTTTAAGACAGTGAAACTATTCTGAATGCTTCTAATATGGAAGATACATGTCATTATACAGTTGCCCAGACCCACAGAATCTATAACACCAAGACTGAAATTTAATGAAAACCATGGACTCTGAGTAATAATGATGTTTCGGTGTAGGTTCATCAATTTTAACAAGCGTACCACTCTGGTGGGGGGATGTTGATACACACATTCATAGGCAAATTCCTTTTGAAGACTTACATATTCCAATTCTATTTTCCCAGTTGAAATACAATGTGGTTTCCCTTTTTCTTCAGCCTATTTCTCCAAATACTGTGCTTTAGTAATACAAGAAATAATAGATTCTCTTAAATGCATAGTTTCATCTCTGTAAGGAGAGGATAGATAGAGAGAGAGAGAGAGAAATACTCAAGATTTTCTCTTCTAAATTAAAAATTATAGAATTGAATTTGGGCTCCTTTCAATAGCCTTGCTTATTTCTCCCCAAAGTTAGTTCACTTGAATTTTACAGCATTATGTCTCCGCCATGCACAATTCCAAATCTAGTAGTGTTTTCTGTGCATCAGGCTGAAAATACGCTCTTTCCTTGTGGTAGCAGCAGACAGCTCTTAGCTCATTGAAAACCAAATCTAGTAACATGTTTTCCTTTCTTCTGGAATGGTCTGAACACCACCTCATTTAGTACTTATAATATTATATTGTCATTATCTCTGCTGTCCTTATTTCCTTTACCTTCTCAAATTGTATACATTTAAAAAATACCATCATTGCTGTGGTGACTGCCGTGGGAACCTCACTTTGGCTTGGTGATGATGTAGTGCATGCCAGCTGTCTTCCACTTCCCAGGCAGTTGGCTCTGCCGTCCTTTACCATGAACCCTGAAATAGGTTGTTTCTTTTTCTCATGTTGCAAGTAACACAAAATTTCATGAAATCCTAAATTCAAAAGGCACATGTCCCTTCTTGTTTTGTGTTTTTTTTTTTTTTTTTTTGTATTTCCCCGCTTTGGGGCAGTGTATATTTTTAGTCTATTATGTTTTGTATAGAC
The DNA here is from genome assembly GCF_039906515.1 of Pseudorca crassidens. Taxonomy (NCBI): domain Eukaryota; kingdom Metazoa; phylum Chordata; class Mammalia; order Artiodactyla; family Delphinidae; genus Pseudorca; species Pseudorca crassidens. The sequence goes on along the minus strand of NC_090307.1, from coordinate 5,669,133 downwards.
TAGATCAAACCAGAGTGAAATCTCTATAAATCTCTCTAATAAATGCATAGCAACGTTGAATATTTCAACTCCAGTTGCCTCAGAATCACTTCGCCATCATTAGCATTTTAGTCCTTTTTGTTTCTTTTTCCTTTTGCAGTTGATGCTTCTCCTAGATTGATTGCTTCCACCTGGACTTTTTTAATTTCCTTCTCATAAAAAGTAAGTTAAAAGGAAATCTTATGATGGTATTAATAACACAGACATCAGAAATAATGTCCAGAATATATTGATCTACCTTGTGGTTTGCAGAACACTGAATGACAAACACTAGAAATACTCTCTTTGAAGTGAATTTACATTTTGTATTCATGTATCTTTCAATATCTCTTTCCTCCTGGGGTGCCCGTCTGAAAGCTACAGCTTCTAGCACCATACCTGCCGACAGAGGCTGAAGGAGGTCTTTACATTGTGGAATTGACATTTAAGATAGAGAAAGCCTCCAAGCCCCACCTGAACATAACTAAACAAGGCTGAGTTTCAGGCACTGAGAGAGGTCACGGGGAGAGAATTGAAAGCAGGGTGCTCGACCTGCAACCCTCTGTAAAAATAAGTGTAGCACAGCATGAGGACCGGATCTGTTTGGACAGAGACAGTCAAATCTCCTGTACTCTCAGTCACTTGTGAGACTATGAACAAGTTCATTAACATTTTGATGCTCAGTTGCTCCATCTACAAGTACATCTGTAATGTGTATATATCACTATTATAGATTCAAAACACTTCTGTGAATATTCATGGATTCCCTGGCAACTTCCAAAAATTTACATTTGCTTAAAAAAACACACATAAATCTGAGCAAATAAAAGTAAAAAACAATAAGGTAGAAACACGTAAAATGATTTAAAGGGAGGAGAAAATAGTGTTAGGAGCCAAAGAGAAAAAAACGATTCAGTTTAATTTCGCTTTTCCAAGAAGATAAGATAAAACCCAAACACGGTTTTATGTAGGTTTCGTTCAGAAAGCAAACCTGAAAGCCAGACTCTGTGTGTTTGTGTGTGTGTGTGTACACATACAACATGCTAAGTAGATACATACGGTATTCAATGTTAAAAAAATACTGTGTAAAATCTCAAAAGGGACATTAACTATTATAATGAGGAATATCCTTCCGCAATTTTGCTGAAGATAAGAAAATTTTCTTCATGTGGCTATTTCTATATAATAACCTTTGATAAGAGACAAGGGCACAGCCTTCAACTGCAGCTCAATTAAGGCACTACCATGGAGCACCAAGCTAGGGTAGCCCGGACATGAGGTTTCAACTGTCTGTAGGAATAGCGTTTAGTGGACCTAGAGTCAGGGAGTAATATGTCCCAAGATCTGTCTGTGTCCCTTTGACTCTGTTCTGCAATCAGAGCTTCACCTCCGTCTCAGTTTCTGTCCCTGCCACCTGGGCAGGAAGTGCAGTCTCCTACCCCTGTGTCACTTATAAGTAAATGATTCATTCTCTATCACCCATTTCCCTCGTGACTGTAAAATCTTTATTTACTTTTTCATTTTCCTGTAAATGTTTAAACAATCAACTCTAAGATTATGGAATCCCATATTTAAGACAAATATTAAAACTTGTGACCATGATCCTTGCAAATTTTGGAAATCCGGAGTTTATATGAACACACCTATTAACACCAAAATGTGGGCAGATATGTGAAACTGACATATAGGTAGACAGGCGGGTACTTGAGTTTGCTGGTGAGGCAGCCGGTTTGTGTAAGAACTTCCTGGACCTATTGGTCTCACAGTTCCTGCTGCAAAGACCTAGCAAGTTCATTGCCTTGTTAATGCCCTTCTTCCCCTGATGCCCCATGCCACATTAAGAGCCCCTTTTGAAATCATAATACAGAGGCAATTCCTTGATCCCCATCCCAGAAGTTTGGAGGAGTAGAGAGAATTCGAGAAGGAAACAAATGTAAACCCTTTCTTCCTAGAGGAAACAGAGGAAGATGTCTTTCCTCAATCCCTGATAGGCTTAATGAAAGCACATTTGAACTGTAGCCTCTAGCTTCACTTTATGTATATATAGAAGTCGTCTGGACACATTTCCTTGGAGGCTGCTTGACAGCTTGTTCAAATGGTGACATTTTTCTGACCTTGGTTTTTATTTTTTCCATTTCAGAATCACTTGGGAGACTACCGTGAGACATTTTAATTTGGGCTATAAGTGTTCTCATTCTGTCACACCCCCGACACATGGCAGAGGCACCGCCGAATGACCTAGCTTTTGGTTCAATCTTTCTAAGAAGAAAAAGTAGAAATTGTTACATTCACAGCTAATCTATCTGTCAATAACAGAGAAGTCACGTTATGTTTTTTAGAGGATACTTTCAAGCAAAAAATCTAACCTTTATTTTTTCATATAATTGAAATAGTCTGTCAATGAGAGATAGTTCTCTAAACTCATTTAGTGTATGGTATATTAAAAATGTCATAAAGATATTATTAAGGTTAAAATCTGATGGTGCTTGAATTTCAAAATGCTATTATCTTTTAGAAATTTGTGTTTAATATCTTCCATAAAAATTATCCATAGGTATCATTTAAATTTTGTTTTAATTATTATGGATACTGCTAACTATTGCATTCACAAGACTACTGGATAAAATTGTAAGCAATTGATTCTAGGTTTATTAGACTTATTACAGTATGGGAGAATGCCACCTCGATGACCTTAGCGTTTTCTCAATACAAGGAAATTTGGAGGAAGTATTCATGTGACTTGGGGGCCTGAGCTGGGTGGTTGTGAGGTGACCTTTGCAAGGTGGGGGACTGCTTGGAAGTGGGCAGAGTTCATTACGTACTGGTAAGGCGCACAGTGACGTCCTGAAGGGAATCCTGATGACACACTCTTAGCTTACTTAATTTTAGTATAGTTCATATGTGTGTTTTAGACCCACCCAAACATAATATAAAAAATCTGTTAGACGAGAATTTAACTTTGAACTTTAGCTTAAAATATTAACTTTCTTTGCATATTAAATAAATATGAGTCTCATTGAATTTACTACTTTAATAAACTGTAATCATTTTCTTAAGGAACCCACGATATTGATTTTTATATACATATTCATAGTGTATAACCATTGTATCTAATATTGTTTTAACCATTTATATTATATTTTATAAAATATAAAATACTTTACCAACTTTAACCAAAATACACAACTTTCGTTTATATGGTCACAGAATAAAACTGTAATAGAAGACAGGAAACAGAAATTGTCTAGCTAACTGCTTTTCTATGAGTATACATTTTATATCACTTTAACAAATTTCAAGGTTGCAAATAAACATGTCAGCATGTCTGTGTGTGTGAGAATGGCACCTTTCCCCATGCATAAGAATTTTTATACTGGTTCAGGTAACCAAAATTTCCTTTGAAAAAAGGAATTTACATTTGAGAACTTGGAAAAGGAAATTTAAGTTCAGACACAATGCAGGGCGTGTATTACCATTGTGATCAGAGAAACACCACAGGGAGGGCCCAGACACCTCCAGGAAATGAGAAGTTTCTGAGTAAAGGGTCTGAGCCGTGGCCCTAAGAATGTCTCTATCTGATCTTAGTGGACTGACCATCAATCTTTCAAAAGGTCCCAGAAAAACCTGTTGATCAAGCAAATTTTGCTAGATTTACAGCAATAAGGAGGAATACCCCTTTGCTGGAATCCTAGAAATACCTCAAAAAAGGAAAATTTGGGGAGGATATTCATAGGGTTTTCGGTCTCACCTGGATGAGTTTAAACCAGATCGGGATGGGTCAGCATTCAGGATGTTGTAGCTTTGGACTGGTGGACACAGGAAGGCAAACTTCTTGAAAGCGAGCGGTGTTGGTTCCTTCACATGCTAATTTTCTAGGAGAAAGTATTTCCCAGTGCAGCCGGCTCAGCATTTCACCCAGGCCCAGTATGTTTAACAGAAGGACAGGAACATAGGCCAGGCCCCAGGATTGCTTATGCGTATCAGTAAGTATTCATTGTGCACCAACTACATACTAGATATGGTGGTATCCAAAGTTAAACAAAACAGCATTTAGTGATCGCTTGGCAATCTAGTAAATGAGATACGTGAACAGAAATCATGATAGTTCAGGGCAATCACTATAGTACATGCCAAACGTGGTAGGTAAACTAAATGGTGAGGTGTTTCATTTCCCTTTATTAAATTTCTGTACATTAGCACAGATACTGCTTGTAAATGTATTTTGGGATAGTAACAGAACATTGATGACACTTGGTGATGCTTACCTCAAAATGAAAGTCTGGGGCTTCCCTGGTGGCACAGTGGTTGAGGGTCTGCCTGCCGATGCAGGGGACATGGGTTCGTGCCCCGGTCCGGGAGGATCCCACATGCCGCGGAGCGGCTAGGCCCGTGAGCCATGGCCACTGAGCCTGCACGTCCGGCGAAAAGGAAAAAAAAAAAAAAAGAAAGTCTGAATACTTAGGGGCAAACTAAACTGATTGTCACTGAGAAAAATTTCTTAAAAATCACGGGTTTTTTCATAAATATATTTGTGTGAGTTGTTGCTTTATATTATTTTGGTATCATTGGCATATCAATTTTGTTCCTGATCTCATAGAAATACAATAAATAAAATTTAAATTTATTGTGTCTCATTAATTTAGCTAGGGAGACCCAATATGAATGATAAAAGTGATAATTTTATGTGACTTAAAGCAAATTATCACCTACCAAGGGAAACAACAGTGTTTTCTCTTTTTGAAAAATTACATTTTATGGTTCAAGGAGATCCTAACAGCTTTTGAAAAATGGTAATAAGTACTTCCTCCTGGGAAATTTTACCTTTGAGAACATTAAACTTCCTCGTGGACCCATGGGGGAAAAACTGGTGCTCTGTAGCAGTCTCAATAATTTCCATTTTATGCCAATGAGTAGCAGAAAATCTTATATGAAAGATTGCTCCATCAGTTGCTATGCCAAAGTATGCTATAATTTAAGTTGAAAATTAAGATACAAAGTATGGGGGGGACATATTCAAAGAGCAGTAGAAATAATGCATTTCCAGAATATTAAACTGTGAAGTCTCTGACATTATCCCATCTAATCCTTATCTCTAACAGTCCTGTGGTGTCTCAAGGTTAAAAGACTTGTCAAAGCTCTAGCATCTAGTTCTTCCCAAAGCCTAAAAGAGCCCCTGGCTCTCCTGGATGGGACAGTTCCCTGTTCTTTTCCAAAACAAAGTTGTTTTCGTTTGTCTTTCTCAAAAGATTCTTATTAGGCCTCTAATTCTGCTCTATACTTCTCAGACGTTTGGACCATGGGATTATTTAACTAAAAACATTGTTCAGTGAACGTTTTTGTTCCCATACTTGCATGTGACCTAAGATTACAGGCTTCCAGATGGAGGAATATCACTTTTGATCAAGTGCGTGGCACTCTCCTTCTAGAAACTCCATTAAACAATGAACATAAACAAGGCTATAAACTGCATGAATATGAGATACGTCTATTTTAAAAACCTAGACATCACCTCTGAGTTCCACACGCAGGTATCCAACTTCCTAGTTGAAGTCCCTCTCCTCTGAATGCCCCCAACCATGATCTTCACTCCCTCTACTGCAAAACTGGTTCTCCTCCAGTCCTCCATATAAATAATGGACCCAAGAATCTTTTCATTCCATAAGACTAAGCTTAGGGTCATCCCCCGCCATTTCTAATTCACCAAAGCTGTGTCCATTTTATCAAATAAAAATCCTGAAGGTTCATTCATATCATTTCCTCCATCAGAATGTTGACCTTCCAAACAGTTCTTTATAAAGGAGCAAATGATTATTTTAATATTAAATCTGTGGTCATGGCTGACTCTGCTCACCTGAACCCATTCTATTTAATGCCGCCTTTTTTTTCAAGAACGTCCCCGGGGCACGCACAGATCTGTATGTTGTAGCTGCTGCTAACTCCCCACCCCCCGACCTTCATTTTCTTCCTCACTGACACTATTCTTCCTATTTTCATTTGCCTTCACACTGATCAGAACTCTCACTGTACTTTAGTTAGTTTGAAATTATTTTAAAAATATTACTTGAAATTTTAAGATAAAAATTTCTGGTTATGTATGTAAAAGTCCAGTTTATATCATAAGAAAACTGCATATATGGGCGCAAATAAACTCCCATGAAAACCCTAATGAGGTATGTAATTATTTGAATGTAAAAGAAAATTCATACTCTCTTAAAATGGCATATTTTTATTTTTTTTTAATGTATTTTAAAGATTTTGGCTGCACCCCGAGGCACGTGGGATCTTAGTTTCCCGACCAGGGATTGAACCCACACCTCCTGCATTGGAAGGCAGAGTCTTAACTACTGGACTGCTGGGGAAGTCCCCAAAGGGCATATTTTTAAAGGAAGAATTCGACTGTGATTTTCTCATCTCTCAAAAGACTATGTGAAAGCACTAATGAGGAAGCAGAGACAGATTCCCTTTGCGCGTATAAATTATAGGCCACTTTCTGTCTGTTTAGATTACCCAATTGACCAAATGTTTTAACAGAAGGCAAATATTTTCATTACTGCCATTGAGTACACCCAAAGATAGGTGTAAATGTAAACGGATGTGTAGCTGGCTACAGAGACAGAAAGGGGAAAAGAGGCAGTTAGGAGACGCACGAATATTGTCAAAACACCAGTTGCACGGAGCAAATTTAAAGAGGCAAGGAAGACCTTGTTCAAGGTTATAGCAATAGAGAAGCGAGAACTCAGTCTGAGCTCAAATTTACTGAAAAAGGAAAGGGCTGGAGAATTTTTAAGAGCTAGGGTCAGGGGGAATCTTAGGCCACCGTGTTTCCTACCTAAAGGAAAAGGAAACTGTCTCATCACTCCATCACAGAAGGTAGTTTTACAAGTTGGCAAGAGGTACCCATTAGAGGCAGGCTTACCCTGTCCCACAAAGCTGGGAGGTGGTGGCATCTTTCTTCTTGAGGATTGCATCTCAATGGGATGGATCCCAAGTCACTGAGAAAGACATTCCCTGGGTCTTGAAACTGGCAAAAGATTTTCTTTTATAGATTTATATCTCAAAGGGGCAGAGAAAGGATTTACAATTACAAGTTCTCTAAAGTAAATGCTTTCAGAAAAGGGAGGTGGTCTGGGTCCTAGAATCAGGAAGACCTTTGTCTAAAGCTTAGTCAAGCCGAAAGGAACATGGAGGGTTGGTGGAGAGATGCGAACTTAAATGGGGAGGAAGACAATGTTTCTACTTGTTCCAGGGCAACCTACTTCTCAGATTCTGTCCATGTTGCCAATGGCACTGGATGTACTCCAGGGCATTAAGAGAATAACCCGTACAAAGACATTGATGACAGTTATTCCCTTATTTTCGTACTTTATCTTAATTGGTAGTCATATGCCTAGCATCTGTCTTCAAGGACTATTCTGTAACATCTTGTCCAGAGGTCATGTAGTTAAAGGTTTTATTTCTTGGCATTAATGGGTAAAGTTGCATAAAATTTATGAGGTAGTGTGTTAGAAACATCTTTTAAAACCATTTGTAGGATGGTTTATAATAACATTATAAATGATCTAACAAATATATACAAAATATATCATTTAAATGGATGCTAAGACATTATTTTGATTTTAGCTATGATCTCACTAGTTTCAACATCCTAAGTGGTATGAGGTTTATCCAATATCTCCATAGTAAATTTCCAAAGAAAATCCTGGAAATCAAGATTCAGGTAGTGTCATTAGTCTGTTTACAAATCAAGCACATATAAAGAAGTAATGACTTGTTTTCATTACCTGAAAATATAGGACCTTATAAAAATTATTCAGAGTCCAATTACAATCCCTATCAAACAAGTATGTGCGGCTTGCCTGGTGGCGCAGTGGTTGAGAGTCCGCCTGCCGATGCAGGGGACGCAGGTTCGTGCCCCGGTCCGGGAGGATCCCACATGCCGCGGAGCGGCTGGGCCCTTAAGACATGGCTGCTGAGCCTGCACTTCCGGAGTCTGTGCTCCGCGACGGGAGGGGCCACAACAGTGAGAGGCCCGCGCACCGCAAAAAAAAAAAAAAAAAAACAAGTATGTGAAAATATACAATATAATTACTACATGTACTATTAAAGATCGTAAAAACAACACCTAAGCATATAGAGCGAGGGCATGCGCCAAACATATTCCTCAGTGTGCTGATGTGTAATTTCATTTAATAGTCATTAAAAAATTTTAACAGGTGTCTTTTTAATGCCATTTCATAGGTGATAACTATTAGTCAGTGAGAAGGTATAACTTGTAAAAATCATGCCTAATAAGTGAAGATACCAGTAGGGTAATTACAATCATTTATATCCCTTTCAGGAAAATGAGTCATTTATGCAAACACATGTTTACAAATGTAATTTGCCTTATGAACACCCATACTGTGTAATTTCCTCATGCTGTTTTCTAAGAGAAAATGTATGATTAGTTAACAGGAACCTAGATACTAAGAAGTTCCTTCATACAGAACAAAAATATGCATCCCTAATATCAATAAATAAATACGATTTTTATTGATTTGTCTCTTTTCAATGAAATTGATTCAAAGCCAAGTTATTTCATTAGAAAATTATGAAATTAAAAACATTAACGGATGATTGTAAGTTAAAGCATTTGGTTAGAACATGCGAAGCATTTTTTTACTGTAAATTGAGCAGTGAAACAATTGAATTTTACTTGATAAATTTTATGGCAAGGTCTTTAAGGAAATTATAAATAGCAAATCTAATGTTTCTGTAAGTTTGTGTAATACATATTAGTTTACAAAATCCCACTTAACTGTGGAAATATCTATAAGAAATTCTCTTTGAAATGTAATTCTACTCCTTTTGTGAAATAACTAAATGAAATGAAACCAACTGAAAATTAAAACAAAAAATTAGCAACTCACTGTTTGCCCAAGTCAGTTAGGAAATGAAAGATAACCTTTCAAAATCAAGGTTAAAAGAGATTTATTTTATTTTATTTTATTTTCATTTTGAAAATTGAGCAGCTTCTATATTATAGCTAAAAATACAGGAAAAATTATAAAATAGACATGGAAATATGTTTAATGAGCAAATTGTACAATAAAAATAAAAAAATTCTAGGATGCAATAACATACTAGAATCAATAATCTGATGAAAATGTTATTATCAATTTTCATAGCTTTAAAGTAAAAGGTAACAACAGCAGCTTTGTAATAATTAAATAATTAAGTGAATTCATATAAGTAAAAGGCTAAAAATAATGCCCGTCATATTAAAAGTCAATAACTATTATCTATTACTTTTATCATCATCATCTTTACTAACAGGTATAACCTAAATTGACTATAGTTCATAGAGTTCAATAAATTTAAAAACACATTGTTTGTTAGAGTCTATATAGGTCTAAAATATAGAAAGTAGTTTGTTTAACTACTTATGTGTTATTGCACCCCAACCCTGGACATTAGCTCCATTTAGTGACCTGCAAAAACAAACTAACAACAACAAAAAACCATCAACTCAGCAAAACATAAAGTCAGCCATACTACTGTTTCATATTATCATCGAGGTAAATTTTTCTGTGGCAAGAAATTTTGATAAGAAACATGCAAAATTGTAAAAACATTTTTTAAAGTTCTACCTCATGTGGCCATCCCAGCAAACACTCTCTCATAATGATCTGAATTCCTGTAAATTTATCTCATGCTGGTTCAGATTTGAAGCACTGTTTGTTGACAATGTTACTATGACTATCCCCTCAACTAAATTGGCTGTTCCTAAAAAGACAAAGAGAACTGTATGTATTCCTTTGTATCCTCCACAGCACTTATTTTCACAATATTTTGATACTTTAATACATGTACAAATTAATTAATAAAAGTAGATCAATAATTAATGAAGTGCCATAGTTATAAATACATTAAAATTTGTTCCAAGTTATGCTCTATTTTTATAAGAAGAGGAGGAATAATATGGCATTTGGATGCTAGAGACAATCAGTAGTTTAAGTTGATGTCAACTCTAGGTAAGAAAAGAATGTACACATAAGGAAGCAATTCACTTAAAGGTACGCAGAGAAGCAGCGATAACAGCTATAAATCAATCATGTGCTTAATAGAAAGCTACTCTCCAAATTCTGACATTTGGATTCAGAAGATTTTAAGTAAAAGGTATATGTGAATCTTAGTTCTGCGGCAGAGAAAGGAACAAAGATATTCTAAAATAAAAACATTCCAAAAGACCGTCAAAAGTAAAATGAGGCATTCAATGGGGTATTTTTTTCCCACTGAATGCATAAAAGACAAGTTGTTGTTATGTCACACTTTAGAATCAGGAATGAAACCACTCAGAGACAGAAAAGAAACCACCCCTAACCATCCTTACCATATCTATTGCAGCAACATAGTTTTGCTTCCTTGCAAATCATTTTGGAAACCTCTTTTCTCCCCTTCTGAATCATTGTTTATATTGCACTGTTCTCACTCCAAATGTCCCAAGGCTGAGCCTAATCGCTTCAGTGATTGAATCAGCAGTTGGCATGTGACACATCATAGATTAAAGAGAATTTTATCAGAGGACTTTGCAACTGCTATTTAGAAAGAGAGGCTCTGTTGATCCTGTATCGCTGGTGAGAAGGAGGTAAGATGGGAATTGACAGGGGCCATTCTTATATCACTCTGGAGGAGCCTGTCTGAGAATAATGCCACATCCTAAGACAGCAACGACATCTAAAGCAAGGGGAGGGGAGAAGAGGAGAGAAGGGAGAGGAGGAAGGAAGGGGAGAAAGAAAGAGAAAGAGAGAGAGAGAGCGCGGGAGGTGGGGGGAGGAGCAGAGAGAGAGAGAAAATACATGAGAGATGCTAGATACATAGATAGATATGTAGATAGATAGATAGAAAAATGATAGATAATAGATAGAGAGATGGTAGACATTAAATTTTTTATCACATTTCACATTGTTTGGATCTCCTTGTACAGATCTTACCAGAGTCAACCTTATCCTTGTATTTCTTGGTTTCATGACTCAGTAGATCCTATTGTATCACTTGAGCAAAACTGCCCATCATTTGCAATTGAAAATGCCTTGGCTTTTATAACAAGGGCTATATATAAGTACATGTGCTAGTCCTTTTATTGATGTACACTGGGGTAAAACTTAATCTCACAAGAAGGGCACAATTTGAAAAGCTAAAATGGAAAATCATTTATTTTCATTCTTCTCAGATTATTGGAAATGTTCTTTGACTTAGAGATTGAATATGCTTGAATCATACTATCTGCCCCTTACAAGATTGATATCTACAAAATAATACTTTCAAAAATACGTTGTATTGATCCATTTAGTTAAAAATCTTTGTCAAGGGGCTAGTATATTGAGGCTTCACTAATACAAGTACACTGACAGTCAAATATTGATGTCTTTTACCCTTATAGATTTTATAGTTCAGTAGATGGGGTAAACATGATAAAATAATGACATGTATTAATGAAAAACTGCAACTATGTCTAGTATATAAGGATTTAATCTAATCATGAAGGTCAGGAAGACTTCTGTTTCCCTGATGGGTACATTTAAGAGCTAACTTAATTATAACTGATCTAAAGAAAGAACCAGAGCAACATTCTCTCTGACGACATAAAACTATCAAAATATAAATATTCAATGCAGCAACCAAAGCATTAAGGACATAAAAACTCTTAAAACACTGCAGTTAGCCATTTGTAAGTATGCCCTACAAGCAAAATCTGTATTATTTCAAAGCATCTGTGTTTATCTTCTTTGACGTTTTTCAGCCTCATTGACTATGGTCAATGTAAATAACTGAAACTTATTTATATTAAATCCTGTTCGCTAAGAAATCGAAACCTTTCCTACCAATGTTTCAAAAAGTACGTTTTGAAATAATTTGTTCAAAAGTATGTTCTAGATTCAGAGGGAAAGCAAACTAAGTTCCCCTATTAATTCCCAAACTCTTAGAATCTATAGAATACAGACACACACACATGCTTTTAAACACATTGCATTACAACTAGAAAATATGGTGTGAACCTTATCAAGCAGGATTCCAAGTAGAAGAATGGAAAGAATGCAGTTTATAGATTTCAAGCTTAAGTAAGAAATAAGTTCTTGTTATAAGGGCTGAGATTTTATTAACCACAATATAACTAAACCTATCATACATGGCCGAAATAATCCTCATTTGGGTTTCAAAGGTCTAGGCAAGCTTGGAATTTATGGGATTAAATATAATGTGGAAAAAATGAAAAGAAATTCATTGAAAAATTATTAGTGTTTTGAAGCATTAAATAGAGAGCACCTCACAGACTGTGAAAGTTTGCACAGCGCGGAGAATGTGAGGTTGAAAGAAAGAGACTCCTGACAAAGCTATAAGAGATAGGAAATTTGAATACAATCTATTTGGATTTTTGTCCTGCTAAGAATTACGTATCAGAGGGACATTCGGGTGATTTTCTCTGGCAATTCAGAATTTGAGAAAATCCACATTAGAGACAAATAAGATATTTATCTCATCATCAGGATTTTCTAAACACCTGCAAGGAGATCATCATTAAAGAAGGGGTGGAGGGAAGTATAACTGAAAGGGGTGTTTAAAAGAGTGGAGAACTCAGAAAATGGCACAGTGAGGCATAGGTGAGGCCTCGGTGCTTATTCACTGTCAGAGTCAAGTTCTGTGTGGTGAGAGTAAGACTGAACCAGCAGGAAGCAGATCTGTGCAGTCAGGGTGACTGAACCATGATAATTAGACACTGAAGCTTTGCCCGGTCCATCAATTAGCTTCAGGAAATGTCCAAAATGAAGCCCATGCTTCTGAACAAGGAAAATAGCACTAGAGATGAAGCACGAGGACAGAATGTTTTAAGGGGAGGAGGATAATTAGGTAATCTACGTGCAGTTCTCAAGGATGCAGCCACTCTGTTTTAACCTGGGAGGGAGTTGTAACTGGACATCTACATGCTTTTCAGCATACAAGCCGCAGATTATAGAGTAGCCAATAATCCTTGAAGAAATTGTTAGGATGACAATTCTAGCATGTAAAGAATTACAGCCATGCCACCCTTTTAAAAGTTGTATTCACCTGTGAGTCTAGATCAATCTCACAAGGCAATTGCCTGTCTAGAGATATTTCTTATACAATAGCATGGTAATGCAGTAATCAGTCAAAAATGCACAACTGTTGACAGCCCAACACCTGTGCTTTTAAGGTTTGCATTCAAAATCAGTGGCACATTGTCAGTAAAGATATCTTGAGTGGATTACTCTTAACCCTGGATTACTTTACATATATCTATGTTACTAGTCACACAGTATGGGATATGGAAATGCTTACAAGCTACAGTATGGCTAATAAAAATAGAAGTCATTACACATTCAACTCTGTGCCATTTTATGCTTTGAATCTTATACGAGTTAGCTTGAGATCTCACTTGAAACTCAGATTATCATGAATTTTTCAGAACTGAGTAACTTACAGTGCCTTGTGACATGGAAATATTTTAGTAAATATAAGATGACAATTAAAAGAAAAATTTTATGTGCATCTTAGCTTCATTTCAGCAGTTAAAAATCAAGTTCAATTGCCTTCTTATAGAGAAAGGATTGAGACTGCCAAAATACAGAAACAACACTAGAATGAAATAAAACAACTTCCACTAGCCTTAATTAGAAAAAGAAAAAAAAAAAAAAACGACATAAATGTGATAATTAAGACATGAGTTTCCATGGATGACAGCATTTCTAAATTGCAACTAAATCTAATTTTGTGCATTTTGTAATCTCTGCTCTGGATTTATGCATGCAGCAGAGAAAACAAATTGGTGATTTGATAGAATTAAATATGAGATAACCTGATTGCTGATAGTGTCAGAATTTACACGGATACTCTAGGAAATAAATACCTCTGGACATTAGCAATGTTGACTTAGATCTTCCCATTACAGTAAGCAATCACTGTGTTTAAGTAGGCCTGACCTCCTGTATTCAATGAGAGAGCAACTGAGAGAGAGAGAGAGAGAGAGAGGGAGGATCAAAGAGGGACCTAAAGTCTATGGATCCACCAGCTACAGAGAACCTATAGTACTCATGGGCTCACATATTTGGTCTTCCCCAAGCTTGTAGACTCTGCCTGGGTCTGACTACCCCTAAAACTAAGAAGGAATAAGAAAGATGAGTTTGGGTTTTTAAGACAGAATGACATCAACCACCAATAATTATTCCAAAACATTGTCTTGAGCTGTAAATAATCAAGTTTGAATTTTAAATTATCCTCTATTGGAGGACAACCAGGATGGAGTAATAGAAGCGTCTGTTCGTAAAAATGAGCCGAAATGTCCTTTCCCCCTATAATAAGTACTATTATTCCATTTACTAGATGAGGAATCAGAGGCTCAAATTGCTAATGCAACATTCCAAAGCTCAAAGAGTAAACAGCAGAATCACATTCAAAAAGACCTTCTTAACTCTTGATTTTTCTATGCCATAGAAAGATCTCCTGTAAAAGGGATAGAAAGATGTTTCCTATCATCTCTCTAAATGGATTATACTATTTCTAATACTAAAATGCCAATTTAGAAAATAACAACATATGGAAGCAGGCAGGAAAGAAATTAACTGAATAATAAGAATAATAGCCAGAACAAAAGGGCATGAAAAGGAAATAAAAGGAAAATACAGAGGGAAAAGGAAGAAACAGAACAGCTCCTATCTGCTGATGACGTCTGTCTATAGAAAATCCCAAGAAACCAAAAAAAAAAAAAAAAAATCCCAGAATGAACAAGTTAGTTAAACAAGGTCACAGGATACAAAATCAACACACAAAAATGACTCACATATGTACATACCAACAATGAAGATGTGGAAACTGAAATTAAAAACACAATACCATTCACAATCACTACAAAGAAAATGAAATACTCCATTTTAAATAATCTAACGAAAGATGTACAGATACATATGCTAACAATTATAAAATGCCCATGAAAGAAATCATAGCTCTAAGTAAACTGAGAGACATCCTGTGTTCATGGCTCAGAAGATTCAACATAGTATAGATGTCAATTTTCCCAACATTGATAATATAGGTTTAAGGCAATTTCTATCAGAATCTCAGGAAGATTATTTGTAGATTTAGACAAGGTTATTTTAAAATTTTCTAGAAAGGCAAAGGAACTAGAATAACTAAAATAAGTTTGAGGGAGAAGAATGAGGTGGAACAGCTCAGTCTATCTGATCTCAAAGTTTAATACAGGTACAGTAATAATCAAGACTATGTGATATTTGTGGAGGGACAGATGCATGGATCAGTGAAACTGAATAGAGAACTCAGAAATAAACCCACATAAATATGCCCAACTGATTCTTCTCAAAGGTGCAAAATCAATTTAATGAAGGAAGGATAGCCTTTTCAACAAGTGCTGCTGGAGGAGTTAAACATCCATGGGCAAAAAATAGAAACTTGCCATAAACTTCACTCCTTATACAAAAACTCAAATGGATCTTGGCCTTAAATATAAAATGTAAAACCATAAAACTTTTACAAAAAGACATAACAGACAGGTTTAGGGATCTGGGTTTAGATGAAGAATTTTTAGAATCGACACCAAAAGTGTGATCCATAAAAGGGGAATAATTGATACATTGGCCTTCATCAAAATTAATCACTATAGCTCTGTGAGAGATCATGTAAAGAGGACAAAAGGATAACCTACAGGTTTGGAGAAAATATTTGCAAACTACATATGTGACAAAGGACTCGTATCTGGAATTTGGGGGGATGGGGGAACTTTCAAAATTCAATAGTTAAAAAAAAAAATTAGAAAATAGTCCAAAGTCATGAACAGGCATTTCATGGAAGATAAAGATGGCAAACAAATGCTCAAAAATATTGAAAATCATTATCTGGTAGGAAAACACAAATTCAGGCCACAGTGAGATATCTCTATACACCTGCCAGAAGGGCTAAAATAAAAAATAGTTGCAACACCAAATGCTGATGATGTGGGGAAACCGACTCCCATACATTGCTGGTCTAAATGGGAAATGGTAGAGCCACTGTGGGAAAGGCCTTAGCAGTTTCTGAAGACAAACACGCAAGCAAAACAAACAAAACATTATGCAACTCGCATGCAACCCAGAAATTGCACTTTGGCATTTATCCCAGAAAAAAATGAAAGCTTATGATATATAAAGTTCACTCAATTTGGAATTATTTTACCAAAAAGAGGTTAGTGGCTAAAATTTTTAAGATCTGTATCAGGACTTCACAAAATTTATTGAATATATTAATCCCTGATATGAAAAGATACACAAATCATTTCACATAATTAATACAAATTTAAAATAATACATGCCTTTACAAATGACCTATAAAAAACCTTCTTCTTCTACCTTGTTAGGGAGGAATCACTTGCAGTGTGTCAAAATTTGAAACCATCTAGAGTATTATAAATCTTTGAAAAAAGATTTTGAATGTGAACGCATCTATAAGATTTTAATTATCTAAATAATCCTATTTTATATTGAGTCCACCACAAGTAAGGGGTCTATCAGAAAACAAAACAAATACAAAAACAAAAGCAAAGCACTTAGGTGGATATCTGTCTTTTTCCAAAACACTAGAATTTGTACACGTAATGATAATTATATTATAGCTAATATTTACTCACCGATTATTACATGTCAGGCAGTGTGCTAACTTCGCATCGCCCCATAATATCCCCGCGAAACTTAAAAATTCCACAGCCCGCGTGGCAAAGTTGGAATTGAAAAATCAAGTAACCGTTCCTCCCACCACCATAACAAAACAAACATAATTCTATATACATGAAGACAATTTAGGACTTTTTTTTAATTCCAGCAATCTTTGTTACTACAGATATCACACGCAGCAGGAGTATATACACAAAATACTGCCTTTAAGCAGTTCTCACATGCTGTTAAAGACACAGACCTACAGTATAAATAACTCAGATATGTTTTTAAAAGAGAGACTATGAGAAAAAAAATCTTTCTTGTTTTTACCAAGTCAGTAAAATTGAAATACTTAAACCTGATAAAGAAGGCATTAAAATAATTCTCTAGAGCAATCACCGTTATAAAATAGCAATGTGAAAAAATGCAAATAAAATAAAGTAAATTCAGCATTGTATTAATTGCAGGGATTCTTCAATAAAGCATATATATTTACATATTACTACAGGTTAACATAAAACATTTAGTTCAATAAATTTCTAAAATGCATTTGACGAAATTCAACTCTTACCCCTCACAAGGAATCTTCAGGGGCAAGAGAGTGTGGCGTGAGCCTGTCTGATTCCCCTGAACTCACTTTTCCTGCCTGGGAATCCAGCCTTCCTCATTAACCAGCTGGAACCTGGGACAAGTTACCCAATCTCTCAAACCTTCACTTTCCTCAACTGAGAAATGGGTTTAATAATAGTATCTACTTCTTGATTGTTGTATGAATCCAAGAAATCCTGCCCTTAAAGTGCTGACCCCAGAAAGCACCTAATAGACTGAGGACATTCTAAAAACAAACAAGGACATTTACTCTAGGGACATAAAAATAATCAGTGGTGAAATAAAATGTGAATATAGTCACAATTTTATAAGCAATACGTTTACTTGATTTACACTTTGGAAAACGTGAAAGAAGATAATTAAATGTAGATTCGTGCTTGGTGGATTACACGGGCTGTGTCAGAGGGCAAGGAGGAGGAGCTTGAACAAAGCTGCAGAAAGCTAGCCCTGTTGTATCTGCTTGTGACCCTAAGGTGCGAGACTGTCATCGGGGGTCAGCTGGACTGGACTGGCGCTGACACCGTTGGATGGCGGGGCTGTGGCTCCCAGGTGCCGGGATTACCTTGTCCCCTCCTTCTATTAGTAGCACTGTAGCGAGGCGATAGAGCAGTTTGCTGGTGTTATGGAAGATCACCTCTAGCTAACTCCACCTCACAGGTGGACCGGAGAATTTTGTGAGTGGTTGTTTCAGTGGACCAAGAAGAGCTCTGCGGGCAGCTGCTGGCATGGTCCAGGAGCGCACCACACCTGTGTGCGGGGCATCCTGGGTCCTTGTAGGTTCCTCCTAACTCCTGCTAGATTTTCAGAGCCACTGCAAGCACCACGGTATACATATCATTCTGCCTCACTGCTATCGCTGTTGGCACTACTAGCAAAGAGATCCGGACTGGAAAACAATGAGCTTTTATTACAGGAGGCTTGTGAAGGTTGAGATCCTTGTGCTTTTAGCAAGTCCTGCTGCATGGAATGTTCCTTCTGCCCTGCGTTACTGCCAAGAGGCTAGAGACAGTAATGAGAATAAAAATATTATTTGCAGGATAGGAACACATAGATACCTGTTTTTTTTTTAAAGAATAACTTATTGGCTTACATGTCTTCACTGAATAACTAAAAACCCCAGAAAGCATCATCTAAAATCTTATAAATGGAAAGTGAATGTAATGAGTGACTAGTAATAAAATTAATATGCAGAAATCAATGGTAAAAATGAAGTAACCATTTTAAGATATCAATATAATTGAATTAAAAATCCCCTTACAACGGTAAAAGAACACATTGAAAATAAAGATTGCCTTACAAATAAGAAAAAAAGAAAAAGCCACAAACCTACCACAATAGCTAAATTTATTGAGTACCCATTGCCAGGAAATAGTCTATATCAAAACAACCTGCACAAATAAAATTTTAAAAGCTTTTGTTTAAATCAAAATAAAGATGTAAATAAATTTTAAAGCATAGCTCGCTCTTGGAGCTGATGAAATGAAACTAACTATTATCTCCCAATTGTGCTTAACATTTAATGGGATAGCAATTTAACCAAACAGGGTTTATTTGTTCTGTTTGTTGTTGTTCTTTTTTTATTTCTTTTGCTTGAGGGTATTAAATTAATTTGCTTTTCTGAAAGAAAGAACAAACAAGAAGAGACAGAAAAAGTCCAAGAAATTTTCTGTAAAACAGAAATTTTTTTTCTACCATATATATATATATTTTTTTTCTGGTAGGAGGGCCTCTCACTGTTGTGGCCTCTCCCGTCGCGGAGCACACGCTCTGGACGCGCAGGCTCAGAGGCCATGGCTCACGGTCCCAGCCGCTCTGCGGCATGTGGAGTCTTCCCGGAGCGGGGCACGAACCCGCGCGTCCCCTGCATCGACAGGCGGACTCCCAACCACTGTGCCACCAGGGAAGGCCCACATTTTATTTTTTAAAGGTAGAGAAACTTTAAAAATCTGATAGCTATGGAGGAATAAAAAGTAAATCAGTGAGTTGTAGCAGAATAGATGAATGAAAGCTCTGTAGGAATTATTCCAGTTATTTATTGCTATAAAACACTCCACCTCAAAATTTCATATAGCAAATCTGCAATTTGGGCAGGGCTTAGAGGGGCAGCTAGCTCCTCTCTCCTTTCGGTGTCACCCACATGTCTGTAATGCTGGTGGCTGAAGCATCTAAAGGTACCCTTGCTCACCTGCCTCGCCTCAGACTGGGAAGACTCAAACGGCTGGGGGCTGGAACACCTGAGTCCCCTCAGATATTTCTCTCACTTTATCTGTGATCTCACCACTCATTGGTGGGTGTAGGATGGTTGGACTCACATTGGAGGTTCAGGACTCCCAAGGACTTCCCATTAGCCTAGGAAGAAGCTCTAGTGTATTTTATGACCAAGCCTCAGAAGTCATAGAGCATCACTCCTGCCATATTCTATTAGCCAAATCGGATACATAGTTGTTGCCATGTTGAAGGGGAGGGAGCAAAGACGCATCTCTCAATGGAGGAGTGTCACTGCCATGTAGAAAGAAAAGCATGGAGAGTGGGATCATATCTGTTGTGATTGCCATTGAAAAATAAAATCTGTCCCAGACGTATTCTAGACCACAGTATCATTTCAAGTCAGTGCGGAATGGTAGGTATACAATAACCGATATTTCTAGCTACAGAAAAAAATATGAAGCTCTTCATTTACAAATAAATATAAACAAGATGAGCTCACCTTACAGCAGAATAATGTTCATATCGATCAAATAGCTAAAATTAAATAAAATGAAACCTTCAACATACGAGAAGTAACCTGGATAAGTTTATTTCTAGTTCTGAAGTGTCAATGGCTTTCCTAGGAAGACGTGAAATCCATAAAAGAAAAAAAATAAAATTGTCTCCGTATAAATTTAATCTCATATAGAGAAAATTGCAATAACTAAAGCAAAAAGAAACAAGATACTGAGAGAGGTTTGAAAAACATAAGACAAACATAAGACAAATTGAGGTTTATATTCTCAATTTACAAAGATTCCACAGAAAAAAAAGAAACTATACCAAGTAAAACAATTTGTAAGGGATATGAACAATTATTTCACAGAAAATAGAAAAACAATTGGAAATTGTCCAAAAAACATAAGGAAAGTACTGCAAACCATTCATAATTTAAGAAATGCATGTCAAAATCAAAGACTGCCTTTAGCCACAAAGATGTTTCTAAAGATATCCACATATTTTTTAAACAGCAGAAATAATCTCAGGGCTGGTGTATAATATCTGTTCATCTATTTATAAGACCAAGGTTTTCTTTTACACTCTTCTGCCTAGGTGAAATATTATTCCACACCAAAAGGTCACTGAATATTGCCACAATTGTTATATGCATTTAATGCTATTTAAATAATAGAGGAGGAGATCATGAATACTTAAATTTAAAAAATTCTGGAATGCATAATCTGAGAAAAATATTTAGGTGTGTATAGAAAATGTTTAGAACAATAAAACATTCAGGCCGTTTCAAACCTTAGGACTTCAAGGTTTTAGTCCTTGTGGCAATAAATGGAAAGCACAGAGAAGAATAAATCTGAGTTTGCTGTGACTTCAATAGCAAATGCAGATTAACAATAAGAGCAGATTCCTTGTCAACTGAGGTTGAAAACATCTGCTTTATTGTTACCCTGAGTATCTGGTATTAAAGAGTGTCTTTTGTTATTCATTTCTGTCATGTGTACATCCTTGGATTTAAATAACAAAAATGGATAGATGATTAAGATGATAGATGGATAGATAGATAGATAGATGTGCCTCTCCCACACACACTCCTGTGGGTGATAAAATTAAACCTGGAATGAACTGTCATTGTACCAAATAATCAATTTCTTTTCATTCTTTATGTTAAAAACAGAATTAGTAGCTGGAATCAGGAAAAAGATCTAATGAAACCAGGAAAAGATCTAGTGATAAACAAGGCATCATAAAAGCTTTGCCAATATGAATTTTGTGTTTCTTTTCAGTATAAAAGGAGAAAAATTCTAAAAGGAAGAAACCTATGCTTTCCGCCCTCTCTTATTTCGATCAGTAGAGACTGACCCCATTCTCTAAGAAGAGAAATTCAATTTTGTATTTTAAAAATGTCTTAGAGAGGCTGCCATTGAAGGATGATTAAACTTATCTAAAAGGTTCACATCAGGCTAACTGGCTTCAGCCCCTTTTATCATATTTTTTTATATGTGACTTGATTATCAATTTGTGATAAGTAAAAAGGTCTACTTTTAAAACATTTTAGTGCTTGCAAAGGGTCATCTTTTGAGACCCTTTAATATATCTTTTGATTTCTAATGCATTTCTTTTTTCTCTTTATCATTTACTTCTCTTTGTCCAATGAGTGTATTCTGTATCTTTTGCATCTGTTCCTGACTTCATTTGGATGTTTGCATCATTATTCTTAAGTCTGAGTTATTGCTTATTTAAACTATGCATCTAAAGCTCTAAACTTCCATAGTACCATCTTTAACTACATCACTGAATTTTGATAGGTAGCATTTTTGTTACCGTTCGGTTCTATTTTGTGGAAGAAAGACTTGAGCTCCTTGTCTTGAACATAGGCAGAAAAATATTAGCTGTGAGACTTTTATTCATCCCAATTCAGCGAAAACACAGAAATCCAGGTCTTCACTAATGCTCATCTATTAAGGTGCCTTAATGTAATTCCAGATGAAATGCCTTCTGTCAAATGCTGACTCCCCAGAAGCCTTCAGGAAAACATGTTAATCAAGAAAAAAGAAGCTTATTAGATTTGGTGCAGTAAGAGAGAACACTACTTTGACAGAATCTTAATAATGTCTCAAACTGAGGAAATTAAGGAAGAGAATTTACAAGGATTTAGGATCCAGGCTGGACAATTCTTTCAAGCCTGATATCTAGTTGGGTTTGGGCAGAGTTTATGAGGTAATTCCCTGTAATTTCGAAGTTATTTCTTATTTGATTCATGAAATACTCTGAAGTTTGGCTTTCTTTTGGTGTTCAATGGTAACTTTATCTTTTGGTTATTGATTTCTGACCAATTGCATTCTAATCAAAGAACCTATCTTGTATGACCCTTATTTTTTTAAATGTGTTAACCTGTGGCCTATTGTGTATGCAATTTTTGTAATGTTTCATGCCTTGGAAAAATTCACATCCTCTAACTTGGCAGTATACAATTCTAGGTATGTTTGTTCAAATCAATTTGCATGTTGTTTAAATCTTCTCTAACCTTAAGTACTTTTTGCCAACTTAAAAAAATTATCTATAATAATGGTGAATTTGTCAGTCTCTTCTTTTGGAAATGATAGGTCTGTGTATATGTGTTAGTGATATCTTTATTTTCATTATTTTGTCTACTTTCTCATTTCCCCCACAATGTTTCATATTCTTATTATATGTTTCCCTACAGTGCTTGTAACTTATAAACTCTGCCTTGCTTCTTAACAGACTTCCTCTTGAAATTTTGCTATGCATGCTTAAATTACTGAGGGCTAAAATGATTCATTATTTCTACTCCCCTTTTAAATAATATGAGAATATTAAAATTATCTTACTCTAATTTCCCCCAATATATCTTATATTATTGTTGGTATAGCTTCAAAAATAGGGCATAAATATTAATGTTTATACAGAAAAATATGTACTGCTATCACTACCAATCTTTACCAATTTCTAAGTTCACAATCTGAAAAACGTTGTGAACATTCTACTGACCTTTTTCCTCAGGGCAGTACTGGCCGTAACATTCCTTGTGTTGTCTAGAGTGGAATATTTTTGTAGTGCTTTGATTTGCAATATGAAACATGATTCATCTACTAAGTATAGGCTTTTCTCATTCCACATATTTTGATAGGTAATGGTTACATTGTCATTATTTTATAACTAGGAGTTTCTGAGGAGGGTCATTTTTAATTTTAAAGGGTTGACAAATATATGCATTTATGTACGTATAATGTTGTTGTTATTTCCTAGTAGTCATAAGTATTTCACTTTTAGGAATTTAATTAGATATTTTTTATTTTATTTATTTTTTTGGCTGCACCATGCGGCTTGTGGAATCTTAGTTCCCCGACCAGGGATTGAACCCGGGCCCTCAACAGTGACAGCATGGAGTCATAACCACTGGACAGCCAGGGAATTCCCCGATATTTTTTATTTATCAATGATCTTTTTTTTGCCTCATAATAAATCAATGACCCATGCTCACTAGTCAAGAATATTTTTACTCAACGCATTAAGCCTTTTACTTTTCATATACATGGAAAATTTTTCATAGCCATGCATAAGTTAAATAAAACTTATTCACTGGGCAGTATTCATTGCAGAGCTTCAAACCTCTTAATCCTTTCCCCCCAGGTAACAATCTGTTAAACTGAAAATTTGTTATGATTTCTATCAATATTCCTTTGCATTCTTTCACTCTTGCTCTGCAATGTTAAACATCTGTGTCTTAATTTGTTTGTTTATAACTACATAGCAATTAGGCCAAGCTAGGTGTTAATCTTCAGACGCAGGGGAAGGTTCTCCTGCATCCTGGTACCTGCACATTGTGCTGTGATATTAGGCCACTCTGATCCACATCTGAAGGCAGCTCCCTTTAAGTAGACCCCCTTTCTATTCCCCAACTATCATGTCTTTCTCTAGTGCACCTCATTTTTCTTTGGGAAGAACACTTTTCCTTAAATCTCCACTGCTTAATTAGGTCATGATACTGATAATTTCGTTAGAAAGAATAAAACTCAACTTGCAGCTGGCATTTTCCCTTTTTTTCCCCACCTGTAATGTTTTCTTAGATGAACAGAAGAAAGCACTGCTAACTCCCTCTATTACCATTTATAAGGATTTAGAATTTCTGCTTAAAAGCATGAATATTGACAAATGGAATGGAAGTGAGAAAGCTAACAGGAAACACAGTGGATCCCCTTTCACAGGGCAGGACGGTAAGAGCTGAGTACCCCTGCGCCCCAGAGCTTCCCTGTCAGACCTACCTGTGAACTGAGACGCTTGTGTCCACATGACCATTCTGTTCTAGAAAATACTTGTTCAGGAAGAAAAACCTGTAAACCTTTGATTAACCTCACTGTTTACTTCAGGAAGTTTCTGGAACACAATTTACCCAAACACGTGGGCAAATAGATTTCTTACCAAGGACACTTTCCTTATGAAGGAAACCCCAAAACTGCTGAAACCCTAACACTATCATCCCTTTATCCCCATTTCTGTTAAGATTCTGTTAAGGGGTTTCTCTGTCACTATAGTAAGGCTAATAAACCCAACACTGTTTTATCAAGACTCTTCTTAATGGGTGTTAGGGAAATGAAAGTTAAAAGAAGAAGGATGAAGGGGAAAATTAGTATATTTTAGGTGAGGGGATAGATAGGAGAAAGAGGTAGAAAACATCTTTCTATTTACTTCCAATTACTGTTTTTATGAAGCCAAATCTCAGTTCAATGGGTGATGAAATCTTTGTAAATTTCTCACTCCAGTCCACCTACCTTAAAATTAGGATGAAGTCCTTCTAAATTCTAACAGCTAATTATTAGTGCAGTGTTTGATATTATATTTTTTTTAAATTTTTATTTATTTATTTACTTTTGGCTGCGTTGGGTCTTTGTTGCTGCATGCAGGCTTTCTCTAGTTGCGGCAAGCAGGGGCTACTCTTTGTTGCGGAGCACGGACTCTAGGCACGTGGGCTTCAGTAGTTGTGGTGTGTGGGCTCAGTAGTTATGACTCGCGGGCTCTAGAGCGCAGACTCAGCTGTGGCCCATGGGCTTAGTTGCTCCGCGGCATGTGGGATCTTCCCGGACCAGGGCTCGAACCCATGTCCCCTGCATTGGCAGGTGGATTCTTAACCACTGCACCACACAGGAAGTCCTATAATGTATTTTCTTCCTTTCAATTTTTTTTCACATGTATTATAAGAACCAGTTCGGTGAGACTGCATTGGGGAATGTCACCCAGTTCTCATACTGAAATAAAAGTCACTAATTTAAAATCTTTCTCCTTGTCTCCAAAGACACAACATCATAAATGTCCATGTCCCTTGGCATATCATAGGTGTGTTGTGCTAGGAACTGATACCAAGTCCAGAAAAGAACGGGGTTTGTTGTCTTTAAGAGTTCAAATCTATATTGCCACTTTTTTAATTTGATTTTAAAATTTTAAAGAGTGTGAAGTGTGAGGTGTAATGATTTGTACTTGGTGCAATTTATATACAATCTTTGACGAATTTGAATATTTTCAAACTTGAAGTTTTACTTACTTATTTATTTATTTATTTATTTTGCGGTACGCGGGCCTCTCACTGTCGTGGCCTCTCCGGTTGCGGAGCACAGGCTCCGGACGCGCAGGCTCAGCAGCCATGGCTCACGGGCCCAGCCGCTCCGCGGCACGTGGGATCTTCCCGGACCGGGGCACGAACCCGTGTCCCCTGCATCGGCAGGCAGACTCTCAACCACTGTGCCACCAGGGAAGCCCTTGAAATTTATTTTTCTATTTTAATATTGAGATGCTCTCTTTAAAAGAAATGAATGACTCAGAACATAAACATTAGTGGCACAATTAGATGTCAAACGTGTAACTTCTGATGACGTTTTGCTTTTAGTAAATAAAACTACCAATTACTTGCCATTTATTTATATAAACGAATGTAATAGCTCAAGGAAACCAAAGAATCAAAGTACAAAATTTTAGGCAGATATAGAAACTGCTGAAATAAAAATCATACTTCTTATCCTGCAGGAATTTTGAGGAACTTGCAATTATTTCTATATATTTGTGAAACCAGCCACTAGCTCCTGCTTATTCTGAATTCCATAAGAATTTCAAGGGAGATGCCCTTGCCAACATGAAAAATATTGATCTATTAATTAATTAATAGGGTAAAAGTGGAGACAATTAAAGCAACGCCTGTACCTCTTTTGAAATATGTGACACATTTTATGTTTATTACCAAAACAAGTTTGTCATATAGAGCAGAAGATATTCAAAATGATCTGTTCTAGATGTCAACAGGCTAGGTTTGCTTTCGCAGGGGTTCAAAATACAGTCTAGTGATTTTATTTTTCCCAAGCATGATTACCCTTACAAATGTCAGCTGTTAGGAATTAGAGAGTTATTCGATATCCAGATGTAACCTTTGGCATCACGTTCTAGAAATTAGTAAAAATTTTCACTTGGACTAAAAAGAAACATTTGTAACAATGTTTGAAGGCCCAAAAGGTTTTAATATCAACAGATGGACTGAGAAACATCTTTCAGTGATGGAGGATGGTTTATTCATTGTGTATTGACCTTTCTGTTAATTAGTGGCTTAAATGGTTTCACTTCATGGAGCAAATGAACTCAAGGGTGTGTGTTATTTTGTACAAGAAAACAGTAAATTCTTTAAAATATATTAATTGTTGGAAGCAGTATTTGAGCATCATTATTCAAAATCTATTTGCGCGGCAATCACTATTCCACTAGATTATTTCAAATACAGATATCAGGGTGTCTAATAAAGCACTTATTAACATATTTTTCTCTTAAAACTATCTTCATACTAATGAGTGATATTTTAATGCATTTAGTGACATTGTCTCATTTTCACAAGCATGAGTGTTTGAAGAATATATATCCAGAACAGAGCTTTTTGAAAGGCAATATTCACTCCATGGCAAGATAGACATTATGATAGCATGAACTGTTTAAGTAGGGAAACATTTTCAACAGTTTTAGTGAGGTGTAAACGAGGCATTTTTAAACATTTTTTTTTTTTTTTTTTTTTTTGCGGTACGCGGGCCTCTCACTGTTGCGGCCTCTCCCGCTGCGAAGCACAGGCTCCGGACGCGCAGGCTCAGCGGCCATGGCCCACGGGCCCAGCCGCTCCGCGGCATGTGGGATCCTCCCCGACCGGGGCACGAACCCGCGTCCCCTGCATGGGCAGGCGGACTCTCAACCACTGCGCCACCAGGGAAGCCCTAAACGAGGCATTTTTAATGAACTTTCTCTCTGACTACATCCATACATTTCTTCTATAATAAAATTTGTTTTCATCTTGAATTCCATTCAAAAATCAACAAGCCTGGGCTTCCCTGGTGGCGCAGTGGTTGAGAGTCCGCCTGCCCATGCAGGGGACGCGGGTTCGTGCCCCGGTCCGGGAAGATCCCACATGCCGCGGAGCGGCTGGGCCTGTGAGCCATGGCCGCTGAGCCTGCGCGTCCGGAGCCTGTGCTCCGCAACGGGAGAGGCCGCAGCAGTGAGAGGCCCGCGTACCGCAAAAAAAAAAAAAAAAAAAAAAAAAAAAAATCAACAAGCCTAAAATGATAATGCTGGTAATACTACTACAAGTAGTAACCATGGTAACCTTATAAAGTGACTTCTGTGTTCCATTTATTCTTCTATGCCCTTTAGATGTGTTTATCCATTTGATCTTCTCAGCAAGACTATAAGGTAGATACTATGTCACTTCCAATATCACAGATGAAGAAACTGAAGTACAGAGTATGTGAATACTTGCCCAAGTCAAACAGCCAGTGGGATTCAAATCAGAGCCTAGGATATATTATTCAGAATTGCACGATATTATTTCCTCATCAACATCTTAATTACTATTCACAGGTTAGAGATGGACAGATTTACAGCTGAAAGCAGCCGTTCCTGTGTTAAGCAAATTCTCTTGTTTTAAAAACAAGAAAATTTCCTTAGAATCCAATTCATGACGGCAATTTATAGAGAACTTTGAGTGAATCTAAGCATAGAGTTCTTTAGGATTCTTCTACTGAAAAATACAGTCAGGCCTTCCCTGGTGGCGCAGTGGTGGAGAATCTGCCTGCCAATGCAGGGGACACGGGCTTGAGCCCTGGTCTGGGAAGATCACACATGTCGCGGAGCAACTAGGCCTGTGAGCCACAACTACTGAGCCTGCGCGTCTGGAGCCTGTGCTCCGCAACAAGAGAGGCCGCGGCAGTGAGAGGCCCGCGCACCGCGATGAAGAGTGGCCCCTGCTTGCCCCAACTAGAGAAAGCCCTCGCACAGAAATGAAGACCCAACACAGCCAAAAATGAATAAATAAATAAATATTAAAGGCAAAGAAGAAAGGGGAAATTGTAGATAAAGATCTAGTTTAAAAAAAAAAAGAAAAATACAGTCAATCCAAGCATAGATGGAACCAACAGTGTGGGAGGATGAACAGTAAACTACAGAATGTGAGGAGGTCAAACAGGGGAGAAGATGAGTCTGGAGTAGGTTAACATAGACATTTGGCCACTTGGGATCAAGGTGCTGACTCATCTCTGGTGAGGGAAAACTAGCACTTTATTTCAGAATCTTAATCTATACTATTTACAATAGACATACATTTATGTAAGTGTTAATGTAAAGCAAAATGCACATGCCTTACGTTTCATCATGGAAGTTTACTCATTTTCAACAAAACCTTAAGGAATCTTCAGAAAATCTGTAGCTACAGAACACCTTTGGCTCTTGTTATATATAAAAACACCTACTAGTAGTGAACTACAGTGTATCAGGTACGTGAAAAACACTTAAGCCAGGGCTCAGCACATTACTTTGTTCACAATAATGCTAACACAATTATAATTATAATCAATACTCTGCTCTCAAGAAAAGATAAAATAAACGTGTTTCATATTATAATGCAAATCAGCTTTAAAAAATTTCGAAGCAAAGGATTCTAACATACAGTCTCTAGAGATCACCATACTGGAATATACAATAGATTAAGGCACAGAAGATTGGAGAATACATCTAGGCTAGGGAAGGAGAAAATGGAGAATAACTGTCAAATTGGTCATTTTCTCTTTTCCACTTTTGCTATTAATGTATATAATGTTTTAATCCATGAAGAGATCAGCCATGGAATTTGTAGACACAGACATACAGTCATAAAAATGAATCTTAAGATTTAGATAGACATAGATATGAATATGTAGAAACACATTTGTCTATATATCTTTATATGTAAAGAGGTGGTAGTGATAGATACGTAGATACATAGATACATGCTTGTGTTCAAATTGATTATATTTATAAATAAAAACATATAGTGTGTGTGTGTGTGTGTGTGTGTGTGTGTGTAACCCAATACAGGGTGTAATTATTTGAACGTAGGTTACAGACGTACATACTTCAGCATGCATCTCTTAAACATAAAGACATTCTCTACATAAATTCAGTGCCATTACCAGATCTGACACAATCAACAAGAATTGTGAAATATGAGTTACAATCAATCCATGTTCAAGTTTCCTCTATGGCCCAATATATTTGTATAACTCTCTTGATTTGATCCAAGATATAATTAAGGTTTGCATGCTATATTTGGTTTTTATGTTTGGTCATTTAGTGAGTTTTAATCTACAAAAGTCACCCCAAGTTTGATTTTTGTGACATCTTTTTTTTGAAAGTCAAGGTCATGCTAAATTGTTGATTTTATTCCCACATTCTGGTTTTGTCTATGTACCTCAGGATTGAGTTTCAGAGAAACAATGCTTCCTCAGCAATACTAGGTTATTGTTTGCTCTTTCTAAGGTGTTATATTAGGAAGAATATCGTCTTGGAAATGTTGGGCATGCCGAGGTTACTCACTTGGTGACCGTGGTGACTACCAGCTCCTTCAAAGTACAGGTAAATGTTTCCCTTTGTTATTAATGAGTAAGCGTTGGGGGTTTTGGGGCCCCACTGGAATAACTTTTTCAAACATCTCTCTTCCTGTCTTTTAGTATCTGCTGACAATCTTCACCAGAATCAGATATTATATGGGCGGTTCCAAGATGATTTTTCTAATCTATCATTACTTCTATTTTTAATAGCTGATATTAGTTTTATAAAGAATTGTTCTCTTCTCCCTTTCCCCTTTTTCATGTTGCAATAATTTCATGAATGATCTAAAATATATTCTACTCTGAATAAACATGCTTTTTATTGTTCCAGAATAAAGAGTAGGGTTTTTCAAAACTCAAGTGATTTTTACTTGAAATGTCCCCACTGAGATGACCATGCAGCACCTGACAATATGACTCAGGAGAGTCAATTTTTAGAAAAATCACAAGTTACTGGTCGTATATAGTAATTTAAGGGAAATTTTTAAACAGACTTACTTAGACAAACAGATCCTTTAAAATGGTTGTGAATCATGAGCTGTTAAAATGAGAACAAACATTATTTAATTCAAAATGTTCACTTAATTGCTCATTAATGTTGAAATATATTTATAGGGACATCTCACCCACTGAGTTACCTCCATTATCTTCAACAATGAACTTCCTGAATTTGAGTTTTCCAAATTAATGGTGCAAAATCCTGAAAGTTTCTGAAAAGTTTCAAATTGAACAAATACTGAAGTGACTTCCATACATTTAAGAACAAAATTGATACAACAAAAATACATGAAATATCTTTACTTCATTGTCTTAATTTGTATTTTTGCTCTTGCAATAATATTAAAATAAGTTTTAATTATTTTGATAACACAATACATTACAATGGCACAAAATTAAATAGGAAATCTCCTTCTCACCTCCTTCCATATACACTTGGCCACTCATTTATCTTTCCAGGGACAACTTTTCTTGGGTATCTTGAGTACTGACTGTGTACACAAATCTAAATGTATTTGTATGAATGTGTATAAACACACACACATACACACACACACACACACACACCTCTGTTATTTTTCACAAATTACAGCAAACTCTACATAATTTCCTGTGTCTCACTTGTTCAGTTATTAGTATATTTTAGAAATTCTATGAGAGGTCATGCATGGATCTGACAATTTTTAAGAGCTGCATGGCATTTTATTGTATTAAAGCATCATAATTCATTTATGAGGTATTTAGATATTTATACAATTCCTAATCCTTTAATATTTTAAAGAGTGCTGCAATAAATATCCTAAAAATAAATTCTGAGAAATGTGATGTCTGCGTGAAAGAATTTGCCTTTTAATTGTGCTGGATGTCTTCAAATTCCTTCCCATAGAAGCTGTATTATGTTATCCTTTTACCATTAAACATGAGTCTCCTTGCTAATCGTTTTTATATATTACACTTTTCTCCTTTAAGCAATTATTA
This sequence comes from Pseudorca crassidens, assembly GCF_039906515.1. NCBI lineage: Eukaryota > Metazoa > Chordata > Mammalia > Artiodactyla > Delphinidae > Pseudorca > Pseudorca crassidens. The sequence continues at coordinate 5,637,731 of NC_090307.1, read as the reverse complement.
AATTACCATCTGTGTTTATTAGCATACATTAAAGGTTATTAAAATTTTACCAAATACCATTTGACTATTACCTTGTGCCCAGCATTGAGGTAGGTACTGGGACCACCAGTGTTGACCACCTCGACTAACCAAACACACATTGGTATTATGAGAAGAAGAACACAAACAACCATGTTCATATTATGATTGACTCCATCAGTTTTCTTTGTCAGAGTGACGCCAGTGAAACTGGGCAATAGAAGTGGGTGGAGGTGAAAGGGTCTCACAAAAAAAAACAGTTCCTAACGCAAGTGCTTGTTCGCTGAGTGAAATGGATACAGCTCAAATTCCCCTATATTAATTTTCTTCCCTTCCAGCGAGAATAGAAGGGCCAGATTTGTGTTTCCCATTCTTCTCTGACCCCTAGAGACATCTCTTGGGAAATCATACAAAACTTCATGAAAAGTTTGAAATGAATCTCTGTCACTACCAAGCAATTTTCCCGTACAAACAAAAGCTCTTTGCTCCCTGGGGCCAATCCTACCATTCAATGGTAAAGTTACAATATCTCAGTTTTCATTTCTGCGGCAGAATGGCTGCCAGCTGGTCTTACCGCAAGGGCTTACAAGGTTTTAAATTCCTCAATGTATATCATATTCCCTGATAGCTCGACAATAAGAAAATAGTATTTTTTGAATTATTGGACACCATCTCTGAAATAACATGTAATGTTAAATAGTGATCTGTTTGCATATAATCCTTAGTCACGGTTAATAAAGAAATAATCATAGAAAATAAATCTGTTAAGTTGTAGCTGTAACCAAGGTTACTTGGAAAAATTGGCAACATCACACAGTGAGCACTGTAGTCTTTGTTTAGGTATTGATGACTTGAAAGATGGGGAAAATAACTAAGCAATTAAAAACAAACACATAGGGTTTCCCTGGTGGCGCAGTGGTTGAGAGTCCGCCTGCCGATGCAGGGGACACGGGCTCGTGCCCCGGTCCGGGAAGATCCCACGTGCCGCGGACCGGCTGGGCCCGTGAGCCATGGCCGCTGAGCCTGCGCGTCCGGAGCCTGTGCTCCGCAACCGGAGAGGCCACAACAGTGAGAGGCCCGCGTACCACCCCCCCCCCAAAAAAAAAAAAGACCAAAAAAAAGAAAAATAGAACCCGGAACCAAAGCTTTCATCAGGTATTTCCCAAAAGAAGATGTACAAATGGCTGATAATTAGAGGACTCCATGTTCAACTTCATTACTAATCAAAGAAATACCAATAAAGTCAAATCATTGGCCATGTTTTATTGATTAATCTGGTTGCTGGTTACACATTTGTTTTTAAAGCATTTTTAAATAAACACCAATACATATTTTAAATATTCTGCATTTATGAAATATTTCACAATTAAAAAGTTAATAAAGAAATTCAGGAAGAGAAGCTGTTTCTTTAGAAAAACAGATTCTGTAGGAAGCTTTATCTTTTATAACTCCATATTCCACATAAACCAATAACTATGTGACGTCCCTCCTAATATTCAAAATTCTGCTGCATGGAACCAAACACAAAACGAAAGCAAGCAATCAAAGAGTAGTAGAGCTTGGTTCCAAGATGTAAACAGAAACATTAAGAGCTATACCAATAGGAGAAAGATAAAGGAATGAAATTATTCCAAACACTTAAATTGTGTAACCAGTAGGTTTTAAAAAAATATTACATATACGGATTAAAAAGTAAAAAATAAATTATTGCTTTTAATAAAAGGAAGTGTTCTCTGGCCACAATGTTTTTCACTTGTCCTGCTGCTAGAGAGAATCACTTTATCTTTCAGGACGATTTTTGTTAGAACATGTGTCATAAATGTGTCCAAGTCCCTAACCTGTATTTTTTTCACTATTCCTTCCATCACCAGCACACACGGGCATTTTGTTGTGCAGGCTAGACCCGCACTGTCATTGAACCACCTCCCTTCTCCGTGTCTTACCATTTCTTTTATCACCATGTTTATTTCCTCTACTGATTATGCATTTAAACTAAATGGTAGACCTACAGTATAATTTTCCATACATCAAGTATAGATGCTATACCTTGGTGAACACTTTGTAACCTGGGAATATTAGTTCTCCTTCCAATCTCTTAATTCTTTTATCTCTTCTTCCTTTCTTTACTTTGACTGACCCAATTTTTTTAGATCTGCTGTGATGTCTTCCTTATTCTTTGTTATCAAGGGATGTATGAGAGCAAACTTTATGGCCTCGTATGTCAAAAATTTGATTTTTTACTTAGACTTGATGAACATATACTTATGCTTTTAAAATATTTCACTAACTGTATCAGGACACTGAGATTTAAGATGAACTTTTGAAAAATAATAAAAAGAAGAGAAAGAGAAGAATGCAGACACTCACTCAAACAAAACCAATTGAATCTGAGGTTTATAAAATATTTTTCCTATGTCCTATTACAGGAGTTATATATATATAATAATGATAATATATTTATATATTACAGGATATATATATATTCCATAGACGCTAGAGAATAGGGATGGCAAATCTATGTTTAATGTAAAAGCCATACAGTTGTGTGACAAGAGAGGAAGTGAAAGCTGTGTCCACTATTTCTAAAAAAGTTAGAAATAAAGCCTAAACAACTCAAGGAAATATTTTCTAAACTTCTTACTTATGTTCTTTTTTTTCTTTCCTTGCATTATTCACATCCTGTCTCTGTGAATGATAAGGTCTATTATAGATAGTTCTTGAATGAAATGAAAATTTCAGAGTGTGGAATTGGTGTACAGTGACCTAGCTGCTGAGTATCAATATTCTCAATAACAATGAAGAAAGAAAGAGGACAGAACAGAGAAGAAAGAGGGAAAAGAGGAAGGAGGAAAGCAAGGGAGGAATGAGGAAAGAAAGAAGGAAAGGGGTGGAAATGCCCAAGAAGGTAGCAGGCAACTCTCCAAATGAAGGGTTTCCAGTATGAATCAATGGCTCCGGTTCAAACTGTAGAAAATAATGTGCACAGACAAGACTAGGTAGTGGTTCTCGGCCTTGAATGGGCATTAGAATCTGCTCGGGAGGTTTGAACTTACCTCTACTCGATTAAATCAGTCTTTGGACGTCAGGCTCAGCAACCGGTATTGTTTTAAAGCCCCCAAACTGATTCTAATTTGCTGAAAGGCTTGAGAATTGCCTTAGTAGGATGGCTGAAAGAATACATACAATTAAAAAATAAAATTAAAATGATACAACACCTAAATGGAGGAAACTAAAGAGACACTGACATACTTTCAAACTCACAATTCAAATTTGCATTTTTCTGACCTAATCTGGTCTTGACAAATGAGTATAGTTTCAACATGAACATGGGCAGAGACAGAGGAGGGATTTGGGGTAGTTTGTTTTTGTTTGTTTTTTGCGGTACGCGGGCCTCTCACTGTTGTGGCCTCTCCCGCTGTGGAGCACAGGCTTCGGACGCACAGGCTCAGCGACCATGGGTCATGGGCCCAGCTGCTCCGCGGCATGCGGGATCTTCCCGGACCGGGGCACAAACCCGTGTCCCCTGCATGGGCAGGCGGACTCTCAACCACTGCGCCATCAGGGAAGCCCCTGGGGGTAGTTTTATTAGACGTGGCTTTCTTTGTGTCCCAGGGAATGTGGCTGAATCTACAGGGCTGGGTTTTAGTGAAGAAAATTTCCATTGCTCCCTCTGAAAAGGTACCGGTCTCCATGAGGCAATATCAGTTTTGAGAAATTTTAGCTAAATCCTTTTCCTGTTCTTTGCAGAGGGAAAATCCGAACACAGAAGTTGAGAGCAGAGGAGAAATGTGATTACTCCCACTCACCTTGCAGTAGTACGTTTTATGGGGTTTAGAATGACTACATATACCTTCCAGGTTTTTATCAACATGTGGTATAATTTTCCTCTAAATTATAGTGATTTTTACATAAAACAGTAAGCTTCTTACTTGAATAGCTCCATAACTTATATGCAATTATAAAAGTACTAAGAAATAGAATAACTAGAAGTAGGAAATTAATATTCAAGTGTATTAAATTTTATTTCTTCATGCAAGCATTAATTTATGAAAACTTATAGAAATTTTTTAAACTTTTAAAGAAATTTGGAAGCAATTTGGAATCAGCTGACTCTATGGAAAAAAAGACATTTTACAATGCTTTCATATAAATAACTTTCTACATTAAATATATATTTCAATGGCTAGTTGGAAGTAGGGGTTTAGTATAATGTCTCTTGATTGTCAAGATTATTACCTGTCTTGGATAAAAAAAAGTCATCTGTCAGCTGTTGTTGGATTTTTTACAGTAAGAACAGATGGAATTTGCCCTTTCATTCCTCATTATTGATGTCTAATATTTAAAAAGTGGAAAGAAAATAGATAGTGGGTATGAGAAAATTTGGCTCCTGCATGCATTTCCTGAAATCTGGACAGAGGCCTGAAGGTTAGCTAGTGCTGAGCAGTGCAGAGCAGCACACACCACAGACTGCACAGTTATATCACAGCCAGAGAACAGGGAGGTTTGTCTGAGCAGGTCAAAAGCTCTGGGCTTTGGCTTTGCCTCCCTTTGGAAATCACAAGGCATGTAGAATCGGTAGACTTGGCCTTCCACTCTAAACCATAATGGAATCCTTGACCATCTCCTAGGTGAGACGGGTCCTGGTCATCAGAGATAGGTCTAGAATGTAAGGTTTAAGATAACAAGTAAGCATGAAGGACTACAGCAGATGAGAAAAGTGCTGAAAATAAAGGTGTCTCCACCACTGGGGACCCTAAGCTAGACCAGAACTCAAAAGGAAATGATTCACAACAGTACTCATCCGGACTTTTCTTCCTGGCCTGCTAAAAGAATTTTGTAAGACGCTATGCCATGTCCTCAAATTTTTGACAGCTTTACTAGAATATAATTTGACATTAGTAAAGTGCACAGTTCTTTGGTTGTTCGTATATTCATGAAGATGTATAATTACCAACACAAACAATTTTTGAAGAATACATTATCTCATAAAGAAACTGTACCCACTGGGGCTCCCACTCCTCCCCCAGCCTTAGGCCTAGAGGTACTAAAATATGTTCTATTTCTATAGATTTGCTTATTCTGGATATTTCGTGGAAGTGAAATCAACCAATATGTGGTCTTTTGTGACTAACCTCTTTCACTCAGCATAATGTTTTCGAGGTTCAGCCATGCTGTATCGTATACCAATATGCTATTTAATTTTATTACCAAATAATATTCGATTTTGTGGATATGCCTGCCACGTTTTGCTTATTCATTGTTGAAGGATGTTTGGAGTGTGTCTGCTTTTTGGCTAGTATGCTGCTCTTGGGAGAACATTGTGGCCCTAGACTGAGGGCGGGTGGTGAGTGGGCTCATTGGGCTGCATGTGACTAGCTTCTTGTTGATGAGCTGGGGATGGGGAGAGAGAAGACGAGGTGATCGTATTGTTATCACAGATTTTTAGTAGATGTCCTTGAATAAATGTTTCTTCATTTGGTGTATGCCTTTTGGATAATTTCCAGAGACTTTAAATGGTTATATAAATCTATATTAGTCGGGGTTACCCAGAGATACAGAACCAATGGGATGTGTCTCTCCTATCTATCTATCTATCTGTATCGAGATTAATTGATTGACTTAAAGGAGCCGGCTCATATAATTGTAGAGGCTGGCAATTCCCAATTCTGCAGGATAGGCCAACAGGTTAGAGATTGAGAGAAGGGTTGCCGTTAGGGTCTGAAGGACATCTGCTTGAAGAATTCCCTCTTCCTCCAGGAAAGTGAGGTTTTTGTTGTGGTTTTCTGATGGGGCTTTTCTGTGGTTTTTATTTTTAATCAAGTAAGGTCTTCAGCTGATTGAATGAGGCCCACCCACATTACAGAGAACAACCTACATCACTCAAAATCTACTGGTTTCAATGTTATCCTCATCTAAAATATATATTCAAAGAAACATCGAGAATAACATTTGATCAAATACCTGGGTACCATGGGCTAGCCAAGTTGATACATAAAATTCACCATATATGTTTATGATGAATTTCATACATGTAATTTTCACTAGACGGTTTGTCATTCACATGTTTGGCATCTTGGAAGAGATGGCTGGAACACCTGTGGGCTTAGTATCCTCTTACAGCCTCTCTCTCTCTCTCTCCCCACGTCCTTTCTATGTGGCTGGTTTGGATGTCCTACACCACGACTGTATTAGTTGGGCTGCTTACATGGCATCTATCTTTAGCGGGTTTTCCATGAAAACAAAGCAGAAGTTGCCAGTCATCTCAAAGACTAAGCCCAGAACTAGCCCAGTACAATTTCTGCCATGTTCTATTGGTCCACAAGCCAGCTTAGAATCCAGGCCTGGAGGAGTAGACTCCACCTCTCAGTGAGGGAGACACTAACACACTTGGAGAAAAAGCCACCACCGAGGTTTCTTGGGAGCTGTGGGGAGCAACAATTCCAGGTCACATGTCGACGAAACAAGATTAATGATTCCATATCAACAAGCAGAAATAATCTGTTTCAAAAGAAATGGTACCTGCTTTTGGCAGGTGGATTAAAGACATTCGGAGGAATCCAAATTTCTTCCTGCCTTCTTCACTGGTTACAGAATCTAGCCGTGAAAAACATCCAGAAAGAAAGCTCAAAGCTAACGTGATTTTGCACTAAATTATAGAAAAATATACCCAATGATCACAACATCCAACCTCGTTCCCCAGGGTACCTTAGTTATTTATGCACAACTGGAAACTTGCGTTGACAATGACTCCTGAAGATTTCCATTTTTTAGTCCAAACATATGATGAAATTGACCCTTTCATCAGACAAGCCATCGGTGCACCGAGGAGACAGCAGGTGGTGTCTGGGACTGCAAACGCTGTTTGCAGTATTGGTTGGCATTTTAAGAGAGCACAGGAGTAGAAACCGAACACAAGAGATTTTAGAGGAATCATGTTACACAACTGTTACTGAGACATTCTCCTGACGACATATTGTAAGGAGAAGCAGAGCTTTTATCCCTAAATACATAGCAGGGCATATTATGTTAGTCATGTCAAATGGCAGGGGACGAGACTCTTTGTGTGTGTAGACGTATTTGTGCTCTATTTACATTTAAAAGGGCCGTGAACAGCCACAAAGCCTGTGACACCTAGTAATTGCATATTCAAGTTTTATAATTACTGAAAATGTTGCTTGCAGACAACAATTAAAGTAACCGCTACATGTGGTAGTGGAAGCCAAGTGGAATGACTCTCTGACATGCATTCTCTTCTATTATTTATTTCTTTCAACACTTCCTTTCATATTTTTAAAGAGTAAAAAATTAGCCAGCAAAGTTCACTTATGAAATCCCTGGGAGAAATATGTCCTACAGTGCAAGATGATTTTTAACAATCTCTTCAAGTAAGAAAAGGATAGATATTAAATAAATGTTATGGGCTTCCCTGGTGGCGCAGTGGTTGAGAGTCCGCCTGCCGATGCAGCGGACACAGGTTCGTGCCCCGGTCCGGGAAGATCCCGCGTGCCGCGGAGCAGCTGGGCCCGTGACCCATGGCCGCTGAGCCTGCGCGTCCGGAGCCTGTGCCCCGCAACGGGAGATGCCACAGCGGTGAGAGTACCGCGTACCGCAAAAAAAAAAAAAAAAAAAGTTAAATATGGTGGTTGAAGCTCAAATTTAGTGAACATGAAGTTATTTTGTTATATTGTATTTCCCAGCCATCCGTGCACTTATTATTGTACGAGCCTGAATCACTTGGATGTACATGTAAAGGGAAAAGGGACTTACACAGAACTGCTCGAGGGAAGTAGGCAGACCTGGATTTCAATCAAGCTCTGATATTAGCTATGAGATCTAAATTAACCATCTTTCTTAGCTTCTTTTTCCACAAAATGAGAATAATACTAACAATATCTCAGTGCTTTGGATAAAGTATATAAATCACTTGTGACATATTACAAATACTCAAAAAAAGAATATTAACTATTTGGGGTAGAAATTTTTCAGACTTTCGGAGTACACATCACAAATACCTTGAGATGTCTGGTAACACTTTGACTCTCTCAAGCTTGACTTTCTCGAGCTTGCAAGTATTTGTTGAAATAAATAAATAAATAAATAAATAAACGAAATACTTTTCACTGTATTTGTGCTCTTTTTTATTTCACTTTAGAAGTTGGGATTTTTAAGTATACAGTCAAGTACTATTGATTTCATTATAAAAATTGCACCTGACTTAGACCGCCATTTATGCTTTTTTTTTTTTTCCTGTAGAAATCACTCTCTTTCAATATGCTGGCTATTCTTCATCTGTACCAGCCCCCAGCCCATTCCTTCTGTACACTCTCACTTTGGGTCCCGGAGACTGACCTGAGGACCCCTTTGATACCTGTCTTCTAGCTGAATTTGGCCAGTGGGATGCAAAGGTAGAGCATCTGAGCACGAGAGAAGAAAGAGGACAAGGGGTATCTCTTCGGGCTCTTGCTAGCTTCACTCACACTTCTGCTGCAGGAGCTGGATCTCTGACAAGGGTTTTTCTCTCCTCCTCTGGTCCAGCTCTAACTGGCTTCATCACACAACTTCTCCTGTCCTCTTTGAATTTCATATGAAATTTATATTTCCATGTGTCATGAAGTGTTTTTCTGTATATTTATAGCTATTAAACATTGCTGACAACATTTTTAGCTCACAGTTTGTATGAAAGCAGTTGGTGGACTGCATTCAGCTTCTGCATTGTAGTTTGTTCACCCCAGGATTTAGAAAAACTAGAGAAAATATAAGATTCTGGGAGTCTACAATAATATGGTAAAAAGAGCAAGAGACCAAGGGACCAAGAAAATAAAAGATAGAAAGGAGAAAATGAAAAAGTCTTATTTATAGAAAAATGCATTCAAGAACATAGAAAGAATCATTAAAATCAAAAATCATAACACCAACACCAAAATTAATAGTTTAGTCCACTAAGCATCACCCTGAGTGCCAAAGACATACATACAACATACCCATATCATCTCAAAGCCTCAATCACATTAGTACTTATAATTATGAAGGGAAAAATTTAGCTTTATCATTAAAGTAACCAGGTGACCAAGCTTAGCATAAGCATTAATTAGCAGGACAAGTGATATTATTTACTTTGTAATGGGAATAAAAATTATTATCTGTGAAACATATTTGCAAAAAGAAAAATGTTAACTAAATCTAATAACCACGTGGAAACAATTAGAAAAATCATGCTACCAAAAAACTGCCTTAGACTGTTCAAAAATGTCAGTGTCACGAAAGACCAAAACAAGATGTGGAGACGCTTCCAGATTAAAAGAAAATGAAGAGACATGATGATCAAACACAATCCATGAAGATTTTGAATCTGGTTTGAAAATTAGCAGCTATGAATATAATTTTGTGGAAAAATGGGTAAATTTATTTATGAACAATATATTAGATAATATATTGAACTAATATTCTGTGTCCTTCATGTGATCAAGGTCTTGTGGTCATGTAAGGGAAGGTTCTTATTCTTAGGCAACACTCGCCAAATTATTAGGTGCTCAATGCCAAAATGTTTGCAAATTACTTTTAATTCGTTCAACAACAACATAGCAGATGGACAGAAATGGGAAAATATGTGAATATGTCATTCACTCAAAAATTGTTAGAGATACATAAAAAGCCTTAAATAATATGAAGCCCATAATAGAAAGAAACTGCTTTGTCCTCATCTCATTGTTAATTTCTACTCACTCTGTGATCTGAACACTGCAATAGCTTTGCGTCCTTTCATTGAAAAGTGTCATATTGCAGATTGGAATCCCAGAACACGGAGGAGCGTGTACTTACTTCTCCTGATTGAATTTGAGTACATATCTGGTTAAGCATTGCTGTGGGTTGAATTGTGGCCCCCAAAGGATATGGTGTTGACGTCCTAACCCTGGGTACCTAAGAATGTGACCCTATTTGGAAGTAGGATCTTTGCTAATGTAATGAAGTTACAATGAGATCGTATGCTATTAGTAATCCATAATGGGTAGGAATCCATTATGATTGGTGTCCTTGTAAGACTAGAGCACCGAATGAAGACGCAGAGACACTCAGGAGAAGATGGCCATGTGACAACAGAGGCAGAGATAGGAGTGATGCCTCCACAAGCTAAAGAAGGCCAAGGACTGCCGGCCCCCTCTAGAAGCTAGAAGAGGCAAGGAAGGATTCTCCTGTCCATGTTAGAGGAAGTGTGGTCCTGTAACACCCTGATTTTGGACATGTAGTCCCAACAATAGTCATAAAGATCAGTATAAAAGTATATAATTCGTATAAAGATAATAACAAAGTGGAGATTCATGTGTCCTTCATTTGTTATCTCTATAACACTTGCAGCCGTTAACATGTGCTTTGGAAGACAAAAGGGATAACAGTTAAAAGCACCGGAAGAAAACATAAGAACAGTTCTATTCTTCATGGTTTTTAATATACTTAACAAGAAGTTTTGCTATTTTCAAATTCTCTTTTAAAAATCTATAGCCACCACGGGGAGTAACGTAAATAAAAAACAAATCTAAATTTAGAACGGTTTCTATTATTCAGTGATAATGTGTCTTGATCACCCCCAGTTGCTTCGATCATACTAAGATTCATGAGCACTTATAATAAAATCCAACCATCTCTGTATCTATCAATCTTACACTTTACTGTTATGTGGGCGATACGCTTCAAATAGAATAGTTCAAAAGACAATGCTGTTTCATCCTTTATTAGAAAAAAACTGCATAGCTGATGGTCATATATCTATCTTCATAACTATAAAGTGATACTCACATAGAAATATTTTCCCCGATGTCTATTTTTAGTTGTACTTGTGTCATTCTCTTAAAGCTTCCTGTACTTTGGAAATTGCCACATATATTTATTCACATAGAATAAACTGTAGCCCAAAAACATTATGGAAACTGGTAAAGAGGCATGATTGATTATTGACAATAGGTAACCACAAGGGTCATATGCAAATGTGAACCTAGTACTAATGATTCTGCTAAATTTCAGAGATTAACATATCCATTGCATACAAGTGTGTTGATTTAGTTGTCAGACAGACGACAGGGTTTCGGTTCTGGCTGTGCCACTTACGAGTTTTGTGACCTTGAACAAGTTGCCAAATCTGTAAAAGGATTGTAGTATAATTCCCATGCTGGGAGCAGTAATGGCACTTCCAGAAGATTAAATAAGACCGAGGCATATAAATTACTCAGCACTAAGCTGCACGCAGTAAGCACTCACTTAATATTATAGTGTTGTTTACATGCTTAACAGAATATCTGATTTCATTACTGATATAAGGCTTGCTATATTCCCAGCACCGCGTAAGCATGAGGACCACAGAGGTGGGCCAGATTGCAAACCCCTTTCATCAGGGTGTTTACAGTGGGGTTGGGAAGACAGACAGCCAAGCAGAAGTTATAATTCAGAGTGATAAGTACCATAACCCAGTAGTATATGGTGATATGAAATTTTACAGCAGGGACATCCAACTTAACCTAAATGTGTCAAAAAAGTATCAGGTGAAGTTAACAAGGGTATCTGAAGGACCAGAGGAGAAGTAAAAATTTCCTGAACGTGAAAAGAATGTGTGCTCCTGGAGAAGAGAACCACATGTTTAGAATCACGAGAGGGCAAGTCTTATTCAAAGAATTTTAAAAGTTCAGAAAAACAGGGGCATACGTATGGTTAGGGAACTGGTATTGGACATGCCTTAATGCTAAATTATAATATTCCACCTCTACTGTAGTGAATAGAGCCAGTGTAGTATGGAGATCAAGAAAGGAAAACTTAAAATTATAATAACAAAAATAAAGAGCATTCCTGCTTAAAAACAGGTCCAGCATATCACTATGATTCTGATAAAATAATGTAGCAATACTGAATTGATGGAAAAATAGAATGTTTATTATCTTCTTCTCTAATAACAACCTTCGCTAAACCAATTTGCATTATAAAATGTTAAATTCTATTTCTCTCTTTCATGACTTCCTTAAGATTGGTGATATTGCTAATTATCTTTAAATTTCCAGAGACTATGTAGAGGCACTTATTACATACTTTAGTTATTAAATAAGTGAATGGATAATGATTTTTAATTCATCTGAGTAGTAATCATGATAGAGGTCCATAAGGCTATATGTGTTTAAGTTTGATTATTGAGTGTGTTATGAACATTGGAAATCATTTCAATAGGGAATATGTAATGATTGGTTACAGAATGGTTTCCATCCTCACCTTTCAATTTTAACACAAAGTCCTCCTAATAAGACACGTGTCATTCACCCAGTATAAGAACTAGCCATGGGTTTCCCTGGTGGCGCAGTGGTTGAGGGTCCGCCTGCCGACGCAGGGTACGTGGGTTTGTGCCCTGGTCTGGGAAGATCCCCCATGCCGCGGAGCGGCTGCGCCCGTGAGCCATGGCCACTGAGCCTGCGCGTCCGGAGCCTGTGCTCTGCAAAAAAAAAAAAGAACTAGCCATAATAGAATCATGCATGAAATTGACAAGGCTGGCCAAATATTTAAACACATATATGGTCGCAACTCAGAGAGTGCCCAAAAGATAATGCAAGAATTTTCAGTTATTTACATTTTTAAGGACAGAATTTTCAAAAGCCAGATAAAAGAAACCTTATTTTCTACCTCCCGTGAAGCTGTCCATGATCAGGAGAATGGCTCTATTTATTCCCCTAGAATTGTTCTGAAGGAAGAAACACAATCTGGAGCCAGCCAGCAGAGACACAAATGCTAAAGCACTCAAGAGTCTACAGACACTATTGTCAATTGAAACCATAAATAAATGAGTCCCCAGAGAGGAAAGCTTCAGGCCAGACATGCAGTTTATTAATGAATGCTTAATGATATAAAGTAGAAAATTGTTTATCATCATAATACAAGTACTTTGACTTCCTAGGGCATCTTAAGTAACTGAACTCTGTTAGACAAATATAGTCTATCATTCCAAAAAATTAACTTTAGAGTATTTGAATATGCCTATATTCGTGATAATTGAATAATTTTCAGTTTATTTAAAGCAAAATGCCTAGCTGTAAATCCAGTTCATTTCCAACAAGCAGCTTAGAGGAGAAATGCATACGATAATAAAATATTCGTGAAGGTAATTAGGAGACCCTTTGGGAAAAAACCCTAATGCTCATATTCATACACTCCATCACTCATAATTCACCACCACTGAATATTTACTTTGTGCTAACTAAACACTGCTCTGCACAAACAAATAAAAACTAAGAGAAGAATAGCCGACAAGTCTTCAGTATTTACTGTATACCTGGTCTTAATTTAGGTACTTTACATGTATTATTTTTTAATCCCCTCAATAACCATATGAAGTAGATGTTATCATTATTCCTATTTTACAGATTAGAAAACTGAGGTATATATATGTATGTGTGTGTGTGTGTATATATATATATATATATATATGTTAGATAGTTGCCACCAGCTTTTTGTCATGCATGTCACTGAGTGATTAACTTTTGAGCGTTTGATCCTTTTTGCTTTATAGCCCAGTTCTTAGAATTCTCTATATCTATACAAAATAATTTTGGACCAAGATTAAAACATTATTAACTTCCATTTCTATATTGGTATAAGGGGAATAATTAGCTCAAGACATATCTCTTTTTTTTTTTGCGGTACGCGGGCCTCTCACTGCTGTGGCCTCTCCCGTTGCGGAGCACAGGCTCCGGACGCACAGGCCCAGTGGCCATGGCTCACAGGCCCAGCCGCTCCGCGGCACGTGGGATCTTCCCGGACCGGGGCACGAACCCGTGTCCCCTGCATGGGCAGGCGGACTCTCAAACACTGCACCACCAGGGAAGCCCAAGACATATCTTTTATTGAAGATTTTTTGTGAAAACAAATGTGTTTTTTATAAACATTATATAGAGTGTGAGTTTTTAAAAAGCAAGTTCACATTTTCTTATTTAATCCATACAATGATCTTTTGAAGAAAATATTGTTACCACCACTTTAGAAGTGATAAAACTGACTTTCTAAGATTTTATATTATATAATTTTATCCAAAGTTAACCAGCTAATAAGCAGAGGGCTAGGCCAGTCTTTCATTTGGGTATTTTGATAATAAATTCTATACTTTTTCCAATGCATATATTACTTTGATAAAATTAAAGACATTGGCTTCCTATAAAAAGCAAAGCGTATTGTTCTCTACACATTTTTCTCCATTACTTTGATCTGGCAATATCTATTGCTTTCCAACTTTGAAAGATAAACATTTCACAAAGAGATTAAGCAGTTTACATTTTTTAAAGAATTTTAAACTCTTTGAGTCAGAACACAAGTCCAGCTTTTTAGACTGATGTTCTTTGTTCAATGATCTTCATGAATCCAAGTAATCTTTGACCTCATTGCATTGCGTAATGTCCTTTGCATTGTCTTTTTTCTATTCTTCTACCAACAAAATACAGAAGAAGCCAAGGTAATTAAAATAAACAGAAAAGGAGAAACAAACATAAGCAGCAGCTGAGGCTACGGTGCCCACGGGGGTTGGAAGGATTTTTATGCCAAGGCTGGAGTGGGTCTAGTTCCAGCACTCAGACCTCAAAGACTGGTAGGTTTGCACACATATGAATAATCAGAAAAAATAGTCTGAGCCAATCAGCTTAGAAGCATGCTTTGGTTTAGAACCTGTTTTGCTTTGTCGATTTTTTATATTACGTTGAAAGTTACTTTGGAAAAAGGGAACGATCCAAAGATGCATTCAGCAACCATTCATTTAAGATGACTATGTGCCAGGCATTCTTTTATGAACTGGGAAAACCTCAGTGAACACAGCAGGTAAAGATCCTGCCTTTGCAATGAATCTGAAAGAACGAAGTCCCTTCTTAGATTACTTGAATACAGAGTCCAATTGTCACAGTCAGATTGTTGTGTCTTTATTGGATTATCACAGATAGGCATTCATGATACTGAACTATGCAGACATAATATGGAACAAAGAATTAACGCTACTTAAAAAGCATAAACCACAATTGATAAAACCAGAGTGTAAAGGTAGCATAAAATTCTCAAAAGCTTAGGAATGGAACCATGACCTGATGTTAATATGAGTCAGAACAGCCACTTACTATGAACTAAGGTAAGAACAGAATAGGAAAAGAAAATACAGGTGTTCTATCAATATAGGAAATGGCTCCATATCCTAGGTATTAAGGAAATACATATTTAAAAATATATATTTAAAAAGCAGTTAAGAACTACCATATGACCCAGCAATCCCACTACTGAGGATATAGCCTGAGAAAACCATAATTCAAAAAGAGTCATGTACCACAGTGTTCACTGCAGCACTATTTACAATTGTCAGGATATGGAAGCAACCTAAATGTCCATCGACAGATGAATGGATAAAGAAGATGTGGCACATATATACAATGGAATATTACTCAGCTATAAAAAGAAACGAAATTGAGTTATTTGTAATGAAGTGAATAGACTTAGAGTCTGTCACACAGAGTGAAGTAAGTCAGAAAGAGAAAAACAAATACCGTATGCTAACGCACATATATGGAATCTAATAAAATGGTACTGATGAACCTAGTGGCAGGGCAGGAATAAAGACACAGACGTAGAGAACAGACTTGAGGACACGGGTAGGAAGGAGAAGCTGGGACGAAGTGAGAGAGTGGCATGGACATATACACACTACCAAATGTAAAATAGATAGCTAGTGGGAAGCAGCTGCATATCACAGGGAGATCAACTCGGTGCTTTGCAACCACCTAGGAGGTGGGATAGAGAGGGTGGGAGGGAGATGCAAGAGGGAGGGGATACGGGGATATATGTATACGTGTAGCTGATTCGCTTTGTTGTACAACAGAAACTGACACAACATTGTAAAGCAATTATACTCCAATAAAGATATTAAAAAAACTTAATCCCTCAGTCCAGATGAGACATAATGTAATACAGCAGTTAAGAGCGTAAACCAGAATACAAATCCTTTATGTTTGATGACCTTTCTGCTTCGCATTTCTCTCAACTAAATGTTTCTGGTATAGAGAAGACTACTTATATTGGCAGTTAAGTTCATTAATAAAGTGAGAATTATTAATGTCAAAAAAAAGCAATTAGATGGCAAAATTTATATATTTATAGTTTTAAAATTTCTTTAACAAACACAGATCTCTCATATGATGCCAGGCACAACTTAAACACTTTACCAATATTACTATTACATTAATCCTTGTAACATTCTGAGGATGGGTTACTATTATCATCCCCACATTACAGATGAAATAATTTAGACACAGAGTTTAGAACACTTAACCAAAGCACCCATCTAGTAAATGGTGGAGCTGAGATTTGACCCAGATAGTTTAATTCCAGCATGTTTTAGGCTCCACCCTGTGCTAGGAGGAAAACTAGACTGATACTTGCTGTTAGGAGAATAAAATGCCACACTTTATAAAGGAATCTCACCTTGTATATTAACATTCAAAATGCACACATCTTTTGGTCCAAAAATATTATTATATACAGGAGTTTATTTCAACAGAAATTATAGACCATATACAAGGATATTTATGCAACACTGAGTGTAGTGGCAAAAAATGAAAATAAAACAAACTAAACAAAAAACACATCGCATCTCAAAAATAAACAGAATGATTAAGAACAGGTAAAGTTTGGATGAATGATAGCATGTTCATTTCAGACAACTAATATGATAGAATATTCATTTCAGACAACTGATACTAAAATAAAGCAGTTTGACAGAAATGTGCTTCCAAGACAGTATTAATTATACGTTTCAGCAAACGTAAAAGTAAACAAGATGCTGCAAAGTATCAATTTAATGCCAAATTGTTTATAGAAAATAAAATACAATTTGTGTGTGCACGTACACTTGTGCTTGTGCTGCACATGACTGTGGGTGTGTGTGTGTCAATAGACACCAAACTGTTAACACTGATTACTTTGAAAGTCAGGTTGGAGGAAAGGAGATTAGCCAATAACAGCAACTAACGGGCATTAAGTGCTTACCATGGGCCAGACACTGTTCCAAGAGTCCAGGCTAAATAATAAATATAAGGGCAATAACTGATTTAGGGAAAAAAACAACAAATATTGGTACAATAGAGACAATTGACAAAAATAAAAGTGGTTTTTGTGAAATAGGTAACAAAACAGAATAACCTATGCCAAGACTAGATTTGCAAAAGACAAAAAATAACAAATAAGCAAAACACACAATGGATTAGGGGAAGTGAAGCCAAACATAATGGCAATTTATTGTAAAATAATTTGGGCACCGATACATACTAACAAATTCTAGTCTATATAATAAAATATGATTTTTATAAATAAAAGTTTGAGGAGACTAACCATAAAAAAGTGGTAATAGGAGATCTAGCCTCAAAATAATCCAAGTCCAGATTGTTTTACAAGTTGTCTCATCAAACTTTCAAGAAACAGATAATATCTATTTCTTTGATAATTTGATGTAAAATCAGAGAAAGTTGTCCAATTAATTTTAGGAAGACAGTATAAATTCAATGTCTAAATCAGATGGGGGCAATACAACCAAAGATACACTTAACAGACATTTTAAAAAGCTCATATAATATAACCTATATGAAATCCAACCACCAAGGGGTGCCAATGATGCCTGGCTCACTATGTTTGAAAACATGAATATCAACCAGGATGTTTGTTAAACTATTAAATAAATTATCTAGAGGCAGAGAGAAAACACAAGGCTACCAGCAATCTATTTTGAATTCTTTACACTTAGTAGATTTGAATATTATGTAGTAAACAGGCAGAGGGAAGTTTTCAGAATTATTTAGTCTGGTTTTATGTCTCATCAGAATGATTATGAAATCCCAGAATATACCTAGTTTATCTGAGATTTTTACAATAACCACTTCCCATTTCAAATACAACTTGCTACCGCATTAAAACCAAGTTGAGTAAAATACTTCCAATTGACCCTACGTCAATGCACAGTTAGGTCAGAGGGGAGCAGTTGAACCATTATGCTATTAGACAGGACCAATTGTTCTCTGTCTCAGTGGCTACCTGAGGCTACTTGAGCTTCTGGGAGGTCTACTGAGAGACTGGGGAAGACTGTGTTTGGGAGTATGAATTTGGTATCAGCATGAGCTCTGGTGAACCCTAGCTTCACCACTTAGTAATACAACATTGGTCACATTATTTAAAAATTTTTATTGTCATCTATAAAATGAGTTACTACTACGTGAGACTGTAGTGAGGACTAATGAAGTGAATGTAGGTAAACCCTGGCATTGAGCAACTAAATGAATGCACCTCCTCCCCCTCCCCTGCCTATCGCCTCCCCTCCCCTCCCCCCTCCTCCTCCCCCTCCCCTCCTCCCCTCCCTTCCCTTCCTCCTCCCCCTCCCCCTTCCCTCCCCCTCCCCTCCCCTCCTCCCCCTCCCCTGCCCATCGCCTCCCCTCCCCTCCCCCCTCCTCCTCCCCTTCCCTCCCCATCCCTCCCCCTCCTCCTCCCCTCCTCCTCCCCCTCCCCCTTCCCTCCCCATCCCCTCCCCTCCTCCCCTCCCTTCCCCTCCTCCTCCCCCTCTTCCCCCTCCCCTGCTCCTCCTCCCCCTCCCCTCCCCTCCTCCTCCCCCTCCTCCTCCCACTCCCCTCCTCCTCTCCCTCCCCTCCCCTCCTCCTCCCCCTCCCCTCCTCTCCCCTCCTCCTCCCACTCCCCTCCTCCTCTCCCTCCCCTCCCCTCCTCCTCCCCCTCCCCTCCCCTCCTCCTCCTTCTTCCCCTCCTTCCCCCTCAGTCCATCACCTTCACCACCACAACTGTTTTGAAGACCCACTCACAGAGGAGGAAGTCCTTCTTTGGGAGTCCCCCACCCCTGCAAGTGACTTGGTAGCTGTCATCTCTTCTAGTTTGTTCCCAAGATAATGCAAAACATAGAAGATTCAGAAATAGACATCTACAATTGATAACAAGTGGCCTGTGTAAGCTGGGCTCTGATTGAGTGGCTCTGATTAGTCAAGCAGTGGAAGCAGTCTATCATTTCTTTCTAATGCTTCAATTTTCCAAACTGTAAACCTTACACTCACACTACCTTTCTCACACTTAGTTTTAGAATGCAAGAAATACTGGCCCAGATTTGTTTGTTTGTTTTTCATTTGGGGAACAGGATTGTCTAGGACATTTCTTATGGGGAAAGTTCTGTTTTTGTTTGAATTTTGAGAAACAGAAGACAGTTCTCCCTACTAAGGAGAGAGAAAAGAGAAAAATGACAGAGGGCTTGGGCAGGCCCATTGCAGGGTATTTTTATTTCTAAAGTGGTCATAACTTAAACAAAGAAGCCTCATGCTTAAATAAAACTGTAGGAACAAGACAAAAGATAGCCTAGAAAAGCAAATAGAAAAATGTGACCTTCTTTACAAAATCATAAAGCGAGAGCCTATGCAATGCCTAGCTTTACAAATATAAATACAAATTTATTTTTTTTTTAATTCTAGCTTTGCTAGGTTAGCACCAAAGTCTGTATAGTCCTGTTATAGAAAAGCTTTTCAGACTAAGCATCTATTAAATAGGATATATATAACGATACATCCATTTCTACCTTGACATCTTTATGTCATATGTGTGTATGTTTGTGTATGTACCTATCACTAAAATAGATCTTGTTTTACCACAGTGGCCTCTATCGAGATTTTGAAGCAGGTTAAATAATTTTTCTTTCTTTGAAATTTTCATTATAATTATCATTAATCTACAGCATTTTGTAGTTTTAGGTAAGATACTAAGCCAAGATTAATTTGATTTTATATTTAATTATTTCACTTACATAATAAATCATGTTGCAAATAA
Source organism: Pseudorca crassidens (assembly GCF_039906515.1). Lineage (NCBI taxonomy): Eukaryota > Metazoa > Chordata > Mammalia > Artiodactyla > Delphinidae > Pseudorca > Pseudorca crassidens. The sequence continues at coordinate 5,617,859 of NC_090307.1, read as the reverse complement.
CTAAACTGTTTAAAATAAATGCTAATAATAGGTATACCAATATTATGTAGGTAGTCATTTGTCCACATTTACGGCACAGGAATCGAATAGGTTGGGACCCCGACTTTTAATTAATGAGAAATCAAGAATTAATCAGCTCTGATGCAGAAATACAAAGTAGTCATCTGCTTTCTTTTGACTAGTAATTTTTCTTCCTCCTCAGTTTCTTTCTCTCACAGTACTCTCACTTTTCATTTCTATTAGGAAAGCCCCCAAGTGATGATCTATGTTGGAGGCGCTCACATAATATTCATGGAGGATCATTAGCAGCTAATTTAGGTTTTCCTGAAACAGTCACAATGTTAACATGAGCTTTTTTTTTTTTTGCGGTACGCGGGCCTCTCACTATTGTGGCCTCTCCCGTTGCGGAGCACAGGCTCCAGACGCGCAGGCTCAGCGGCCATGGCTCAGGGGCCTAGCCACTCCGCGGCATGTGGGATCTTCCCGGACCGGGGCACGAACCCGTGTCCCCTGCATCGGGCAGGCGGACTCTCAACCACTGCACCACCAGGGAAGCCCCAACATGAGCATTTTTTAAATAGAAAACTTATGAGAAAAAGTGTAAAGTTATATACCCTTAAGTAAGCTTTTCCTTTCTTTGCCAAGAAGAGAAATTCCAACGTGAATAATCACTAAGGAATTTTAGAGTATAAACCATTTGAATAAAATAAAAAAAGTGTTTTTCTAAATACAAAATCTCCACTCAAAACAAACACTGATTTTATATAAAACTGGGTAATTTCTTCCTTCACGATTTTGCATATACAATTATTCCCAAATGAATGCCTTGAATGCCTTTTCTTTTCAGCCAATTTATGTTTTCTTTGTTCATAACCTCCCTCAAACACCCCATTAAAAAAGAAAAAAAGCTTTCCATCTTTTACACTGAATTTTACTACTCTTCTGCTCACCTTCCTCTCAATGTTATTTATGTCCCTTTTTAGCTGTTGATATTAGTACTAGCTTGGAACGCTAGCGTTCAAGAAATATTTGTTGAAAGAATGAATGAAAGAGTATAGGATTTTTGTGCGTGTGTAGCTATATTCTACCTTATTTTTCAATCAAGAGGGTAACTATCTTACATTGTTACTTTCTAAACTGATTGTGACGAATTTATAAACCACGTGGCTTTGTTTAGCGCCAAATGGTAAAGCTACTTCTTTCCTCCGACCAGCTGCCTCCTGAACTCATTGCCCTGATAACAGGCGCTGCAGGGGTCAAATCTGTTACAGTGTGAAGTCCAGGAAAGTTATCTTAACTTGCTACACCCGTGAGACTAACAGTAACAGATTTTAGTACAATAAAGCCGGTTTAACATACAGCTTCAAAATATATGCCCACACAATGAAAGCACTTTAGTCAAGATTTTGTAATTACACTGAAATCTCTTTAATGGAGGTATTCAAGATTTAATAATTCTTAGGCATTTTGTATTTAATTGCTTCCAGCCTTCAAATATGACTTCTGAAACTTTTCAGAAAATGTACATGTGATTCTAATATTGCGGAGGCTACTGCAAACTTTTATTCACTTCTTTGTGAAAACTCAAGTTAATCCCGAAGGTTGTCTTTAAATGTCTTACAAAATGGCACTTATGTTTCATACAAAATTGTAATTAAATGATCAAGATGCCTGCAACAAACCTTTTATACTGTCTTTATTTTCATTTTTTATTTCTCATAATCTTTCCTAATTTAAACTGGCAGGGTTTCTGCTTCTCTAGAGCATAGGGATAATACTTTTGAGCATAATCTTTTAAATCCTGTTTATAACATTTCCCAATAGACACATTGTTGCAGAAATAGCAATGACTAATAACTCTGAGGATTATGTTGCTGGGATAAATTGGATCAAGATACCAATTCTGAGGGTTGTAACAACCAGAAGTAATTTTTCTAATGCTGAGGAATGAAAAAAAAGTAAAAGATGGATTAACTGTGGCAAATGTGCTGATTTCTATCTCATAACTGACCACAAATGTGAGCATTTTGGGGCTGATTAAACAGCCTTTCAGTGATAGCAGAACAAGATTCTCCTCAGGACAAGAGCTCTTATGTTTTAGTTCCGTATTATCCGCTTAAATACAAAACCTTGAGGAATGTATAATTTAGTATTAAAACAAGCTTAACCACAAATGTTGAATCAATTATAGATATGAACTTGATGATTGAAAATCTAGGATAAAAAATCATTAATGCATAGTTCATGTCTTCAACTTTTACATTCTTTCACTTGGATATTCTACCCTCCCACAGCTTTAAATCTCTTCTCTCTGAGGACATTGCCCTAATTTTTATCTACTAACGCAAGCTGACTTTGGAAATCTAGTGTTACATTTCTACGTGCTTAGTGGATGTATCTCATGTTCCACTGAAATCTCACGGTCAGCATGTCCCTCATCTCTCATCTCAAAAAACAAGAAATATTGACTCCACTCATTTAGGGTCCTTTATTCATTGAAGTTAAAATACTGAATTTGTAATCAGTGGTAATAGGTAGGCTCTCTGCTGAGTGCCCAAACTATTGAGATTAAAATACTACTTCCTCGGGCTTCCCTGGTGGCGCAGTGGTTGAGAGTCCGCCTGCCGATGCAGGGGACACGGGTTCGTGCCCCGGTCCGGGAAGATCCCACATGCCGCGGAGCGGCTGGGCCCGTGAGCCATGGCCGCTGGGCCTGCGCGTCTGGAGCCTGTGCTCCGCAACGGGAGAGGCCGCAGCAGCGAGAGGCCTGCGTACCGCAACAAAACAAAACAAAACAGAACAAAAAAAATACTACTTTCTCCCTTCATGACTACATGCAGATGTGTCTGGGGTAGTAGAAGGAGCTCTTTGCTTGCAGGAGTTAGCAAAGCCTTCGAGGAGACCTAGAGATTGGATAGGTAAGTACAGGTGTGCTAGGTGCCAGTGTGTGGATTCATGCAAAGGCATAGATACCTGAGCGAGCACATAAAACCTGGTGACTGTAAGTCTGTCTGCATTCGTTATCGGGAAGGGAGGGCGAGGAGAAATGGATGAGGCTGGAGAGGTCCCCTGGAGACAGTTTGTAAAGGGTCTTTTGTCATCTCAGTGTGGAGATCATCATCCCAGAAAATCAGAGTGACTTCATGGGTCCCTCTATTTTCAGGGTTCCCTCTGCAATCCACTTACACGCACACCTGCTAATATAAACTTCCCGATGCACAGCTTTGATAACTCAGCTCCTCCGTTTGTAAATCTTTAAGAGCCCATAATGCTCAATTAAAACCACAAAATATTGTGTTTTCTAGGTCCTAGCTTTTCCTTTCACTTCCCCCTACGTGATTTATGCATGTGTTACCTACAGTCCAAATGGCCAGAGATGCTGTCCTTGCTTCCACATCCTAAGACAGTCCTGCTAAGGCTGTTCTCCCCTCTCACAACAAATTCTGTACCTTTGCTGGTCTCGTTCATCATCATCATAGTAATAACTTAATAAGAAGAACTAACGTTAAATCATACCTAAAATTCATCTGTGAAACCCTTCCTTCATGACCCCTTTCTTAACTACCCCCCCACCCCACCTAAATGTGTCACAATGTTCTTGTCTAAGCTCACATGAATAAACTGACTATACATTTTAGGACTCTATCATATCTTACTTCATTTTTACTCATTTATGTTGTACTCATTTATGTGTGAACTCTAAAATCTGAGACTTTGGCTTACACATTTTAAAAGATGCCTTAATGCATCCAATGTAGGTCACCTTATGTAACATGTTCACTGTATATTTATTGAATGCACTTGAATTGATACTCAAATGAACCCAGTCAATAGTCCATGCAAAACCTTGAAGAATGTGTGCTTTCTGGGAGAACTGTTTTCTAGATTTTTGGTACTGTGTTTGGGATTTCTCTAGGATTAGGATCAGGGGACCTCTAAGAAAAAGAATTAAGAAGAAAACAGGAGACAAAGATAATACCAGCATATGATTTTAAACAGAGTTATTATGTAACAGTTTTAACAGTACACACGCATGCACACAGTACAATTTATAAATGATGTTACATATGTATGTGTGTATATGTATGTACATATCTATACCTATATTTTTAGAGAGTAAACAAAATCAATCTAATTGCCTTAGGTTTGCTGGGTAACCATAAGTGATTGAAATGAGCATATAATTGTTCCATTAATCCCTGAAAGCCCTGCAGCACTTTATCACCTAAATCAACTTTATATTATGCTTGTGGAATGCAGAAGCCCTTTTGAGAACAAACTAATTCCATCCTATCACTGGAAACACCCTAGGATGATCAGTGCTGAAGTATGCCTTGTCCACTCTCCTTGACTGCACTACCTAAGAAGATTCAGTCGGGGTTAGAAAGGAAGTGGACTTTTCCAAGTTTAAATTACTATAGGTAGTTTGCAGACAAGCACGGAAGGATTTGTTTATCAGAATCTGGCTGTATGCTTGTGAAAACAGGAAGGAATAGAGTATATTTATGCTGTAAGAATCAGTAGTCATTCTGAGAAGTCATATGGACCCGTCTGCTGCTTCTCCAATACATTTGAGAATTTTTCCCCCATAAACTTTCAGATGCTCCATTTTTAAGTCATTTTGGGCAGGATGTTATATAGCTAAGAAAACAAGAACGGGATGGAGAAAGTGGGAAAAGAAGAGGCGTCGACAGATGAGAAAAATGTTGCAAGTATGATTTAGTAAGAAGCTCTGCCCTCAGGAGACCTGCTGAATTCTCAGTAACAGGTATTTTATGACTAACAGAGGGAATAAAATAACTCTATCATCACCACTATCTCACTCACCAGCCCAAATAAATAAAAACTCTTAGCCCGCCCTTCCTAAAATTCAGATAGGAAAGGCAAAGCATATCACCTGGACTCAGGTGAGTGGATCAGATTGTCAACAAACTGCTTTTCTGCTAGTGATGGAAAAAATAAACAAACCCCTAAATAACTGGACAGCTAGGCCATGTCCATGGAAAGGGAGACTCAATATTTGTGAGGAGATTTGCCCTACCCAACTTAATCTATTGACTTATCACTATCCCATAAAAATCTCAAAAAGTTTTTTTTTTGGCAGACATTAGTGAGCTGCTTTTAAAATATATTCAGAAGGCAAATGAATAACCAAAATAATTCTGAAAAAGAGCAAATCTGGCAGGTCCACAGTGCACAGTTTCAAGACTTATTCTGAAAGAGACAGAACGGTACCGAGAATAGGAAATATGTAGACAATGGAATGTGTAGATAAATGGAAAAGAAGGTAAATCCCAGAAATAGACCTACGAAGGCATTTTCAACTAACATCGACCAATGTGCAAAGGAAATTTATTACAAAAAGGACAGTCTCTTCAACAAATGATACTGGAAAAATTGGACGTCCATTTGCAAAAACAAAAATAACATAGACACATACCTCAGGCCTGCTGCTACATAATCTAAATTTAAATGGGTTACAAACTTGAATGTAAAACATAAGACTTCCGGCAATATAGAAGAAAATCTGTGTGACCTTGGGTTTGGTGATAAATTTTTATATGCGATATAAGACCAAAATTAAGAACCATAAAAAAGCAAACTGATAAATTGGGCTGCCCCAAAATGCAAAACTTTGCTCTTAAAAAACAAACAAAAACACTGGTAAGAGTTTAGAAATAAAAGCCTTCTACTGGGAGAAAAATCTTTGAAAACCTCATATCTGATAAAAGACTTGAATCCAGAGTGCATAAAGAAGTCTCAAAACTCAACAACATGAAAGAAAAAGCCAAATTAATAAATAGCCAAAGATATGAACAAACCTTTCATCAAAGAAGATATGTGAATGGCAAATGAGCATAGGAAAAGATGCTTCACATTATCTGTTATTATGGAAACTATATATTCTTAATAGAACCACTTGAGCTACAGCCTTCAGCAAGAATTTTTATCCTGGCTCTCATTTAAATTCATATTTATTTCTGGTCACTTGACCTATAATAGCTAACAAAAAACCCAGGTGAGGCATATATGTCCTTCAAAACCCAGACAATCTCATAAGGCATTGCACATCTTTCTTATTGGTAGGATTTAGCAAAGACAGTCATTTGTCCTGTGCTGTCTGTGGAATGTCTCTTGGCTTTTAACTCAAGTTGTATCTAAGAATTTAACAGATTAGTCTGGCCCTATATATTATCTGACCAAATAAACCAACCTCACCTAGTAATATGTGCTATAGCAGTTCTCACAAACCCTTTGGCTTTTGCTGTGATATTACCAATGTAATAAATTAAATTGTTTTGATGATGAGTCATAACTAAATCTTATCTCACCGGGTGACTGTGGTACACTGGAGAATTTAAATATTCTCAAGAAAGATAATGAATCTTTTCTGTAGTCTTGCCTATGAAAAACAACTTGTGCCTATCTTCCTTCCATACTTACAATAGCAAAGAAGGAATGAGACAAATCTCTCAGAGCACATTAGTCACTTTTAGCCAGTTGAATTTTTCGAGTAGTGAAAGCTACATCTGTCTCAGCAGAACCACCAATGAACCACTTTATTTGTTACAGAACCAAACTTAGGTCCACTCGCCCGTGTGCAGTAAAGCCAATCTACTGACTCCAGGTTATGGTGAAAGAAAGTACAGCGCTTATTGCAGGGCACCAAGCAAGGAGAATGGGCAGCTCATGCTCAAAAGACCCAAACTCCCCGATGGCTTTCAGGCAAGGGGTTTTAAAAAGCCAGTGTGAAGGAGGGGACTGCGAGGTGCATGATCAACACATGCACAGTTCTCAGGTTGGTTGGCATTGATTCTTTTGGGTATACACTCAGAAACTGAATTCCTGGATCATATAGTAATTCTGGGTTTTTTTAGGAACTGTCATACTATTTTCCATATCAGCTGCACCATTTTACATTGCCACCAACAGTGCACAAGTGTTCCAATTTCTCCACCTGCCCAGCAACACTTGTGACTTCCATTTTTTTTTAAATAGTAGTTATCCTAATAGGTATGAGGTGGCATCTCCTTGTGGTTTTGATTTGCATTTCCCAATGATTAGTGACTATCTTTTACCCATTAAATGCTCTCAGCAACATTGTCAGTGTATATATATGTACATATATTCATTATATATTATATATATATATATATAATGCATAAGAAAAAGTACAAATAAGTAAAGCTTATGCATAGGCTATCTCAGAAGAAATATAAATGGCTAGTAAAAATATTAAAATAGGGGCTTCCCTGGTGGCGCAGTGGTTGAGCGTCCGCCTGCCGATGCAGGGGACGCGGGTTTGTGCCCCGGTCCGGGAAGATCCCACATGCCGCGGAGCGGCTAAGCCCGTGAGCCATGGCCGCTGAGCCTGCGCGTCCGGAGCCTGTGCTCCACAACGGGAGAGGCCACAGCACTGAGAGGCCCGCGTACAGCACAAAAAAAAAAAAAAAAAAAAATTAAAATAGGTTCATCCTCAGTACTAAACGATAAAATGAAAAAGAAATCAAAATGTATAAGATTAATAATATCAAATTATGAAAAAAATGTGGAAAAAGGGGCACTCTACATATTTCTTTAAGATAGTTCTTTAAAGCATTATGGAGGGGAGGGATAAATTGGGAGATTGGGATTGACATATACACACTACTATATATAAAATAGATAACTAATAAGAACCTGCTGTATAGCACAGGGAACTTTACTCAATACTCTGTAATGGCCTACATGGGAAAAGAATCTAAAAAGAAAGAGTGAATATATGTATATGTATAACTGAATCACTTTGCTGTACACCTGAAACTAATACAACATTGTAAATCAACTATACTCCAATAAAAATTTTTTGAAAAGCATTATGTTAGCTAATAATTTAAAAAGTGAATATTTGTCACTGAGCAAAGGCTACATATATTGTAATATATCATGTTATAAATACAAAGTGGCTATAAAATGAATAAGTTAAAATACATTAATGGATATATATATATATATGAAAAACTATCTGTCGCATTGCTAAAAGAAGACACAATATATTTAATCCCATTCATAAAAGACAATATAAAAATGGTATGTGTGTATATGCATATATGGATGTAAAAACGCTAAAGGATTTTGAATTTGGGTCACTTTACTCTTGACAGTGGTGAGCCAGGAGGGAGGACCGAGGGCCTGAGCGTGTGAAGAGTAGGTAAGAGTGATTTCTACTCATTGTATTGTCTTCTTTTACAGTTGGAATTCATTAAAATGTAATTTGTTTAATAAAATACAATAAAACCCTTTCCTACTGTTATCTGAATAAAATTTTACTTGAGTATATATGTTCATGGTATTTCAAAATGTTAACAGAAGCACTGTTCTTTTCTTTCATCTGTTAGAAAATTAATCAGTGGAAGGCATTGCTCTGCAGAATGTTTTATATTCATATGCTCTTTGTAAATGAGGAAGTGAAAACACTAGGTACTCATTTCTGAATTACACATCTTACTTATGTCTAGATAATCTCCATATTCATATTTATTCAAAATTCAGGAAAACTGAATATTAATCATTCAGACTTCTATCTCAGACTTTATGATTGTTTCACCTACACTGAATGAATTTTAGTATCACAGCTGAAGGAATGGCTTAAAGTATAAACTATATTTCTCTACCAAATTACAAAATAATGCCCTTACCACTGGGATAGCTACATCTTAAAGGTTCCGTTTTTTTGTTTTTGTTTTTGTTTTTGTTTTTTGCTGTATGCGGGCCTCTCACTGTTGTGGCCTCTCCCGTTGCGGAGCACAGGCTCCGGACACACAGGCTCAGTGGCCATGGCTCACGGGCCCAGCCGCTCCACGGCATGTGGGATCTTCCCGGACTGGGGCACGAACCCGTGTCCCCTGCATCGGCAGGCAGACTCTCAACCACTGCACCACCAGGGAAGCCCCCAAATGCTCCGTTTTTATGAGATAATATTTGTGGTTAACTGCAAATGGATCTTATCTCTCATAGATGTTTGCATTTAGATTTTATTCAATTAGTCTGTAGACCTCTGAGTGCCTACTATGCAAAGAACCCCGAGAACACAGCTCCAAGAACCCAGCTCCGAGAACACAGCTCTTAGAGGTAAATACGATTCTGGGCACAGTGTCTATAGTCTGTAGGGATGGGAGAGAGAATGAAAATGAGAACACTGGAAAATTATAATTTTGATACATTCTATGGTATGTGATGCTAAAGAGAATAATTAAGTGGGAATGTACAATTCTAGATAAATTCATAGGAGGCCCTGATTAGGGGCAGGACATACATATAAGCCAATCTGAAAACCAAGTAGGAGCCAGTTCTGCCAAGAACAGGGAAGGTAATTCTCATGAGAAGGAACAGCAATCAAAAGGCTCTGAGGATGGGAAGAGCTTGGTACACTTAGAGAAGGAAGGGTAGTCCAAAGTACCTGGAGGGTCAAGACTAAGGAAGAGAGTGGTAGAGATGAACTTGGAGAGCAAAGATCAGACACACCAGAGCAGAAAGAGAATTCTGCAGCTGACACCATATTTTCAAAATCGCTTTATATTTGGCTTCCCTCTAATCACTGAATTAGAAAATTCTACAGTAGCTCCATTTTAAAACTACAGAGAGGTAGTAAGTAGCATTCACTCATATTATTATGGTTTTAATAATTATTCTAATCAACATGACTTTATTTAATCGCTTGATTAATAAAAGTTCATGAACTACTTGATTTAAACTCTAAACGTACAATTCTAAAAATGGTATTATGATGAGGTTCCTGTCAAATAAAATGAAAACCAAAATATACCACCTCCTTCTTTATAGCATTTTAAGGAAAGCCTCATTAGAGGAAAATTACTGGTCTACATTATCTCACACTACAAAACCTATTTTTCTCTGAAATTTCATTAAAATATTTAATTATTTGAATAATATATGGCATAGGGACTTCCCTGGTGGTCCAGTGGTTAAGGCGCTGCATTCCCAATGCAGGGGACCTGGGTTCAATCCCTGGTCAGGGAACTAGATCTTGCATGCGGCAACTAAGAGCCCACATGCCGCAACTAACGACCCTGCATGCCACAATGAGATCCCACGTGCCACAACTAAGACCCGGCACAGCCAAATAAATAAATATTTTTTTAAAAAAAAAATATGGCATAAAACATTACTATTAAAATATTTCGATATGTAATTAATATGTCTTCAACTGTGAAATACACAGATATTGATAAACATTTAAATGGAACATTTAGATTTAGATGAAAACCCAATGTATCCAAATCGTGTATTTAACATTCTGTAGCTCACTGGGTAAGTGTCACTTTTACACTTCTTGTCAGGCATACCATGATGTATCTCAATTATGCAGCTGAAATTTAAAAAAGAAGAAAAATTTGTGAATATGGATATTTAGATAACATATAGAGGCAAAACAAACCAACCAAAAGAAAAACAGTAGTGTACTTGGCACTATGAACGTTTTGTTGCATAGCGAAGATTTAAAAGTGTCAGTGTTTTTCAAAATATATCATGAATTTAAATATTTGTATAGTTGATATCAATGAATAATCTAACTTTGAAACACAATCTGTACTATTTGCCTCTGATATGAGAGCACGTGAGTATTTCAGTAAATTTCAGTAAACACATGCCTACTTTAAACCTCACTCCCCAAATTCTTTGCCCCATTTGTCATAGTCCATAAAATAAATGTTGCTTACTGTTCAGTGACATTTCAGTAAAGGGCTCAAAACTAGTGTAAAAGAAAAATAAATTTTAACAGCTAGGGTTGAATTGATGAAATTGTAAAATAATTATTCTGTATTAGATATTTCAGAATATTTTAAATGAACAATGAAAAATATCATACAATTACTGGAAAGTCATTCTTAATAGTCAACCTTTAATTAATAGGAAAGATACATTTCTAAATTTATATGGTACATAATTTTTGAAAATTATCTGTGTGTATATATATAAGAAAGGGAATTAATTGTATAAGCTATTCTGAATTGTATGAAGAATAGCAAGTAAAAATTTAATTAATTGCACAAGTCATATATTTGTCAGACATGATAATTGCAACATTGCAATTACCCTTTCAAGTCCCCTCTATCCTGAATACTTGCTGCTGTTCATCCCAGAATGAAGCTGATTTATATGGAAACAAAAGTCCACCTACCTCATTACATTTTCATCCTACCTGACCTTTTCCTAATGTTGAAATTTTAATCAAATCCCCTTAAATTGTGACCCTTGAGGGTCAGATCCTGCTAATTGCCCACCCACTACCCATTCTCTCTTTTTTCCTTGTTAAAAGATACCTGGCTGTATTTGAGACTGCAATAAGTCCAGCTAAAATACTCAGTCTCCTAGGTGCCAACACAGCTAGTGGAGCCTCGTGACAGAGTTCTGGCCAATGAGATTAAAGAGCAGGCTCCTTCCTCACAGGGCCGCTAGGAACGTTCAAGAACCGGCAGGCAACTTTGCCTTTTTCCTTTCTAAGTTGGTTAATTTTATGCGTCAACTTATCTAGGCCATAAGGTGCCCAGGTGTTATATTACTTTATTCTGGATGTTTCTGTGAAGGTGTTTTGGGGAGGAGATTAGCATTTTAATCAGTAGAGTACAGCAGATCGTCTTCAATGAAGGTAGGCCTCATCCGATCACTTGAAGACATGTAAAGAACAAAAGGATGCCCCCTCCTCCAAGTCAGAGAACTGCCTTCAGACTTCCTCTGCACCGTCAGTTTTCCGGGGTCTCCAGTCTGCTGGCCCACTCTGCAGATTCAGACTTGCCAGTCTCCATAATCATGTGAACCAACTTCTTATAATAAATCTCTTCATATATCTCTATATAATATCTATATCTACATATCCATTATATATGTTAGATATATAGATATAGATACAGATATATCAGGAATTAAGGATGCCAGTGGGAAGGTATATTAATCAAAGTTCTCCAGAAAGGGACTTCCCTGGTGGTCCAGTGGGTAAGACTCCACGCTCCCAATGCGGGGGGCCTGGGTTCGATCCCTGGCAGGGGAAATAGATCCCATATGCATGCCGCAACTGAGTCCGCATGCCGCAACGAAGATCCCGTGCGTCGCAGCTGAGACCCGGCGCAGCCAAAATAAATAAATAAAAATCTAAAAAAAAAAAGTTCTCCAGAAAAACAGAAACAATAGGATACATACAACCAACAGTATACATTCTATCAAGACATTTTACTCTGAGAATTTTGCACCAGGATCATATGATTTTGACACTTACCAAGCTATGCTTTGGCGTTTTTCCATCAGTTCGCAAGGAGGAAAATTCTAAGAAAAACTTCTAGAACATTCATTACTTTTCTTCAAGTAAGGACAAAACTTCTTATTGATAATGTTATTTACAGGTCACTAAGAGTCTTCTTGATGTGAACTCGTGGAGCATTTTCTTTAGGATTTCAGTGACAGAAATAGCTGTGCTGTTCCCGACCAAACCTTCTCTTAAGGTAGCTCATGAACTTGCAATGAATTAGGTAACTGGATTGTTTAACGCCTTCACTGGCTTCTAAGAAGCTAAATGTAAATTTCTACAAGCCATTTGAATGCTCAGCTTACAAACGATATCATCCTATTTTCTCACCCCTTAATATTTTCTTTCCTAAGTTTGCTCATCTGCTTATTTTAACCTGTTCTGTTATAGAGAGGATAAACCGTTCCATAGACCCCCTTTGAAGCAGGGCTATTTTAAAAGGCCAATTATAAAGAGAAGATAATAATTAGCATGAAGGAATAATTATTAAGATCATACTTTAGTTACTGAATAGAGGAATAACGGGGAAAGGATGGTCCCCACATCTTATAATTCACACGTCACTAATCGGTGTGTATGTACAGCATGTTCAACATTGTCTGAGATAATTAGCAAACCATTGCACGAAGCAGTTGTGATAGGTAAAACTTGCATTGTATGACGGAAAAAACTTTACGTTCTAGACTGTCCAGCACACCGTGGCAAATATAAGTTTTATATAATTTTAATTTTCTTGTGAAAGCTGGAATTTTATCATTTGTAAGAAATACTCCTTGAAGTAGCAGGTTCACTTGGATCATTTTTGAGAAAATGTTTGCAGACCACCCGAGTCTGAAAAAACACAATCTGTCAGTCATTCCCTAAAATAAAAATAGTGTCCAGGAGACAAGTGGATGCTCAAAACTCGAAGAAAAACACAGATGCTCTTCCCAAAGGCAATTGTCATCTTTCCTTAAGAAAAGGAAAGAAGTGCTTTTGGGTGCTTCCCATTTCCTGTGTTATGAGGACACATAAACAGGGTCAAGATTTTTTCACACACACACACACACACACACACACACACACACACACACACACGGCACACACTGCCTCACCAAGTGTGTTCTTATGTAAAAATTGGCCTTCCCTCCCCCGCCCCCCGCCATGAGTGTGTCCTACGGAGGAATAAAATGACAGAGGTGCGGTCCGCTATCACTCTCCTGTTTGTGCTAGCGCTCCAGTAATTCATTCATCATTGCTTTTGCAATATCAGTGTAAGTGTCAACACAGGTAAAAAGGCAAATATTATCTTACAATTACTCTGAAAATAGTTTTGACCTTGAAGACATCCTGAAAGTGTCTCAAGAACTGCAAGGGATCAACAGACCACACCTTGGGGACACCTAGTATGAAAAATGATGTCTTACAATGCAAATTTCCTTCTCAGTTACCTGGAAGTATCTTTTGCTTGATAAGGATTTTTTTTACTTAAATTTTTTAATTTTAAATTTTAAGGAACTTAAATGTATATTTTTTTCTCTTAGTTATTTTTGTGTTCTGTTTAAGAGTCTATTGTCTACTCAAATTCACGGAGATATTAATTCATGTCTCCTTATTGGAGATGATAATTTGAGCTTTCACATTTATGATTATGATCTACCTCAAATGACTTTGTGTGGGCTTTGAGATATCTAATGTGGATATACGATAGTTTCAGCACCATTTATTGAACAGGATATATTTCTCCCCCCTGAATTACACAGCACCAGTTTTTGTAAATCAGGTAACCATGTATGTATGCATGGGTCGATCTCTGGATTCTCAATTGGTCCATTTGTCTTTTCAAATGCCAATAGTTCATGGTCTTACTTATTTCACTCTATAGTATTTTTTAATATCTAGTAGAGTAAATTTTTCATCTTTATTCTTCAAGATGGTTTTGTGATTTCTGGCCCATTAAATTACTAAATTGGAGAAGATCATTTTTCATAAAGCCCACGCATATGAATTCCCACAAGCATATGAATCTGTTTGAGGCAACAGAGCTGGGATGGGAAGAAAGGTAATGGGTTAAGAGGGCAAAATTTCTGGCAGAACGTTAAAATAGATAACATTTTAATTTTATTTACTCAATTTTCTTTTTTTTAAGTTATGATTTTAAAATAAACACGCGTTAAATTTGAAATAAGGAAAGAGTCGTGAAAAAGGAACCGTATTTCCCTTTCTAAAAACATCCTTTGCGGAGACATTATCCTTTATTCCTAAATGGCTGTGGGTAAAGCTCCATTACGTCTTTTCTATTCCTGGCATTAAGTTCCTAGAAGTGATTAGCTCTATGATATGGCATACAGAAATAAACTGTAAACGGCTCTGCAGTTGAGATCATGTATCCAAACATGCCATTGTACTTTTTGGCAAGGAACACATAAATGTTAATCATCACATCCAGTTTGCCAAGCAAATAGATCAAAATAGTATGAATATAATTACGTATTTGTGAGTTAGATAACGTCGTAGCCATCCCCTCTAGATTGAGGGAGGTAAATGTGGCCAGTCCGGGTTCATCTCTGCCAATGTTTATTTATTTGTTGATGGATTCTCTGGCGGTCAATAGGTAAATGGCATAAAATCAGGAAAAAGAGATAAATATTCCAAAGTCTCTTGCATGCCCAATGAAATTAAAACAAAACATCCTGAGAGAAATAAGAGGAAAAACCAACTGGCCAGGTTCCATGAAAGGAAAACTTGCCACGGGCACGACATGCCAGGTTGCCTACCTGTTCATCAAACTGTCTCTTTTGTTCTTACTGCCTGGCTGGCTTGACACACACAACAGCATCAACGTCCCATGAAATAAGAATGACCTCATCTGTCAGGTCAAGCCCATCCAGAAATGGAATCAACAAGAGGATACTTAGTTAATCCTAGCTGAAAGAGCGTTATGGTTGACGTATGCCTGGACACATACATTGCCGCTGAAATAACTGTAAGAGAGCGAAGGAGAGTTCTCAACATCTGCAATGAGCTGGCCTTGGCAGATGGGGGCAGAGGAGAAAGGAGGAAAAGATGGCAATAGCTCGCAAGTCCAGCACTTCAACGGGACAGAATTAAGGCAGAGACCTCTATCAGAAGCTGCATGAATGGTGAAAGAAAATATGTCACTTAATTATTGCACGCGTCCCCTCATGAAAAAGAAAATCTCTTTTGTTGGAGCCAGAAGGACACTTTGGGACACACAGGGGTCAGGAATCCTAAATGGAATGGAATTAGGGTACAACCTGGTAGATATCTAAATACCAGTTTTATAGTAACTGCATTTTATCTAACACAGTGTCACACTTTTAAACTGTAGATTCTGGGAAAGGAGTATAACAGCCCACTCTAACTATGTCACAGACTTTGAAGTAAAGTTTGGGATAAAAACAGGTCCTCTCCTTCTCTGTTAGATCTGTCTTTCTAAGGCAGTTTGAATTGCCAAACGGAGAAATTGATACAGTAAAACAATCAGTAAAATCAATATGAAAAGGAACACTTAAACTTGTTTCAAAAATTCTGCTTTGGTGCACAGAAAACTCAAAAAAAAATTAAAAAAACAAAACACTCCTTCTTGGAGTAATATGTAACATATGTTATTTGGTCGAACATGTCTGGATGTTGCTGTGAAAATACTTTTTTAGATGAGATTATGATTTAAATCAGTAAGGCAGATTACCCTCCATAATGTGTGTGGGCCTCACCTAATCAGTTGAAGGCCTTAAGGAAAAGAGAGGCCCCTGAGGAAGGTGGGATTCTGCCAGCAGATCACCTTCAGACTCCAGCTGCAGCATCAACTCTTCCCTGGGTCTCTCTGCCAGCCACCACAACTGCATGACCAATTACTTAAATCTCTCTCTCTCTCTCTTTCTCCACACATACATCTTACTGGTTTTATTTCTCTGGAAAACCCTAACTACTACTAATATATATATATATATATATATATATATATATATATACACACATCATACTATAGTATAAATCTCTCTCTCAATATATGACTTCTAACCTAGTCAATTTATAGATTCAATGTGATTCCAATAAAATTCTTAAGATGCATGTGTGTGTATATGTTTGTGTGTGCATAATTTTATATAAAGTAATAAGCCTATTTTAAAATTTATGGGGAAGTTCAAAGGACTTGGAAAAAGAGGACAAGGTTAGGGGATTTCTCTTAATCTGTATCAAGAATTAGTGTGTGGAACCCTCCTGCACTGTTGGTGGGAATGTAAATTGATACAATCGCTATGGAGAACTGTATGGAGGTTCCTTGAAAAACTAAAAATAGAACCACCATATGACCCAGCAATCCCACTACTGGCATATACCCTGAGAAAACCATAATTCAAAAAGAGACATGTGCCACAATGTTCATTGCAGCACTATTTACAATAGCCAGGACATGGAAGCAACCTAAATGTCTATCGACAGATGAATGGATAAAGAAGATGTGGCACATATATACAATGGAATATTACTCAGCCATAAAAACAAATGAAATTGAGTTACTTGTAGTGAGGTGGATGGACCTAGAGTCTATCACAGAGAGTGAAGTAAGTCAGAAAAAGAAAAACAAATACCGTATGCTAACGCATATATATGGAATCTAAAAAAAAAAAAAGTCGTACTGATGAACCTGGTGGCAGGGCAGGCATACAAACGCAGACATAGAGAATGGACTTGAGGACGGGGGGGAGGCGGAGGGGAAGCTGGGGTGAAGTGAGAGTAGCAGCAACATATACACACTATCAAATATAAAATAGCTAGTGGGAAGCAGCAGCATTGCACAGGGAGATCAGCTCTGTGCTTTGCGACGACCTAGAGGGGTGGGATAGGGAGGGTGGGAGGGAGACACAAGAGGGAGGGGATACGGGGATATATGTATATATATAGCTGATTCACTTTGCTGTACAACAGAAACTAACACAGTATTGTGAAGCAATTATACTCCAATAAAGATCTATTTAAAAAAATAAAGAATTACTGTGTCATTTTTTATGAATTAGGATAATGTGATATTAAAACAGGGATAGGCAAACTGATGAAAAAATAAAGAACCTCCAAAGAGACAAACCCCAAATAGAAATCTGACTAATGGCAAAGCTGGGGTAGCGAGTGAGTAGGGATATGCAGTCTGTAAATGAATGATACTGGGTCAATTCAGAATCCACATGGACAAACTAAAATGGAACTTAAACCTATGCCCAAATTATTGCCTGGCATATGAAAATTCCATTATAAAAAGAACATTTTCAAAGGCAATACAGAACCAGATCTTTATGACTTATGATAGGAAAGGACTTCTTAATTAAAAGACAATAAATGTGATCCATGTGAAAAGATGCTGACATAAATTCAACTATATTAAAATTAAGAGCTTTGGCTTCTGAAGAACCCAGAAATAACATCTTTTGATACAGCCATTGTCACTGTTAACCAAGAAAATATATACTGTACCTGACAAATAAGCAATGTTTTGTCTTTTTATTTTGAAGTCCGGTCCTTCTCCTTGCCCAGTACGTGAAGACCAGTTGCTCAGGAAGGAGACTGGGAACAGCCGGTGGTGAGGACGAGATGGTAGTGCCAGCAGGACAGTGAAGCCCTCCGACCACTTCAGGGCTTCCAGGTGCCTCGCAGACCTGAGCTGGGTGAAGGAGAGACATCTTTTGGAGTAGATGGAAGAGAGAAGTTCTGAAATGCACTGAACTGGATTTTCTAGATCTTGACATGGAGAAGAAAGCTTTGGTTCTGCCCAAACTACAGTGAAGTGGATATAAAGGACACTCAGAAAGAGCAAATTTAAGGAAGTGATTATAGAAAAATGAAGAGACGTGCCCTGCTTGTCCTTGATACTCCGCCCCATCAAATAATTAGTTACATATATTGGCAAATTCATTTCCAGAGACAGAAGTTCCTGTGAGTAAGGAGAGGGGGCGCTATAATCCCAAATGAAGTAAAACAGGTTCCTATGCTCAATGGTCCATAAGTCAACCACAGATACATTAATTAATCAGCACAAAAATCTTGTCTTCTAAAAGTACATACTGAGGTTGAGATTTAAGACGTATAAAATTAAAACATAAATACTGGCCTATGGGGGTTCGTTCTTTCAAACACCTATCTTGTTTTTTATGTTTTTATTATTGCTGAGTTTGTTGCTGGTTTACGGCACTGGGACCATAACCTAACACCTGACTAACTCAACAATTTAATTCCTCTGGCGTGATCCCCCAGAAGCATCACCAGGTCCGGGGTGAGACACCAGATCGCAGAGCCGAGATACGCGACGGAAGCAGGCTTTAGACTTCATCTGAATTCCGGTTTGTTGAGGGGGAATGTTCCTTCAGAGAATTCAGCAAACGTCAACCGAGCATTGGCCAAAAGAACAAGTGCAGGTGGATTAAATACAAAAGAGAATTCTGTAAACACATTTACAGGGGTGCAAACTTTGTTGTTCTGTATATTTTTATATTTAATTATAAGGAATTAATTGGTAAATATAACCTACTGTTACTAGGAACACTAATATAGCTCAGGTGTTTGTCACATATTTCTCTTTACTAGCACTAACACTTAGATTTCAGTGAGTCTGTTTTATATACCAGAAGACCAGGAAAAAAGGCATTAAACATTGCTTGGCATTTCACGCTTGAATATCATACAGATCTCCGTTAAAGAAGAAAATATGTACCTCAAATATCCAAGGGGGGGCTTCCCTGGTGGCACAGTGGTTGAGAGTCCGCCTGCCGATGCAGGGGACACGGGTTCGTGCCCCGGTCCGGGAAGATCCCACATGCCGCGGAGCGGCTGGGCCCGTGAGCCATGGCCACTGAGCCTGCGCGTCCGGAGCCTGTGCTCCGCAACGGGAGAGGCCACAGCAGTGAGAGGCCCGCGTACCGCAAAAAAAAAAAAAAAAATATCCTAGGGGGCTCATCAGGTTCATGCTTCATTCCCTAGTTTGAGAAATGCTGACCTAAGAAACTAAATTATTATTTTAAAAAATATCTTTCTACAGGAAATTATCATTAAAAATAACTTTAAAACATAAAATAACTTACTTTTTATTGAAACCAACTTTTAAAATATTCTCAAAGACTTCATGAACCATTTATAAATTCCATGAAGCTTAGCTTAAGAAAATTCGTTTGTCTTATTTTCCATTTGACAGTTTTCAGCAAACAGTATTAGGAGTATCCAGTCTCATCTTAGGGAGTTAGAAGGATAACAAGGATCCAGAAAACTCAGACCTACTTTCTATCTATTGCACAGGTGAGTATTTCAGCCTATAACTGCTTCACTATAAATTAAAGGATATATTTTTGGTAGCAAATGAAAGCCTCAATTTTAATTCACCTAATAGTTTCCTTAATGATATCTAATTAGAACAACTGTTAAGGGTTCACAATGTTACATCCTTCGTTTTGTTTTTCCCATTAAATTAGCATTATGGTTATTTCGCTATTTTATTAAAAGTTCATTATTAATGTGTCTGTAGTTCATATATATGTATATACATATGTATGCAACTTTTATGATGCTAGAATATACTTCCTAAGTAGGCTGAATGAACGTGTTTGTTTTTTAGTTAATAATTGGATTAATCTTTTTTTTTTTTTTTTTTTGCGGTAAGTGGGCCTCTCACTGCTGTGGCCTCTCCTGTTGCAGAGCACAGGCTCCGGACGCGCAGGCTCAGCAGCCATGGCTCACGGGCCCAGCCGCTCCATGGCATGTGGGATCTTCCCGGACCAGGGCACGAACCCATGTCCCCTGCATTTGCAGACAGACTCTTAACCACTGCGCCACCAGGGAAGCCCTGGATTAATCTTATTAAGTATTTAGAATCTCCTTTCCCCTTTCTCAGAAAATTTCTAAATTGGAGTCGCTCCACAGAAGTTCTAGCATTAACTAGACATATTAGTTGACAATGACTCAATGATCAAAGTGATGATGTAATGAGGACACAAATATCTGAAGTCTGTTTTACTTTTAAAATTCTGTTCTGCATTAGTATTACAGTAATGCAGCTGTGAAATATCTTCTTAAATAAAAAAATAGAAATCATTTTTATCTCCAACTTATAAAGTTTATAAGGCCTAAAGTTTCTTTATAAATTACACACAATGGATCTTTGAAAACATCGATGGAAAGATATTCCTCTAAGATAATATATTTTCAGTTCTTACAGTGATTTTCTTTAGTCTTACAGATCATTATCCAACGAAAGGATTCAAATTAAAGTTCTGATTTTTTTTCACATGAAACTACCATGAAATATTTTCACTTTTAAAGATATATCTAACTTCAATGTGTATCTGGTTTTACTATGGAACATTGATTATAAATTCAGCCTTAATCCATTCTACATATGTATTTAATTCTCCCCATTAATTTTATAGGCATTCTGAATTATTATATTCTATTAATTACCCTCTAGTATTTAAGTTCACTGGGCAACTCTCTAACTCATTCTGGCCACTTACCATGTGCTTTGAATTAATATTACTATCCACATTTCACATAATCCTGTATTATCAGTTTCTATATAAGTCTATAGAAACAAAATGAGATCTCAATGAGAATGATGCAAGAAATGGTATTTTTTGAAACATCTATTTTTGTATAAAACATGACAAATAAACCCAGGAGATAAATTATATTTCAAAGAATCAAAACACAGAGACCGCTCACAGATCACTCAGAAAATAAGTAGATCACATTTAAATTACTGTTCAAAACAATCAGGAAGGAGTTATTATACTTTCTATAATAATGGCTTTGAGCTGATTATAGTAATAACTCAATGGCACTCCTGTTGGTATGCATTTAGAGAAAGTGTTTTCAAATCATGAGAAAATGCAAAAGTGTACATTTGTTTTCATTAGTAGTTTTAGAAATAACGTTAATTTTTTGGGACGTACAACCACTCAAACTTTAAATTTTAACTCAAAGCTTTAATTTTTAAAATCATAAGTATAGATGAAGAGAGGATAATATATAAAGACAGTTCAGACTCGTGGCTGGTAAAGACGGTTACAATTTATTTGACACTCCTCTTATTGAAAAGTGGAATCTATTTCCACTCTCCTTTAATCTGGGCTAGGCTGTGACTTCTTTGACATAAAAGTACAGTGGAAGGGGTGCTACAGCATTTCTGGAAATAGCCTTTAAGAGGAGTGCCAGCTCCCACCTTGGCCTCTTGAGCCCAGAGGTCCTGTGTAAGAAGTATGGCTGCTCTATTAGGAAACCCTCATGAAGTAGTCCAGAGACCACATGGAAGGAACACGGTTCCCATCTGAGCCCTGCCTTCCACATCCCCACCAAGGTACCAGTCATCTTAGACAACCTGGCCCAGCCCCACAGCTGTCAGCTGAATACCACTTAACAGCAGATGAACAAGGGAATTGCCAAGACCTGCCTGAATTTCAGACCTGCGCTATCATGGGATTTAATACGTTGGTCACTATGTTTAACCTCTAAACTCAGGATAGTCTGATAAGTGGTAACAGGTAACTGGACCAAAACCTTTCTGTAAAGGCAAGATTTTTTAAATGAAGTGATGCATGCTGTTAGTTTTCATTCCAATTGTTAATTATGAAAAATCTGCTGTGGAAAAATTAGCAAGAATTTTCATGCAGGTGATCTTTGAGCCACATACTGAGAAACGCTACTCCAGAAAGAGCTAGATCCCTGATCTCAAGGGGACAGTGTTACTGAGAACTAGACCTAACAAATATAAGGTCCAATATATGGCAGGTGTTAATTATTCATTGTTATGTAAAAATGTCTATGTCAGTGATCTGTGCTGTTTCTATCAATTAATCTTAGTAAAAGGGATGGTTTTTTTCTATTGAAAATAACAACTGATTAAAACCTTTCTGACAAGTGGAAAGATTTCCTCCACTAGATATTTACTGTAAGAATACGGTGAGGGATCTAAAGAAACTAGTTATAAAAGAATAAATCTTCTATGGCAGGCAGAATACTATATAGAGTAATAAATATTTTTCAACCATAGAATATAATCTATTGTACCTAAAATAACATAAGATTCCAAGATAAATGGAACACTCCAAAAAATCAATGAACTTGACAAATTTTGAAGACTTTCCAGGAATCAATATTTTTCAAGTTGACAGATGGTTTTTTATAAAGTGGAGAAATTAGCAAACTTCTAGACATATACATGTCTCCTGTATGTGTCCTGAGGAATATATGTAAATAAAGAATTGTTTTTAGGGGAGAAATTATGGTAATTCTTTTTATGAACTGAAAATTTCAAATACTGTTTGATACAAGGAGCTCTAATTCAAAATACTCATGTTAATTTTCTTTGTGAAACTGAGAAATACATTTTTACAAATAGCAGCTAAAAGGAGAAAAGCTGGTTAGAGATTTAGGCAGTGACATAGTGTTAGAAAGACAAAAATTAGAATTCATGACTCCTCAGGAAGTTAGCATTGAGGGTCAAAGTGATACCAAGCAGGACCCCGTGGGACTCCTGGGCACAAAAGCCTTTCCGTGTCCCCCATTTCTTGATTATAGGAAATAGGCTTCATGCAGCTTCAATGACCTTATCAATTGAATTACACACTGAATTTTGCGTGGAAGAGCCTCAGGTTAGAATTTTAAGACTCAGTAAATTACATCATCTTTCGTGATTCTATATTCATGATGGTTACGGTCTTGCCATTTCTGGAACCGCAAAATATATGTAGATAACACACTGAGCATCTGATCTTTTTTCCTAATTAATTCATTCTCAAGCAGAGCCACAAAAGTTGCAAATTAGTGCCAAGAAAGTACCTCCTGAAATAACATTTTGCCTCCAGAATATATTAAATACCTGTAAGAATCTGACTTTACAGTTCCTCAGATGACTAAACTTAAAATTCTAAATATCGTATTTAGCAAGTATATCAAACTTTTAAATTTTATTTAAAATTTTAATTAGAGAAGTAATTTTTTACCGTAATTCCAGTCAGTTGTCACCATGATTGATTCAGGGATGGGCAGTAATCCTAGGTCTAGACCAATTAGGATGTGTCACTCCCTAGCCACAGGGGCGGGGTCGGAGCATGGTTCAGTTAATCCAAGGAGCTGTCTCTTAGGGAATCCAACCAATCCTTTGATGGGCCTGGAAACCTCACAAAGAAATGCTTTGGAGATGCCCAATCTGGTCTGAAACACAGAAAGGCTATTCACTGTCCACCCCACCTCCATCCCAGGCCAGAACTTTCTGGGGAGGGAGGAAAGGCCAAAAATGAACAAATAAGACACAGGATAATTTCCAAGCTATATCATCAATAACCGACTTATAAAAGTCATGGTTTTGCTGCCCCAAAGGGAGCTTTGTAGGCGACTACAGGTACATCTCAAGCTCTTGGTTCCCCTAAGGAGTAGTTTACATATTGGAAGAACCTGGGCATTTAGGAGGCTGAATTCCTGGGGAAACAGAGATCTGGGAGTCATCAGCGTGTCCCCATGAAGAGTGGGGGGGCCCAGGGGAGCATTTGAGGTTGTGCAGGAAGAGCTGTAAGTTGATTCAAAGTGAGAAGACCTGGTACAGACCCGGGGGGAGCAATAATGCCTGGAATGGACAGAGGAAAGAGCAGTAAGAGAGAAGACCGCCATCACCACACTTGTCCTGTTGCATCGTGGTGACACAAATGGGAGCAAATTGTCCCTCCTGCCCTCTCTCTCAGCCTGCCAACATCTGGTCCACATTCACCTGTCAGATTCCCAGGGCTTTGGGGATAGAGATCTGGGTACTAGTCAGAGACGTGGAAGGAAGAGGATGAAATGGAACAGACCACATTTTTAGAGATTTCAATATAATCCTTCCGACACCATTAACTTTTTTCTTTTGAACTAAAAATAAGTAAATAAAAATTTAAAAAATAGTCATTTTTGAAGCATGATCCACTACGATGTATAATTAAGTGAAACATGGAGACAATAGAGATGTTTTTATACCCATTCATCTGTTGTGAACAATTAATCTTTTCAAGATAAAGTAAAGGGGGAAAGTCCTATCTTGTATTATCAGGAAGTTTTTGTTGCAAATGACAGCTATCCAACACATTTTGGCCAAAAGGAGAAATTATTAGAAGAATATAATTAAAGATAGGTTTAAACTATCAAGGCAGTTAAGCTGCAGTTGGAATCAGGGGATCAAATATTACCAGATTTTTGTTTTTGTTTGCTCTCTCTTATGTTGCTTGACAATCTATCACCTTCATTTTAATTATCTATCAATTCTGTTATCTCTATATATATCATATCATCCCTCTCTACCATCCTCCTTATATATTTGATCTTTTTCTCTCTTCATTATCTCATCTCTTTCTCATATATATTTCTCAAAACTCGTTCTCATCCATGACATATAAATATAACTATTATATGTATCTATATACATATACATATATACATAATATATTATATATATACATAATGTAATATATTACATATACATATTATATTATACATAATATATTATACTATAATAATATTATATATTATAATATATACATATTATATATATATATATATCCATTTCTTTCTCATTTTTCCCTCTCCCCTTAATCTGTTTCTTATTTTTCTCTATCGTGTCTCCTCTGAGCTCTTTCCAACATTCTACTCCATATTTTCTCTTTATCTCTTCTCTTTGTCATTCATTCCTATTTCCCTCTTATCCCTCTCTCTCACATCTCTCTAGTTTCACTTTTTCTCTACCTCCCTCCTCACCTCTCCTCTCCCTTTCTCCTTTCCTCCCTCCTGTCTCAGTTAAGGACTTAGATACTGAGCTCCAGACCTATGTCCAGAGGGGCAGGGCCTTATCAGCAGATGTGGTTTGCATGGCTGTCCCCTGAACCATGAATTGTGATTCCCAGGGAAGGGGGGTGGGGGGCAGTGAACACTTGAAAACATCACAACTTTGGATAGAGCCCAGATTGGTGGGGTGTCGGTGAGGTGAAGTGGGCATGGGTGGGAGATGACAGTGCTTAGATGCTGGTTAAATAAACCCCAGACTGTCCAATGGAATCTCCAAAAATAAAATATCTCTTGGGAAAACTTACATGATATATTGGAACATCAATGGCATTATCAATGGTAAAGTGAAACCTGAGGACTGTGTAGAATCAGAGATATGGGGGTTGACATAGCCATTGCTTGATTAACAGTGTGCAGTAGAACAGTTCAAGGGACCTAGGAAACTCTGGCTTAATCCAAATAGCTATGGCATCCAGGAGATTTCAGCTAGTAGGGGACATGGGAACACAACTGTCAATTAGCAATGAGACTGACATCAAAGAGGTGAGGACACACGACGCTCACAGTGAAGTTGCTGTGTAGATACTGGAGGCCACATTCAGTGGTGCTCTCAGAACAATACACTTAATTCCAGGGGAGAATCCTTGAGTGTAACAAAGCTTGGTTATTATTTCTTTTTATTGAAGTAGAGTTGACTTGAAGTAGAGTTGACTTACAATGTTGTGTTAATTTCTGCTGTATAGCAAAGTGATTCAGTTATACATGCGTACATTTTTTACAATATTCCTTTTCATTAAGGTTTATCATAGGACCTTGTTGTTTATTCATTCTCTCTATAAAAACGTACATTTGCTAACCCTAACCTCTCACTCCATCCTTCCCCCAGCCCCCTCTCCCTTGGCAACCACGAGTCTGTTCTCTGTCCCTGATTCTGTTTCTGTTTCATAGATAGGTTCATTTGTGTCATATTTTAGATTCCACACATAAGTGATATCATACAGTATTTGTCTTTCTCTGACTTACTTCACCTAGTATGATAATCTCTAGTTGCAAAAGCTAGGGAACTGGGAGAAGCTGAATGTTCAATCAAGGTACCCGGTACCTACAGCTGGAAAAAGGGAAGGAAAGCAGTGATGACAACAATTTTCTACGTCCCATTGACAGAAACAAAATACATCGAACTGATAATAAATTATGGGGAAATGCATATAATAGCATTTCAAAGCATACAGATAAGAATTTTTACAAACTGTTCCCAGTGCCTTGGAGCTAGTGTTCCTTCCGAAATCGTCCTTGATGTTTTACCTACTTTGAATGCACATGCTTTATTGTAAGTTTATTGATGCCCAGGTAGGCCTCAGTGACAAGAGTAATTACACTGCATGTCCATTTATTTTATTATTTTTTAATTTTTTTAACATCTTTATTCGAGTATAATTGCTTTACAATGGTGTGTTAGTTTCTGCTTTATAACAAAGAGAATCAGCTATACATATGCATATACCCCCATATCTCCTCCCACTTACATCTCCCTCCCACCCTCCCTATCTCACCCATCTAGGTGGTCACAAAGCACCAAGCTGATCTCCCTGTGCTATGCGGCTCCTTCCCACTAGCTATCTATTTTACATTTGGTAGTGTATATATGTCCATGCCACTCTCTCACTTCGTCCCAGCTTACCCTTCCCCCACCCCATGTCCTCAAGTCCATTCTCTACGTCTGCATCTTTATTCCTGTCATGCCCCTAGGTTTTGCAGAACATTTTGTTTTTTTAGATTCTATATATATGTGTTAGCATATGGTATCTGTTTTTCTCTTTCTGACTTAATTTCACTCTGTATGACAGACTCTATGTCCATCCACCTCACTACAAATAACTCAATTTCACTTCTTTTTATGGCTGAGTAATATTCCATTATATATATACATATATACATATATATGTCACATATACTTTATCCATTCATCTGTTGATGGACACTTAGGTTGCTTCCATGTCCTGGCTATTGTAAATAGTGCTGCAATGAACATTGTGGTACATGACTCTTTTTGAATTATGGTTTTCTCAGGGTATATGCCCAATAGTGGGATTGCTGGGTCATATGGAAGTTCTATTTTTAGTTTTCTAAGGAACTTCCATACTGTTCTCCATAGTGGCTGTATCAATTTACATTCTCACCAATAGTGCAACAAGTTTCCCTTTTCTCCACACCCTCTCCGCCATTTATTGTTTGTAGATTTTTTGATGATGGACATTCTGACTGGTGTGAGGTGATACTTCATTGTAGTTTTGATTTACATTTATCTAATGATTAGTGATGTTGAGCATCCTTTCATGTGTTTGTTGGCAATCTGTTTATCTTCTTTGGAGAAATGTCTATTTAGGTCTTCTGCCCATTTTTGGATTGGGTTGCTTGTTTTATTGGTATTGAGCTGCATGAGCTGCTTGTAAATTTTGGAGATTAATCCTTTGTCAGTTGCTTCATTTGCAAATATTTTCTCCCATTCTGAGGGTTGTCTTTTGGTCTTGTTTATGGTTTCCTTTGCTGTGCAAAAGCTTTGAAGTTTCATTAGGTCCCATTTGTTTATTTTTGTTTTTATTTTCATTTCTCTAGGAGGTGGATCAAAACGGATCTTGCTGTGATTTATGCCATAGAGTGTTCTGCCCATGTTTTCCTCTAAGAGTTTGATAGTGTCTGGCCTTACATTTAGGCCTTTAATCCATTTTGAGTTTATTTTTGTGTATGGTGTTAGGGAGTGTCCTAATTTCATTCTTCTTCTTGTAGCTGTCCAGTTTTCCGAGCACGACTTATTGAAGAGGCTGTCTTTTCTCCATTGTATATTCTTGCCTTCTTTATCAAAAATAAGGTGATATGTGCGTGGGTTTATCTCTGGGCTTTCTATCCTGGTCCATTGATCTATATTTCTGTTTTTGTGCCAGTACCATACTGTCTTGATTATTGTAGTTTTGTAGTATAGTCTGAAGTCTGGGAGCCTGATTCCTCCAGCTCTGTTTTTCTTTCTCAAGATTGTTTTGGCTATTCGGGGTCTTTTGTGTTTCCGTACAAATTGTGAAATACTTTGTTCTAGTCCTGTGAAAACTACCATTGGTAGTTTGATAGGGATTGCATTGAATCTGTAGATTGCTTTGGGTAGTATAGTCATTTTCACAATGTTCATTCTTCCAATCCAAGAACATGGTATATCTCTCCATCTGTTTGTATCATCTTTAATTTCTTTCATCAGCTTCTTATCGTTTTCTACATACAGGTCTTTTGTCTCCTTAGGTAGGTTTATTCCTAGATATTTTATTATTTTTGTTGCAGTGGTAAATGGGATGGTTTCCTTAATTTTTCTTTTAGATTTTTCATCTTATGTGTATAGGAATGCAAGAGATTTCTGTGCATTTTACCAAATTCATTGATTAGCTACTTTACCAAATTCATTGATTAGCTCTAGTGGTTTTCTGGTAGCATCTTTAGAATTCTCTATGTGTAGTACCATGTCGTCTGCAAACAGTGTGCATGTCCATTTATTGAAGGGATTGTCAAGCAAAACATCAATACATCTGTGACTACATTCCTTATCCAAAAATTTTCAAGCTTGTTGATTAGATTAATAATGAAAGGCGGCAGCTTCACCCAAAAAATTCTCCTGACTCCAGGGCACTATCACTATCCAGAGTAATTCAGATTCTCAAGAGAATGATAAAGGAAGGTAGGATATGAGTTTTAAGCTGTTTGAACACAATTTTACTCCTCTTTTTTCATGTTCTCCATAGTTTTGGATTTTCTGTTGTTGTCTAAAAATGTGGGGGAAAACATTTTTCTCCTTTATCTTTTGTGTGTGTTTTTTTTAACAATTTACTTCCTTAACATTGATTTAAAAAATATTAATTGAGGGCTTCCCTGGTGGTGCAGTGGTTGAGAATCTGCCTGCTAATGCAGGGGACACAGGTTTGAGCCCTGGTCTGGGAGGATCCCACATGCAGAGGAGCAACTAGGCCCGTGAGCCACAACTACTGAGCCTGCGCGTCTGGAGCCTGTGCTCCGCAACAAGAGAGGCCGCGATAGTGAGAGGCGCACGCACTGCAATGAAGAGTGGCCCCCGCTTGCCACAACTAGAGAAAGCCCTCACACAGAAATGAAGACCCAACACAGCAAAAATAAATAAATTAATTAATAAACTCCTACCCCCAACATCTTCTTTAAAAATATATATTAATTGAGATTGTTCTCTGTGCCAGTCCTGTCCGAGATATATTTACCAGGAAAATCCAAACCCAGTCGGGCATCATTTGTGAGGCAGCTGAGGATGTCTGCCCACCTCACTCGGCAGTGGGGGGATAAACATCAGTCAAGGGCATAAGCCCAAGAGTGAGCAAAGCTGCAATTACACTGGAGAGATCATGGGCAATGAATTCAGATTAGCAAAATGTCAGAAAAGTCACCAAGAACAAGGACTATGGAAATTGAAAAGTGAAAGGGCCCTGATAGGGACTGAAAAAATGGGGTGACACTAGAGCTTGTCAATACAAATGCTTCCAGACATCAGCTTCAGATACTTCAAAATCCCCACTGGCCATTCTCTGTGTGTATTAAGGCTTCTCTGCTTCCGTTCACACCCACCTCCAGAAGGGGTCTAATGACCCAGTCCAAAGACCCCAGAAGGAGTGAATGGAAAAAGAGCTGCTCAAAAGAAGGCAGCTAACTGTGAGTTGTGACCTGGAGGATATACAATTGCCCCAATTTACTGAAATATTTCTGCAAGCCAGACAGAGGCCGATTTTCTCAGTTTTGATACCCTTTCTTTGATTGCACATTACAATCCTCTTGAGAGATTTTAACAAATACATGACTGAGCCTCACCCCAGAACTGCTGGCTCTGATTCCCCAGGAGTGGGGATGGGCAATCTGTTTAAGGAAAAATGCCTAACTACCTTTGACACAACACTTGAAACTAGGCTTTGAGGCAACCATTTGACATACTAACTAGAGAAATAATATGTTAGATACAATACTATCTAATATCTAATGGAAAACTGAGGCAATCTAATTTAAAAAGCAACCAAATCTACTTATCACAATGTGGTTTGAAATCGGGGAAAAATGAAAATTACCTCAATGTAAAGGGGATTCATTACGCCCACGTGATTCAGACCTACAACCAAATATGACGTGGTCATCATATGACAAAGTTGATTCAAATGTACTGATGTAAAAATTATCTACAAGGCTTCCCTGGTGGCGCAGTGGTTAAGAATCCGCCTGCCAATGCAGGGGACACGGGTTCGAGCCCTGGTCCCGGAAGATTCCACATGCCGTGGAGCAACTAAGCCCGTGTGCCGCAACTACTGAGCCCACAAGCTGCAACTACTGAGCCCACATGCCATAACTACTGAAGCCCGCACACCTAGAGCCCGTGCTCTGCAACAAGAGAAGCCCCCGCTCGCCACAAGTAGAGAAAGCCCACGTGCAGCAACAAAGATCCAACACAGCCAAAAATTAATTAATTAACTTTAAAAAATTATCTACAATATAAAATGCTATGCAAAAAACAAAATGCTAGGGAACAGTATGCATGGTAGGGGCCCATTCTAAAACAAAGAAAGAAAGAAAAATAGCCTAATTTGTATATATGCATAACAAATGAAAAAGTCTTAGAAAATACATCATAATGGTAACGTGTTTTTTCTCTGGGTGATGGAATTATGGGAAATTTTCATTTCCTTCACATTTTTACTTTTTATGTAATGACTCATTTTTATTTATATAATATTTTATTTAAAAATCCAGGACCCATTAGTGAACTATAATTGGTATCAGAGAAATATGCAGAAAAGTAAGAAAAAGTGTCTGGGGATCTAGGGCCTCTGTTGTCAGAGAGCACCAAGGTAGTAAATTGTCTAGTCATTCTGTAATTTCCACTGTTAGGAGTGCCTAATTCACTCCAAGAGAATCACTTTGTGGTACGAGGAGATTTGGATCTGTATGGCCGCTTGTTTTGCCTGCTTCCTGATGCAGAGATCACATCCTGCTGTCTGGATTTGCCATGATCCTGAACACCAGAAAACAGAAGATGCACATAGAATAATTAACAACAAAGATATGTGACCTATCGTGTATGGGGAAGTTAAGAAAATCTTCACTAACCAAGACATTTCCCCCACTCAATAACCGTTAGGAGTAGCCAATTATCGCAAGTAATTAGACGACATTAATGTTTACCATATGCTCTTAATGGCCTTCTCAAAGAACACAAGCTTTCATACAGTTCAATTTCAAATGTCTGGTTACATAATTAATGAGGTTATTCATTTTTGTCAGATCAATGACCTGGGCCCCTTATTTGCTTAAAAGGGATTGAGTGATCTGTTAACTCCAATAGCATCTCCAACAAGGAAATGTGCAGTTGAAATCTAGCGTTGTGTATGTATGAGTAGTGTCTCAACAGACAGAAATCTATAGCAAACAACGCTGCGGACCAGCAAAGCTGGAAGGAGAGCCATAATTGCATTACAGTTTGCTGAGGAAGTAAACTTTCCATCTATCAAGGTTGGTTCTAAACTCTAAAGGGTCTTGATTTCTAGATCAATTCCAAGGTAGAGAAGACTTAACTTCATGCTAAGGCATCAACGAAGGCTTTTTCTTGGGAAAATAATATGATTAGGGTTGTGCTTTGAGGAGTTTAGTCTGGTTTGGTCATAGAATAAAGAAGAAAAAAATGAGAAAAGGGATTGGCTAGGAAACTATTACAGAAGTGCAGTCATATTTAAGAACGTTCCAATATCAAGAAAAAATAATTATGAACTGCACAACTTGTGTAAACCAGTCCTTGGGAATTTTTTTTATGGTAATGATAAGAGAACAAGATTGCCAAAACTTAATTAATGGTAAATTTCTCTTTGAGTTAATTTTATTGATAGAAACTTAGGGAGCAAACCATGGGAAGTCTGATCCCATGTTTGATTTTTAATGTTTCTGAAAGTTATATTTCTTCTCCTATAAAGAAATAATAAATATATTCAAACAAATGAATGTCCTGCTTATTTTTTCATGTACTGGTTTATTTCTATCAAAAAATTAACGACTGTTAATGGGACATCACCTTTGTTACATTATTACACTCATCTTGAAATGCAAAAGAAAGGTAGTTCATACTAACAAGTTTTACAAAATGACTAAATAATTAATCCTCACAGAATTCTAAGAGAATGCTATTAGATCTTCATTTTAGTTATTCATTGTGCCATTGATACTGTTGTCTTTGAAGTAGAATTTAAAGATACGTCCTCAAATTTTATCAAGGGTTGCTAAAAGAAATAACTACATAAACTTTCAAAAATTTTTTCCATCAAAATATAACTTATGTTTTGGGGAATTCCCTGGCGGTCCAGTGGTTAGGACTCAGCGCTTTCACTGCCAAGGCCCAGGTTTGATTCCTGGTCAGAGACCTAAGATCCGGCAAGCCATGAAGAACAACCAAAAAATTAAGTAAATAAGTAAAAATAAAATAAAAACTAACTTAAAAAAATGCATATATAATTTAAGTTTGGGTTATCCTTTGTATTCTAATAAGGACTCTTTTAGAATTCAGTAACAAAGGGAAAAGTTAGTTTCTTCCAAAAAAGCAGTGATAAATTTTATCTGACAGGCAGTGTGATCCGTGACGAAGTTACATTTCTGCATTTGTCAGAGCTATCGAAAAGTAGGAATAAATGACGTCACCCAATAGATGAGACATTTTCAGTATACTTTCTCGTAAAATGATCCATGTCAATTCTCCTTACCTCTAAGGAACTCTGCATTCACTTTCTGATTTTAATGCTAACTGTCCTATTGCCTCTGTATTTTAAGTGTGCTATAACTTGTTTATTTCAAAGAACATGAGACTTGGAGTCAGGAGTCATCAAGGAATGAGAAGAGAAGTGGGTTTAGATGTGTGACCTTCCAAATATAAGGCAAAACTTATCGTGATCTTTAGGGTGGGAGAGAGATGGAGCTTTGAAAGATGATAGGAAAGAATACTTTGAACTACATTGCTGGAAGTAGCAAATCTATAAAGCATGAATATATGGAAATTTGAATAATACATTACATAGATAAACTACTTCGGGAAGGTTGCATAGTCACACTTCATTGTTCCTTCTCTATTCCACACAGTTTAATGTACCTTATGAGTTCAATAACTGAAGGAAACATTAGCACATTCCTTTGTATTAAAGCTACATTTAGTTAGGACCATCCACTTCCAGTCATATTAAAACATATATTCTGTCATTACTGTCTGTTAATATTTTCTTTTTCACTGTACAAGAAAGAATGCTTATATTGATTAGGTTTCATAAATTTCCCATGAACTGTCATTTCAAAGCATGCACGAATTTGGAGTAGTAATCTTATTATTTACAAATTCCTATGTCCTGCATTATCAATTCAATGGAATATTCTTGAGGACTCCAAAAGTATATAGAACAATGGTGTTGTTTAACACTGGAACTTCTTTTTCTGAATAAAAAGAATGACATGCAGATGCTGATACTTTTTTCTCTTATTAAAAGCAAATTAAGAAATTCCTGCTGAAAACTTTACATTTAAATGCCTAGTTCTTTGGAGAGGCATCTGAGTCAGCCTGAATTAAGAAGTGGTGCACAGGGCTACCCTGGTGGCGCAGTGGTTGAGAGTCTGCCTGCCGATGCAGGGGACACGGGTTCGTGCCCCGGTCCGGGAGGATCCCACATGCCGCGGAGCGGCTGGGACCGTGAGCCATGGCCGCTGAGCCTGCACTTCCGGAGCCTGTGCTCCGCAACAGGAGAGGCCACAACAGTGAGAGGCCCGCGTACCGCAAATAAACAAAATAAAAAAAAATAAAAGAAAAAAGAAGTGGTGCACAACATTCACAGCCCTAAGAACGAGGCAATGGTTCCTAAATTTGTGATTAACAGAAAATACAATAATTTTCTAAGGAGAAGAAATCATTCAAAACCAATTTTTAATTCCCTAAATGGGTTATTCAAAAAAGGTTCAATGAGCCATGTTGAATAGTTCATTATTTTATCATAAAGTACACAGTTATGATACATTCTGAGATAATTTAGAGAAGAGCTTTATCTTTCAGATGGAATAAAATTACCCATTCATTTAACCTCTAGCTGTGTAAACAACATTATTAAGTCACTTTATCAAATGATTAAATAGTATCTTGTGTGGAGGTGTGATAAATGAAAAAATTATTTATAAAGAGTAAAAGTATGCCTTAAACCTTGAAATTGCTATTCCCTTTTGGACTGGTGTAATTAAAGCCTGTAACCAAAAAAAAAAAAAAAAAACTTCTGGCAAGAGGATGATAGAAGCTAATTCAGAACTCACGTTTCTAATGATTTTTGCCCTTACAGCAAGTCCCCTACATACGAACATTCAAGCTGCAAACTTTCAAAGATGTGAACGTGTGTCCACTGGCTCCATGTCAGGCCCTGGATACCAGCTGTTGTACTACACTACTGTACTTTTCAAGGTACTGTACTGTAAGCTTAAAAATGTTTATTTTTTGTTTGTTTTTTATGTATTATTTGTGTGGAAAGTATTATAAACCTATTACAGTACAGTACTGTATAGCCGATCGTGTTAGTTGGGCACCTAGGCTAACTTCGTCGGACTTACAAACTAATTGGACTTACGAATGCGCTCTCAGAACGGAACTCGTGAATATGTAGGGGACTTGCTGTATTTTTAAAGAGAGGATCTAGTTCATTTACATTAGAGTATCTGTATCATAAAATACCCCTTTTCTAATAGAGTCTTATTAAAAGAACGAATGTTTCCTAGAGTTGTGCTTCTGTGCAAACAGTTAAGTGGTTGTGTTCCATGTAGACACACAAGCAGCACTCAGCCTGCAGCTACCAGTGTATAGTAATGGTTGTCCAGGCCGCCTATCTGCTCTTTTCTGGCTGCCCATACTGTGAAACATTTTGATTATTACCCTTGTGTATTAGCATTTTGAGATAATTATCTTCCATAAGACATTTTGGAAACGTGAAATGACTCACGTGAAAACATTTTCCCCCCAAGACTTTATTTACACAATTGACTATATGTTCAAAAATCAATAAAACTTTATTGAAGAATCTGTGTGCTAGACACAGATAATACAAGGCATATAAGACATTCTCTCTGCTATCAACAAGGACTTTATAATCTAGTACAGGTTTTCTCAAAGCAGCACTACTGACATTCTTCATCATAGAGGTCTACCCTAATTGTTGTAGGATGTTTGGAAGCATCCGTGGCCTGTACCCACCAGACGCCAGCAGAATCCCTCATCTCCAGCTGTGATAACCAAAAATATCTCCAGACCTTGCCTACGTTCCCTGGGGAGGCATTACAGCCTACAACTGTGAACCTCTAGTCTATCATGTGAAATAAGGAAGAAACAAACTGTTAAAACATTCCAGAGAGAAATTCCTAAGTGCTGCAGGAAGAGGGGTATGGGTACAGAGGGGAAGGTCCTCTGTACAGCTACAGAGAACCTCAAAGTGGATTGAAAAGATGAGTTGAATTTTGACGGGGCGGGGGAAGGTAGGACATCAAAGTTGCTTTAAAAACTTTCAGCGAGGAAGGCATGCAATCAAAGTCCACCTTTGTCATGCAGAGTCTTAGAGTACAAGTACGATTTAAAGTTTTTATCCTACATCTTAATTTACTACGCCGTCGTTTCTGTCTTCCCTTTTATAACCATCACAGGAGTATTTCTTTAACATTTGTGCTTCCCAATCCAACTCTAATCCTGTATTTAATATTGTTATTTATAAGGTATTGATAATAACAATATTTACTATGCATCTGTCATAGTTTTAAGTACTTCATGTGATTTAGTGCTTATAATAACTCTATGCAGAAAGTCTTAATATTAACTTCATTTTATGGATAAGGAAAATGAATTACCAAATTCAAATTGTCCACATAGGTAACAAGTACTGAGTTGGGATTTGAACCCAGGCCACCGGGCTCTATCACCCATATCCTTCATCACTGTGATACCCAAATAAATAAATGTTCCTACTTTCTTTGAAGTCATCACTGATCAACACATGGCTTAATCCAGCCTCACAATCACCCCCTAGAGTGGTTTCAAATCTATGATTTGAATATCCTATTAAATCAATTTGTGAAGGCAAATTTATTTCAAACAATATTTTTAAAATCATTAAAACTAATTTACTAGCCTTCAATAACCTGTAAAATATTTCCTTAACCTTTGAAACAGTTTTGTGCATAGGATACCACAAGCCCCACTAACCTCGTTTTGCATACTGTCAAACTAAAGGAAAGGGAATGCATTTTCAGGGACCAGGTGTGGCAGGAGGATTAGGCCACAAATCTTGTAAATAACGTTTCCTTGATTAGCTTCACACCACACTGCCTCTTGCACTTACCCGACATGCTTCTATCACCTTAAGATTTTAGCGTCCAGGGTAGATTTTATTGATCTGTCTTTTCTAATTTTAGTCCTGCAATCATTTTCTCTTTCACGCCAATTTTCTTTAGTCACTCAGCTTTGTTTCAGAGCCTTATGAAATTCCTTCCTTAGCAAAAGCCTTCTTTCAACCTATTCTAACTTCCCAATGAGGCTTTCCTTTCCAGATTTTACTGTTGTTTCTTTGAAGGACACTACCTTTGAAGACCTTGTTCAACTATTCAGACGTATCTTTGAAGAAATCTTATATACCAAACATTTTAAAGAGCTACAGCTTTTATTGCTATTTTTGTTGAACACGTATTAGGTGATCACCATACTTTCTTAAGTGGTAAAAATGCCAGCAATGCTGAACTTGCTTAAGTAACTTGAAGTTCCATTTTTCACATTGCTGTTTTCATTTTTTTCTCTCATAGAGACATGAGGTAATGAAGCAACACATCTGTTGTTATTATTAGTGTGTGTGTGTGTGTGTGTGTGTAGTGTCTAAATGTATGTAATGTTACATTTTTATTTACAGATGAAATTATCTACATACAATTGTTTAAAGTTAACTGGCATTCTTTAAAGTTTTTTTTTTTTTTTTTTGCGGCATGCTGTCCTCTCACTGCTGTGGCCTCTCCCGTTGCGGAGCACAGGCTCCAGACGCGCAGGCTCAGCGGCCATGGCTCACGGGCCCAGCCGCTCCGCGGCATGTGGGGTCTTCCCAGACCGGGGCACGAACCCGTGTCCCCTGCATCGGCAGGCGGACTCTCAACCACTGGGCCACCAGGGAAGCCCTAAACTATTTTTTAATCTATAGATAAAATTATTATTTGCGAGGAGTTTTATGTCCATCATTATGGAAGACAAGATTACCTGAAAACCTTTCCGGCAACAAACAACTAAAATCCTGAAGTGTGTGTGTGTGTGCACATGCAAAGCTATGTGTCTGTCTGGGAGAAAAGTAAGGAAGTCCTAAGACTCCATTTGCCTGAAAAAGATTCTGAGGCATGACTCCAGAGCCATATACACGAAGCAACGAAGCTTCTGTCTGTTCTAAATGCCTCTGATGATCCTCTGTGGCTTAAAGCTCTCATTTTAATGGAGATAGGAGCAAAGTCTGGTTGGAGTTTCCAACACAAACATCTGCGTGAAGTTGTGAAGACTGTAAAAAACTGTAAAAACAACAAACAAGCAAACAAGCCCAAAACACCTCAAAGACAGACAGCATGAAAACTACTATCTCAAAATTGCGTCTAAGTGTGTATGGGTGGAGGGAACCTTCCATGACCCCAAACCTTGCTTTCAAGTGGATTTTTCATCTGAATTAACACTATCCACATATATAAAAGCAAATAATAAAGCAGATAAAATTTTAACATCATTGGGTAAGTCTGGGGAAGTAGCATGGTCCTGGTTATGTAATGATTTGTAGGCAATGATAAAGACCATTTTAATCTGCCTGGGAAGGTTTCTAATTAGGGGTTTAACATGATTCATTTAAGTTTAGGGTAATTTTTCTGGCTGCTGCATGAAGAATAGATTAGAACAGAACACATGTGAAACTTTGAAACCACTAATGAGGTTCTTTGCAACATGGTTCTTTATAGTTGACTAGCAGAGAGCTGGTGACATTTCTATTTAGAGTGGTAGAAGTGAAAAGGTAGAAGGAGCTTAAAAATTTTGAGGAGTAAATTCTATTATTTGCTCACAGATGAAATTTAGGTAGGGAGGAAGAAATAAGACAAAGATAAGTCTCACGTTTCAGGCTAGACCAGATACGTGCAGGTTAGTGCTATTGTTAGAAATCATATTTGGATGGTGGTGAAGGGGAGATGAAGATTTCAGTGAGAAGGCAAGTAAGTAGAAGCTTGAAGCTTTGGAAGATCCCAGGGAAGTTCCTCTTGGAGAACATATTACTACATTTTTTATAATACTCCTTGCTCTCTTCCAGAGAATATTATCTTCCATGTTGCCATTTACCCGTGTTTTCTTGAATATTCTTCAACCTCTGCTCTCCTATGAATTCCAGATGCCTTTTTTAAAGTTTTTTGAAAAGTCCTGTTGTAAACTTATTAGACCAGCACTTAATTCAGATATTAATTTGTGGAGAAGTCCCATATTTACAATATCTACTTCTACCATCACGAACACTTTTATCTCTTTTCGTTCAGATTTTATTTTCTCTTTTTCAGCCATAAATAACTTGCACATATTTTTAATGAGTTATTCATACATAGGAACCTTACAGTTTTGGTTTCTCCTATGGATATAAACATTATTCATCTTGCATTTCCTATTTGGCCATTGCTATGGTTGGAAATACTAGTTATTTGCTTTATTTTCTACTCACCAAATTTATTAAACTCTCTTACTGTTCTAAGAGTCAGTCAATTATTTTGGATTTTTCCATTGTTTTCATATGGCACACCATATAATTAAATAAATTTTAAATTCTTCCTTCTAGT
This sequence comes from Pseudorca crassidens, assembly GCF_039906515.1. NCBI lineage: Eukaryota > Metazoa > Chordata > Mammalia > Artiodactyla > Delphinidae > Pseudorca > Pseudorca crassidens. The sequence goes on along the minus strand of NC_090307.1, from coordinate 5,578,846 downwards.
CTTTATCTCTTGGTGATTTTTATATAGCTTTGCAAACGGCATTGCCTGGAACCACAAGCCTCTAAAACCAGCTACAACTCCCTCTGCTGCCTGCCCCTTGGTCAGCACGAACAGACAATCACTGGAGAGGTAAGACCAGGGCATGTACCATCCACCAAATCCTCTGTTTATGAACCAAGGGGTGTGGAGGTGGCATAAAGGCAGTTTGTATATTCTTCCTGACTGTATAGATGTGTCTTTTTCATTAGGCAAAACCAAAAGTTACCCCAAATCTGGCAGATAACCAATCTGAGACCTGGTTTGTAATCTGAGTGACAGCCCTCGACCAGAAATGAAGAAATGGAGTCACGTTTATACCCAGCACTTTTCCTGATGTCAGGCTGACAGGGAGCAGAGAATCAAGGCTTGCGGGGGATGCAGGGTAACCATGAGATTACATGGGCAGTTCCGAAACAAAGCACATATAGATACGTGAAAACAAGATGAAAGGAAGAATTAAATACAATGTCGAAGCAAATGTAAGTTAACGACAGAAACAAAACTGGTATATGGGGAATGGAAGAAAGGGAGAAGTATGGGCAAATGGACCAAACCCATGTAAAGTATATGATAGATTAGCTTCTCTAGAGCAAAACAGAATAGTCATTTTGTTGAATTAATTGCAACAACCGTGACTGATTGATATTTGTATTGAAAGCCACTTCCAGTCTGTTTAGAAGTAGATGATTATATGTCATGAAAAAATAAAATGCCATCATTAACAATAAAGTCCTCTGTGGTGGTGTTTTTTGACAACCAATTTTTGACACGTTTAACCGCCCCAAAAGAGGCCCATGACACATTATAGAAAACTGTAGGAACAATATGTAACATAAATCTTCTCTTTAAATAGTAAACAGAAACCTTGTGCTCAGGTGGTCAGCAAAATCAGAAAGTTCATGGTCCATAGTATCTTTGGATCAGGCAAGATTAACCAGTTTCCACTCGGGCAGCTCAAGGTTTGCTGGAACACAGCTCAAAGGTTTCACAAAGGGAAAAGGACCCTGCATTAGAAAAGGCTAACTCAAACTAGAATCAGTATTCAGCCTTACAAAATTTCCATGGACCAGATGACAAGTACAATATTTATTACTCATATAACTTTTGATAAAACAGTTCGGTGACATTTATTACATTCACAATGTTGTGTAAACACTACTCTATTTAGTTTCAAAATGTTTTTATCACACCCAAAGAAAACCACAGACCAGCTAAGCAAACATTCCATTCCCCCCTCTTTCAGCCCCTGGCGGCCACCAATCTTTCTCCTCTTAATTTACCTGTTTGAGATAATTTCATAAAAATGGGATAATATAACACCTGACCTTTTGTATCAGATCTCCATCATTTAGCATAATATTTTAAAGGTTCATCCTCATTGTAGAATGTATCGGTCCTCCCACCACCTTTATGGCTAATATTCTATTGCATGTACATTTCATTTATCCATTAATCCATTGATGAATATTGGAATATTTCCACATTTTTGGCTGCTGGAGATAGTACTGCTATGAACAAATGTGCATAAATATTTGTTTGAGAGCTTGTTTCCAATCCTTCAGGGTATACACCTAAAAGTAGCGTTGCTGGGACATGTGCTAATTCTCTGTTTAACTTTTTCAGGAACCACCGAAGTATTTTCCATAGTAGCTATATCATTTTACAATCCAAGAATTTATGAGGGTTTCATTTTGTCCACATCCTCACAAAATTTGTTATTTTATTTGTTTTTTTTAAAATAATAGCCATCCAAGTGGGTGTGAAGTTGAAATAGAGCAGGACCTACGATCCTTGCCCCTCACGTCCTCAGCCTGACTTTTGTCTGTGGAGAAACTTTAGCCAAAAAATAAGTTTAATCAGAGAAGTGTGAAAATGCATAAACAAAAGAAAACAGTCTAACAAGACTAAATAATAATAGTTTAGTCATTAAGCATAGTCAAGGACATTTAGTTCCTTTTTTAGGGCTATAGATAATATTCTGAACTGTATCCTGTGAGCTGTCTTGTAGATACTGAAAGCCCCACCAGGTGGAAGAAGTGAACTACCTGATGTCCAGACTGTAGCCATGACATAAACTGCCACAATTCCGAGAACTGGCCTCAAGGAAAAGGGAACAAGCCGACCCTGGAACTGAACATTAACTGTACTTAAAACAATCGAGACAGCACTGATCAGACCACTGCATGACCAATTTCAAGATGACTGGCAGAGCTGACTGTGCTGTTTCTGCGTGTAGCCCCTCCCTCCGTTTCTAAAAGCTCTTGCCCCCGATTGTCAGTGTCGGGGTTAGGGAAATCCGTCTTTGGACAGGAGTCAGTGCACCCCACCCAGCCCGGCTGCCAGCCTCCAAAATAAAGCAAACTTTCCTTTCCACCAACTTGCCTCTTTATTGGTTTCTGGGTGGCGAGCAGCCAGACCCCACTTTGGTAACAAAGTGATATCACATTGTGGTTTTGATTTTTATTTTTCTAATAACTAATGAAGATGAGCGTCTTTTCATGCATTGAATGACTGTATATTTTTTTAGAGAGCTGCCTATTCCACTTCCATGTAAATGAATTACTGATAAGGAAGAACTTATTTCTGCCATTTTGCTGTTTGTTTTCTATATATCTTTTCTCTCTCATGTTTTTCATTTCCTCCAGTACTTTCTTCTTTTGTGTTTGATTTTTTTGTAGTGCACCATTTTGATTCCCTTTTCATATCCTTTTCTGAATATTTTTTAGATATTTTCCTAGAGTTTCCCATGGGGTTTACTATTAATATCCTAAATTTGTAACAAGCTAGTTTGAATTGACACCAACTTAGATTCAACGGCATATAAAAATCTGCTCCTATACAGATATGGTGCCCCATTATGTTGTTATCATCACAAATTATATCTTAATACATTGCACAGCCATTAACATAAATACACAATTATTGTTTTATGCGTTTGTCTTTTAAATCATATGGGTAACAGAACAAGGAGTTAGAAACCAAAAAATTCAATAATGCTGGTTTTATATTTAATTTGATAGTTATCTGTACCAGAGTTCTTTATTTCTTCATATAGTTTTGAGTTACTGTCTAGTGTCATATTTCATTTCAGGCTGATGGACTGACTCCTTTTAGCATTACTCATGGGGTAAGTCTACTAATGACGAACTCCCTCAGCTTTTATTTATCTGAGAACCTCTCCATTTTTTTCTTCATTTCTGAAGAATTTTGATGGATACAAAATCTTTGGTTGGCAGGCTTTTTCTTTTCAGCACTTCAAAAATGTCATGCCACTTCCTTCAAGCCTCGGTGGTTTCTGATGAGAAATTTCCTGTTGATACTATTGGGGATCCTTTGTATATGAAGTCACTGCTCTCCTGCTAGTTTCAAAAGTCTCTCTTTGTCTTTTGACAAGTTGATCATATGTCTCAGTATGTGTCTCTTTGTGTTTATCCTTCTTGGAATTCACTGAGATTTTTTGACATGTAGATTCATGTATTTATAAAACTTGGGAGGTTTCAGCCTTTATTTCTTCAAATATTCTTCCTGCCCCATTCTCTCTTTCCTCTCCTTCTGGGACTCCAATTATGAATATGTTGGTATTCTTGTTGGTGTCCCATAGATCTCATAGGCTCTGTTAAATTTTCCTCATTCTTTTTCTTTCAGTTCCTCAGACTGGATCATTTCGATTGATCTACCTCAAGTTCACTGATTCTTTCTTCTGCCTGCTCAAATATTCTGTCAAATATCTGTAGTGTATTTTCCATTTCAGTTATTGTAATTTTCAGCTCCAGAATTTCTATTTCCTTCTTTTTTTGTAATATCTATCTCTACTGATATTCTCTATCTGATCATTTATAATTCTCCTTGTTTTCTTTAGCTCTTTGTCCATAGCTTCCTTTCTCTCTGAGGATACTTAAGAAGTTGATTTGAAGTTTTTGCCTAGTAAGTCCAATGTCTGTGCTTCCTCACGAACAGTTTCTATTATTTTTATGCAATTGGGTCATATCTTCTTTTTTTTTTAACATATTTATTGGAGTATAATTGCTTTAAAATGTGGTGTTGTTTCTGCTGTATAACAAAGTGAATCAGCTATACATATACAAATATCCCCATATCCCCTCCCTCTTGTGTCTCCCTCCCTCCTTGGGTCATATCTTCTTGTTCTTTTGCCTGCTACCTAATTTTGGTGGAAAACTGGACATTTTGAATACTATAATATGGTAACCATGAAAATCACATTCGTCCTCTTCCTAAGGGTTTGGGGGTTTTTTGTTGTCATTGTTTTGTTTTGTTTTGCTTTGCTTTGTTTTGGTTTCTGTGGGCTGTATATTTGTTTACTGAATTTTCTAAACTATTTTTGTAAAGTCTGTATTCTTTGTCATGTGACATCTCTGAAGTCTCTGCTCCTTTATGTATGTTTAGCTAATGTTTTGACAGAGATTTCATTGAGTGTCAGGAGAAGGAAGGAAGGAAGGAAGGAAAGAAGGAAGGAAGGAAGGAAGAAGGAAGAGAGGAGGGAAAAAGAAAAGAAAGGAAGGAAAGAAAGGAAAAAAGAGTAAAAGAGGAAAAGAAAAAAATCTCCCAGTCTTTGTGATTTGGCTTAGTTTTGGGCACTCCATCAGCACTTGGTCAGGCTTTTTATAATTCTACTTCTGTCTTTACTTTCTGCTTGCATCATGCCTAGTGTAAACTGCAGGTGGAAGCTTAGAGTCGTTTAAGGTCTTATCTGAGCATGCGTCCTATGCACAGGCATGAGCATACTCTCCAAATTCCTCAGTGTACATGTACACTTTTCAGTGCCTTAATTTCACCAAAGAATGCTTTCCCCAGATTTTCCTCACAAATTTTCAGTTAATCTATTGTTCGTCTCAACTGTAATCTTTTGCTCCAAGAATCTGTGTGTTTTTCATTCATTCTATAATGTTCTCAAAGAATGCCTACTACTTTTGCGTCCTAAGTAAGTTCCTAGTTAGATGAAACAAAGGCAAGTACCTTGCATCCTTTCTTCAGGTAGCCCTGGACAGATCTGAACAGACAAACACACCTCTTTGAGAGTGAGGTCTGTTCTGTTCCCTCTGAACCCGGAATCAGGGTTCCACATTGGGAACGAGGGCTGCCATCTTCAAGACTGACACCACACCAGGGAGGGGTTGAGTCAAGAGCCAACATAACTTACTTTTTTTCTTTTTGCGATACACGGGCCTCTCACTGTTGTGCCCTCTCCCATTGCGAAGCACAGGCTCCAGACGCACAGGCCCAGCGGCCATGGCTCACGGGCCCAGCCGCTCCACGGCATGTGGGATCTTCCCGGACCAGGGCATGAACCCGTGTCCCCTGCATCGGCAGGCGGACTCTCAACCACTGCGCCACCAGGAAAGCCCTGTAAGTTACTTTTTTTATTATTCAGTGTTTGCTTTGTTCCTATAAACCTTTGATTATTTTCCAGAGTTCTGAAAACATTGATTCTCACAACTTTTTCCCCAGTATTTTGGTGCTCTGTGCCAGCGTGGACCCTGGGAAGTTCACTCTGCTATTTTCACTTGATATAACTGGCTTATAGGACTTTTAAGTCTAGAGTCAAGATACTGAGTCAACGCTTTCCATATAGCAAGATGACCCAGTGCCCTGCATTATTTGAAAGATAAACAAAATTACTCAGTGGACATCAGTTCTGTTCTGATAGCTCAAGAAGGTAGATGTCACATGACTTCGAAGACCTTTTGCCAAACTGGTTGATTATACTGTATGCAAGATTTAAATGACTAAATAGAGAAATATTCCCTACAGAGCCTTTGTGAAGACACAGCAAAGACCGGGAGAGTTCCAACAGAGCAATTATCAAGAAAATATTTTCAGATGAACAATGAGATTGATGACAAAAGAATCTAATATTATTCCATCTCTACTTTGCTTTTCCTCAGTACACACAGTTATTGATGGCTTTTACATAAGTAAACCATAATATCTATTCTTCACAGCAACTAAACTAGGTGGCAACAGAGTAAACTGAGGTTCAAAGAGGTTAGGTAACTCCTCAGTAAGATGCAGACCTTTCATGTAATCCCAGGTCAGATGACTCTAAAGTCAATTTCTATTACATTTTGATGCCCCTTTATATTTTATAAATGTACCTTCTTTCTTAAGAAACAAAATGGATGAAGAGTTTAAGAATCTTCTTGCACTAGGTGCTTTCAAGCTACTGCATCCTTCTAGGAGGCTGCACCACTGCACTGCTGACTAATGGTGACCATGGTGACTGCAGTCTCACTGTGATTCACACACTATGGCTGTGTCTCAGCCCAGTAGCAGCCATCAGTCCCACCCTCACTACTCTTGTGGGGTGAAGGTCGTGGCAGAGTTTGACCTTGACTCAGCTCATGCACAGTTGATCATGGATGATACTGCATGGGTGCTTGAGCGGTCATTACTCACTGACACGTGTTCTAAGTCCTGTGTCTTCAGTTCAGAATTTCTATTGCCACAGAAAATTTCCAATGATTCATGAAGATCATATTCTTCTGAATTCTAGAAATGGTATCATTTTTCAGTTAAATCTCATTGTTGGGATTAGTAAGAAGTGAACTCACAGAAATGTTTCAGAAACTTGGACGACTGATAATTTAAATAACTAAGTACAAAAGAAAGATAGAAGTGCAGATCAAGAACTTACAATGTTCATATTTTTTTACTATTCATTCAAATTTTATTGTGTCTATTATACATCAAGCTTTGTATGACATGCATATTTGAATTACATGATGATATTCTGAAATAACTTACCATTTGAACAATTTGAACAGTTCTCCTTATTCATGTAATACTATATTCGATCTTTCCATAATGAATTAGTGACATGATCTAAATTCATTTCTTTATCATATGTAATCAGTAGTCAGTAGATATTCTTAATAAATTAGCATATAGTTGGAGGAGTTGAGAACTCAGAAATGACTTTCAACATATCATTTTTGAATTTTCTTAAAATAGCATTAAATGATATCACCCCTTTGGAGAGACAGTGACAGAGTGAGGGTGAGAATGAGAACAAGTGAGGGGGGGGGGTGGGAAGAGAGAAACAGATTCCTTAGCAATTTTAATTGAGACTTTTAAATCCTATTTCATGAGTAGACATTTGATTAACTACTACTGATGTGCTCTGATAGAAATACTGACTATATCTTCTCATATAAGAGGATTCTTAGAGTGTACGTCTCCTCACCTCCCTTCAAGTCTTATAAAGCCCCAAGCTGAGGCTGACGAAGCCAATAGCGTTTTTAGCTACATTTTACTAGGATAAACCAATGAACTTCTGGTAGACACTTTGTGTTTATTTAGAATTCAGGATTCTCAGAAAGTTGCTTTCAAGAGCTTCGTTGAGAAACAACTGGCATAAATAAACGGCACAGGTTTAGAGTACACAACATGGTGAGTCTGACACCGTGACACTGAAATTCTAGGTCAGTAAGTTAGGGCAAATAATTATAGGGTTCCCTTCGTTTTTGGTTTTCCTTTGCTCATGTACTGTCATCCCCAGTTGCCTGATGTCAAAATGGCTTGAAAACCATTGTTTCTTATATCTTGTCCCAGTTTTTACTTATTTTAGGCAGGAGAGTAAATCCAGTTCTCTCTTAATCCAACTTGGCCTGATGTCTGATTGTAATTATTGATCCACCTCAAATGTTTATATGGCAGCAATTTTCAAATCCTAAACACAGGTACTAAGCAAGAACAAACAAGCATGTCCAACAGTTCTAGATATAGCAAGAGTACAGCATTGCAATTTAGTACCTGTCTGCACTACAAAGTGACCACCACAACCAGTCTAGTTACCACCCATCCCTATAGAGTTGGATCCCCTTCACCCGTTTTTGCACGCCTCCCAACACCCTTCCCCTCTGGTAACCACTAATTTGATCTTTGTATCTATGAGTTTTTAACAATGTAACTTAATGCTACTTAGATATCACTCACTCTTATTTCTTTCACAAAACTTTGAAATTCTGATGTTTCATATATGAGACAATTAATTCAGAAAGCACTTTAGAAGAAGGAAAGGGAGTAACACAACATGGTAAAGCAACTATACTCCAATAAAAGTTCATTAAAAACTAAATAAAAAAGAAGGAAAGAGAGATGGAGAGAAAGATGGCTCTTCTTGGAGAATTAGCTTTGAGGTTATTTTACCAAGGGCAAAACCACATTTAATAGATTATAACATCCCACATGAGGTTATGATACTATGATTGAGTTTACTCTATAACTAAATGCTGAAATCTTCATCGTAGTGTGATAAGATTTCCCCAAATGCCCGAGACCTAATCTTAGGTCAACGAGTGTTTGTATGATGACCTGATTGGTATGAATCTGAGGATGTTTATACAACTACAACCTGTAGCACGGGTACTATGTGACCAAGAAACAGAGAACGCAAGTCTGCAGAGAAAGAAAATAAGGCTTATGTGCAGAGACTGAAGGGGAAATGCAACGGGTGGTGCAAGATACAACCTGGGTCCTGGGATGCTCTCTAGCTCCCCAATTCAGAAAATCCCTAGGGTGCTTGGATTTGATGAGACATCGCTACTTTCCATAAGTAAAATAAAAATAAGTAATTTATTTTCTTATTCATTTAAACTGAAATTGATTCATTTATTCTACACACATTTATTTTCAATAAAAGACTCCTAATTATTCATGGCAGTAATGCCCATTCTCATTTCCTCTAGCAATTAAAACCCTCAGTATCCTCCATTAGTTTTCTGACCCCATTTCCTTTACAATGCTTTCCCCAGTATTAGGTTTTCATTAATATCTTCTTCATCTGCACATCAGAGGAATTACTGGCTTCATTATTGATGTTGACTCTGAATTACACTTTCTTCAGAGTATGCTTTAATTCTGTGACGGGCGACTTTTTGGTCTCCTCAATTGGACTACAAACTCTTAAAAGTCATATAATGTATTTGAAATATTCTTATACTCCTACAACCCATAATACCTTTTATATACATACTGAAGAACTTTGAACTATTTGTTGATTATGATACAGGTGTGACTATAATAACAGTTAAGGGCTTCCCTGGTGGCGCAGTGGTTGAGAGTCCGCCTGCCGATGCAGGGGACACGGGTTCGTGCCCCGGTCCGGGAAGATCCCACATGCCGCGGAGCGGCTGGGCCCATGAGCCATGGCCGCTGAGCCTGCGCGTCCAGTCCAGAGCCTGTGCTCTGCAACGGGAGAGGCCACAACAGTGAGAGGCCCGCGTACCGCAAAAAAACAAAAACAAAACAAAACAAAAATAGCAGTTAAGCAATTTGCCAGTGCTACTTTCTACTTAAGAAATAGCAGTATTTCTGGTACTAGTAGTAGCAGAGCTACTCAGAAAACTAAAATTTTGCTGCTCCCAAGTACCTAGTGCTTAAATAGGAACATGCAATAATCCTCCAGAAGATTACTGAGTACAGTACATTTCTTATGAAAAATAAGATATAAAACTCCAAACTCTGAATTTATCAGATTATCCTAGTACACATGAATTTTTAAATTATTTGGAGCACATCTGGATAGGTAACGCAGCTGCCTAAATCTGAATTCCTCTATATAGCCTCCAAAACATGATAGAGAACAAACACAATGACAAACAAATCACGTCTTCAGATTGACTGGAACACAGAGAACACTATAAAAAATCGTCAGCAGAAAAATACACTTTGATTTTCACTGGCATTCTCTCTCAATCTTTCACAACAGTCTTTGCAAAGAATGGGTGAGGGCCCAGAAAATTTGCATGGAAGACAGAATTAAGGAGCCTAAGTGTGTGTTGAAATGACCCACCAGAAAATGTGAAAAATTTTGTATAGATAAGATCACCAACTACAGGGAATCGGCTGGAGGCATACGCAAAGTAATTGCCCTGGAAAGTGAACATTATGAGGAAGAATGAGGTTAAAAGGAGAGGAGAGGCATCCTTTGGATTCTTGGATGCATAGGAGGAAGAAAAGAAAGAGAAAGGGTGACGTCAGCAAAATGGCAGAGTAAGCAGCTCCAAGCTCTCATTTCCCCAAAAAAGCATCAAAAAAACAAGCAGGGACCGTCAGAACCAACTTTGTCAGAACTCTGAAAAACAGTCAAAGATTTACATCACCAACCAAACGTTGACTCAAGAAAAAAAGACATCTTGAAAATAGGATAGTGCTGTAGCAGAAACTAACAGAGGCACCCCTTTTAAATTGGCCCTTATTCAGCCCTTATTCTTTCCACCCATTCAACCGGTCTCCTTAGATGGTTTTCTTTTTTTCCTCTTCTCTTTCTTGCTTAATTGCACTCTGAAAATGATTGCCCTGTAGCTAAAGTTGTACTATGCACCTGAAGTTTACTTCTCCAAGACAACACTCCTTAACACTTTCTTTTGTGAGCATTCTTCATTACATAAAGAAGGTCATGGAATGATAACCTCAAGGACCACCAGAACCTGTTCTGGAACCATCGGACGCCAGCCCTAATGATCTCAGTGTTTCCAGGAGGAGAGAAGAATGCAAGACAACATCAGCCCCCGTCCTTATCTACAGCCCTGTTTTCCACCCTGAAACTATAAGACCCCTTCCTATTTCCCGGGAAAGGCACAGCCTTGAGGGCATTAGCCCACTGTGGCCCCCTTTGCCTGGCAAAGTAAAAAGGTTACTCTTTTCTACTCCTCCAAAGCTCTGCCTCCGTGTTTCTATTTGGCACCAGTGAACAGAGGCTAGGTTTTTGGCAACAATAGGAAGGAAGGCTTTGAGGTGTTTTACTCGAGAATTGAAAGTATGGTGCTTATAGACAGAAAACCAGTAAAATAGAACAGAAAGTCAAGAAATAGTACATATGAAACTAAGAATAGAAAAAAGTTGGCATCTCAAACCATTCAGGGAAAGAGAGACTATACATAAAAATAATCTGCAAATGTATCAGATAATGAAATGTAGGAAAAAAAAACACCTGAAGTCACACAATTACTAGGATAAAATAGATGATTTCCCCCAATAACCTGTTGAGAAAATCTCTTGCCACTGTCACCTACAAATTGGCACTTGCCATCCGCCTCTACAAGGTTTAAATTAAGAGTCACTGCAGCTGCTGACCTTCAACACCCCCTGAAAGGAGTTCAGTGTGGAGATCAGGAATGAGGCACTCTGTGCTCTGGGAAAAACTGGCAGAACAGGTCTTCAGATAGATACTTTCAGGAGAAGATTTTATGAGCCCGATTCTTGCATCTCCTCGTATATAGAAAAGCACTAAAATCCTTCATGGTGACATCTGCTCCACGTGACTAGCAGTAACCTTCATGAGACTAGCAGAAACCTCTGCAAAAAATATGTGCCTGATTACATGTACTCCCCCTTCACCAAAATCACATAGATGCTGACATTTCCCCCTACCTCTTCGGAGCAGTTTCTCAGCTATCTGAAATGCTGTCTCCCAGGCTATAGTCCTAATTTTGCTCCAAATAAAATTTACCTCACAGGGTGTGCATTTGTTTTTCAATCGACAGTAACTAAGACTGAAAATCTAGGTGCGATAAAATAAATTATTGATAAATTTGACTACGTAATTATTTTTAAATGCATGGTAAATTACATTATAAACAAAGGCAAAAGACAAATTGGGAGAAATATTTTCACCATGTATTACAGATGACATGCTTATCCCTAGTATCCAAAGAACTCTTAAAAACTGAAAGGACAACAAACAGAAATCCAATAGAAAAATGTGTGATTAATAAAAATGGCCCTTAAACATATAGAAATAAGTTGAATTTTATTCATGATGTCGACTAAAATAATGTATTCACAGCCTAAAAGTTGAGAGTTATGTTTTATTCGGTGGACATATGAGGACTTCAAACCCAGGAGGGCAGCATCTCAAGTAACCTGAGAGAACTGCTCCAAGGAGGCGAGAGGAGGCAGCCAGGATATACAGGAGTTTTGCAACAAAGGGCTGGTAGTCTGAACGTCAAAGAATTATTGTTAATTAAGAAAACAAGATATCTCAAGTTAAGGAATTTAGCACTTTTCTATGTACGGGAAGATGCAAGAGTCTGGGCTCACTGAAATCATTCCTTTGATATGCACCTCTGCTATCTGGGGCCAGTATCCTGTGTTTTCTCATCCTGAGTTTCCTCAGAGCTCACCTTGGGGAGTGGCTGCAGTCTGACAGCTGCTAGATGGCAGGCATTCCTCGTTTCCTTCCTGAGTGCCCTCAGGGCTCACCAGCTCACCATCGGAGGTGGCTGCAATGGCTGATGACTGGGGAAGGGAGGGGGTAAGTGGGTGATATTTTCCTGAACACACGTTTTTCTAAAGTTTTGACATTTGGAACATTGTTAATATTGTACATACACAAAAATCATAAAATAGTAAAATCAAGGAGGATGGAGATAAAATCTAAAATAGAATTCAAGCAGAAACACATAAGCCTAGCTGATTTTCTAATAAATAACAAAACTAAACCTAAGGGGAAAGCAAAGCACTAACAAAAACAAAAAAATGAAAAAGAAAAGAAACTAACTCAAATAACATTTGAATGTAGTATTTTAACTCTGTGCCCTCAAGGTAAATACAAAAATAACCTTCGTTTTCAAAACATTGAACCTTAATACATTATTTTTCCACAGTAGTATGAGGTCAGAATTCAAAAACTACTTTCTGTGCATTCTAGGATTAAACAAATGAGCAATGTGTGGAGGATATTTGGAGATCAGAATTTTTTACTCTTTTAGAAATAAGTTACAAATATGGAAAGGGAAGACTAGAATAAACCTGGTGGTTAGAATTGGAATTTTATGGATTAGTGCAAATTCTTGTTTTCTAATGTTATAACTTAATAGAGTGCAATTAATAAATGAATTCTTTTTTTCCAGTTTTTACATATATTAAGATTTTTTACCTGCCCAAAATATAAACTTTGATTATTATTTTCTTTTACTGTTGGATTTCCACACTTTTCAACTTTCAGCATGATTAACTGGATTGTTGCAGCTAAGAAATCAGGACTAAAATAAAAATTCAGCCCCCAACTTGGTGAGTAATTTAAACGCTTAAATTTATTTCCTTTATATATGTATATATATGTTTAACATGTCTAAGTGTTTAAAACTTATTCCTGCGTACATTATATGAAAGTATATATAAATACAGGATTCCATTGGAACAATTAAAGTGTTTTCACATTCCACAATTTCTCAATGATTTTATTGTAGTGGAGGAAATTTTCCGCTACCCTTCTGAATTCTTAGCTGAGACCCCTGTAATAAAAGCCAGATTAACAAGAGGAAAACAAACAAGTTTATTAACCTGTCTGCCTCGTGTATACAAGGGAGCTACCCAGGGCAGAATGAGTACTTCCCCCAGGTGGCTTAGCATTCAGGATTAAATACCATCTTAATAGGGATGTAGGTCTCTTAGGGGAGGGTAAATTATTTTTAGGAAAGACGAATGGGCCTATCATACCTCCATCTATTAGAATAGATGGAGGGATGATAATTTGTGAATTTGTTTGGGTGTGGTGTCCACTTCTAATCTCCTCTCAGCGATAAAATTGTCCCTGGTTGATGAAACTCATCAAGAGCATTGCACTTGGCCCAGTTAATCCAGGACAGACATGGAGTCACTGGGAATTTCCTGGAGGCTAGCCGTCCAGCATCCTAAAAAAATGTTTCTTAAAGGCCTCATATTTTAATATTCCCCATTTCATTTTCCTTACATTTAGAAACCTAACTCCGGTGTGACACATGCGTATGAGAGAAGGAGAGAGAAAGACAAAGAGTGATGTGTGTGAGAGAGAGAGACAGAGACAGTGCAGAAAGCACAGATTCGCTAAACTCTTTTTCTAAATGGATCAAGGCATTGATAACTTCAGAATCTTCTCTAAAGAGAAATGGGATTATTCACTTCCAGGTCAGTAGTTTGATTCAGCTGAGCTCGGTATTAACTCTAAGTATGAAATATGTGTTGTTTAGGTTTGTTCCAGCATAAAAACAGAATAGCTGCCCTATTCCGAGCTGAAAGCCATCCATATGCTCCAAACCGGCAGCACAGCACTCGTGACAAGGGAGGCGATACACAACAGGGTGCGGTAAGGTGGCTTCATACATCCCCTTACTCAGGCAATATGTAAATGCATTCTAAATCTTCTCGAGGCTCTTGTTATTCAAAATAGGAATTAGGTCCCATGCTGGCGTCACATCAATAGCAGAATGTATGAGTCTATGCTTTACTAAGATTATAGAATGAGGGGAAAGACCTTATTTAGGCTGTAAAATTGTACTATTAAGTAGTAAGCTTTCTTTGGGGACGCACAATATACCCTAAAACCCAGTGTATTTTTTCACTTTACTTTTCTATAATTATATTCTACTCTAGCATAATGCCTGGGTTCAATGTAGATGTTCCTTAATATTTTTGTAATGGATGGATGAAGAGTCTGTCAGCTGAAAATGGAAATAGAATCCATGGAATATCCAGTTATTTTTATATAGCTTGAAAATGTATCCAAAAAAGCCTGAATTAAAAAGGACACAGTTACCTTGGACACCAGCTGTCAGAGAAAGCACAAAAGGGGGGGAACAACATCATACCTTGCACCCATATTCTTCCTCTGAAAAGGCTACATTCTCTTTTCTACTCTGTGTATTGACGCTAGAAGCAATATCTTTTGTCCAAATCAGATTCAACATGTCCTTCCTTCTTGCTTTGTCTTTCTTTGCAAATCTTTACACATATCCGATTGGTCCTAAGTCAGGATGCACTGAGTCCTTTCGTGTGCAGAAATGGAGTGTGATGCTGAGTAAATGTTGATTGAAATAAGTTGAATGACTTGGTCCTATTTTCCATTCTTTTTTCCCCAAAACTACTTGAGTCTAGGGTATCGTAAGCACTGTTCTTGGTGTTAGAGTGGTGAACACACCCAAGAAAAATCCCTGCCTGAACAGTGGAGGAGACCAATAATAAGCAAGATAAATAGATAAGATCTTGGACATATCCTGGAAGAGATTGTGTTGGAGTCGGGGTAGGGGGGAGATAGTTATAATTTTAGATAAAAAGATGAGAAAATGCCTCACTGGTAACGTGACACGTGAATCAAGACCAGAGAGTGGTGAGGAAGCTAGCAATAGGATATCTGGATGAGAATTCCAGGCAGACTAGATGGCAAGTTCTAGGGCCTTGAGGTGGCAATAGGTTTAGGACGTAGGAGAAATTGCAGGAGGATTCGTGTAGCTGGGGACACAGTCTCTCAGGAGGATACCGTGCGCTACAAGGTCACAGGACCTTGTAAGTCAGGAAAACTGACTTGTCCTTGGAGGCAGATTGGAAGCCATTAAAAGGCACTGAGCAGAGAAACCTCATGATCTGACTTAGATTTTCAAAAGATGCTCTGTTCTGTTGACAAGAGACTCAACAGTACCATCATGGGAGCAGGAAAACAATGCAGATACCACTGCTGTAACCCAGAGGAAATCTGTCACCAGCTTGGAGCAGGAGATGCAAAAAAAGACCAGCAGTGAAGATGGCAAAAAGTGATTGGAATATGAATGTACTTGGAAGTCGACTCAACAATGATTTTCTGACTGTATCAGTCAGTGGTTAGTCAGGAATTTCAGAGAGAAAAAGATATACTGCAGGCAATTATGTACTTGACGAAACCATTTGAGAAGCCTGAAAGTCAGGAGGATGCTGTTGCTACCAGTGAAGTTTTTGTTCTGAGAATCAGGAAGTTGCTAATTAATGCCTTCCTGTCAGGACCTACAGGAAACCACACTGATGTCAAAGCCTTGAATGAGGCGGTGAGAAGTTTGCTTCTCTCTCTTGTGGGGGAGAATATTATGGCATTTGTGCCTCTTCCACCTTCCAAATAGAACCCGGGTGTATCCCATTCACTGGGCTTGAGAAACGGTAAAACGAGGGGGTCAAAGGTTATTGGGATTAGAGTCACGGGGAATGAGCAGGAAAGATACGAGGAGGTGAGGTGCTCCGAGCTGAGATTAAGGAGGGATTAAGGGTATTGGTACTGACAAGACTCAGGGTGTGACTGTGGAGCTGAGTGATGGAGAGAAAAGAAACAGTCCTTGGGGGAGAACAAGTCACCACCCGGAAGGCCAGATGATCAGAGAGACGAGCTATGTAGATATTGAAATAAAAAATGATGGCAAAAATCATGTAGGAATTCACCAGAGGAATGTGTCCCGACACACAAAAGTGTCTAAATGTTTAAAACGTTTTTAAACCATTAGCATAGTGTTGGCACACTATAGACTTTTAATAAATCCTATAACATTGATTTGTGTATGCAGAGTGATACCAAACATAAAGGTTGGGGACACCACCTAACCACGCACCTTGAGTTTAGGTTACATTATGTCACATAAGAAAATGTGACTGGTGTGTGTTTGTGTGTCCCCGGCTGTTATTTCTGTGGCTTCCTGGTTGCTATGCTAGAAACTTCTAAACTAGCCTAACACATGCTGGTTGTACATTTATTCTAAGTATTTCCGATCTGACGGATCTGATAGTTCTAGCTCTTAGACAGTAATACTTCCCAATTGCACTGACTCTTAGATGAATAAACACCTACAATGACTTGGGGAGGTGTACTACAATTAAGGCATTAAGATTCATCAAGGAGAGCATACTGATGTCTGCTTGAAAAAATAAATTAGAGAAATATTTTAAAGTGTGGATGAACACAGTCCTCTCTACCTTACTTTAAAACGCATTTACTCAACTTTTTATATTATATAAAATGAGCAAAATCTTAATTGAAGCACTCTGTAACAGATGAGCAATTCAATCATATATGTACTTTGTATTCAGTATAGAGTATAGCATGTAACATTATATGTTTACAAGAGAACTTTCACAGATGTATTTTGATTAAAAAGAGGTATTTAAAGAACTTAGAACAGTGCTTAACAGAGTCCGTGTTCAATAGGTATTAAGCAAGAAATAAATTGTACAGATAATCTTCTAAACATATGTTGTTTTAAAACAAACATTTTTTTTTTTTAATGTATAAGAAGCTGAATCTGCAAGCTGTTTCTTGGTTATTTTGATTCCATTCAGTTATGTAACACCTGAAGCATAGAAAACAGTGGTCAATTTCAGAAGAGACTTACCAGGCAATAAATGAAACAATTCATGCCTACACATCTGAAGTCAAAAAAAGGGCAAAACCCAGAAACATGACAAAAGCTGAATTATTGATGTTAAAATGAGAGCTTGACCAAATTGTCATTTAAGTAGTCTGGGTCCTTTATGTGGTTTAAGAAACCTCCAATGAACAGAAAAATATCTGCAAAAAGTTCTCACTATAGTAAGATTATCACAGCGGGGCACCTTAATGAGACAGTTGCAAGAGCTGAAGAAAGAATTACATTTTCTTCTTGCTGTGAAGCCAAAGGTCAAGGAAGACATTTGAAAGGAGTTGTAAATTGCAGATTAGGCTAAAAACCCTTATCAAGTTTTCTTTGATGAATCCTTTGCTATCAGCTTTTAAGTGCTACTGCATTTAGAGTCTCTAAAAAAAAAAAAAGAAAAAGAAAGAAAGAAAAAGAAAAAAAACCAAATAATATAGCTGCTGTTGCTATAGAAAATGTTGGGAAAAAAATACCCAGCAATCATTGACTCTCGCTTAGTTATTTTGAAAAACAGACTTTTCACTGTAAAGAGGTGTGATCACTATACAATGAAACACCCGCTCAAGTTTCCCAGCCACTGGCTAATAATGATTAAGATGTGACTTAAGACCAAGCTTCTCCAATCAAAACACCTACTTTTTTTTTTTTTTTAACTGTACGCGGGCCTCTCACCGTTGTGGGCTCTCCCATTGCGGAGCACAGGCTCCGGAAGCGCAGGCTCAGCGGCCATGGCTCACGGGCCCAGCCGCTCCGCGGCATGTGGGATCTTCCCGGACCGGGGCACGAACCCGTGTGCCCTGCATCGGCAGGCGGACTCTCAACCACTGCACCACCAGGGAAGCCCCAAAACACCTACTTTTATATGAGAGTTGAGTACGGGCCATGACTGTTTTCCCAAATTGAATAAGTAGTAGAGGGATGATCAAGACGGGATTATCACAAGGGAAATGGAAGAAACAGGCAGAGAGGAATGAGGACAGGGAGACTACTTTTCTGAGCAATAGAACTGCTTGGTCTTCAAGACCACTTATTTTATCATTACATTTATCCACGTCTATCTAATGTACACCTGTAATTCTTGATGCTTTTATAAAAAAAAAAACCCTACTCACACAAAAACACGGAAAGCAGGAGGCGGAGAAGGTCATGTTGTTCTGTTTATATACATACTGTATTGCTGCTGTATTTTTCTGAGTGCCGCTATAACAAACCGCCACAAACTTACTGGCTTAAAACAACACAAATTGATTAACTTACAGTTCTGGAGGTCAGAATTCTGAAATGGGTCTTGGGGGGCCAAAATCAAGGTGTTGTGGGGCAGCATTCCCTTTTAGAGTTTCCAGGGAAGGGTTTTCTTTAGAGGTTGGCTGCCTTTTCTCATGGCCATGACCATGAGTCTTTGTCACATTACAACACTCTAAGGGGGAGGCGTCTTAGGCCTTCCTCCCGCCACAATTTAAAACTCTTGGGATTTACTGGCCCCACTTGGATAAACCAGGATAACCTCCTGAAGGCCAGCTGAGGAGCGACCTTAATTCCATCTGCAACCTTAATTCTCTTTTGCTATGTTAAATAACAAAATCACAGGTTCTGGGAATCAGTACATGGACTTTTTTGGAAGCCCATTATTCTGTGAATAGTCAATCAAGGAAATAGTCAATCAAGTCCAGGAAGTGCAGAGAGTCCCATACAGGATAAATCCAAGGAGAAACACACCAAGACACATATTAATCAAACTATCAAAAATTAAATACAAAATATTAAAAGCAGCAAGGGAAAAACAACAAATAACATACAAGGGAATCCCCATAAGGTTAACAGCTGATCTTTCATTAGAACTCTGCAAGCCAGAAGGGAGTGGCAGGACATATTTAAAGTGATGAAAGGGAAAAACCTAGAAACAACATTACTCTACCCAGTAAGTATCTCATTCACATTCAAGAAGAAATTAAAACCTTTACAAGCAAGCAAAAGCTAAGAGAATTCAGCACCACCAAACCAGCTTTACAACACATGCTAAACAACTTCTCTAGGCAGGACACACAGGAGGAGGAAAAGACCTGCAAAAACAAACCCAAAACAATTCAGAAAATGGTAATAGGAACATATATATCGATAATTACCTTAAATGTAAGTGGATTAAATGCTCCAACCAAAAGACATAGGCTGGCTGAATGGATACAAATACAAGACCCATATATATGCTGTCTACAAGAGACCCACTTCAGACCTAGGTACACATACAGACTGAAAGTGAGGGGATGGAAAAAGATATTCCATGCAAATGGAAATCAAAAGAAAGCTAGAGTATCAATTCTCATATAAGACAAAATAGACTTTAAAATAAAGACTTTTACAAGAGACAAAGAAGGACACTACATAATGATCAAGGGATCAATCCAAGAAGAAGATATAACAATTGTACATTTTTATGCACCCAATATAGGAGCACCACAATACATGAGGCAAATGCTAACAGCCATAAAAGGGGAAATCGACACTAACACAATCACAGTAGGGGACTTTAACACCCCACTTTCACCAATGGACAGATCATCCAAAATGAAAATTAATAAGGAAACACAAGCTTTAAATGATACATTAAACAAGATGGACTTAATTGATATTTATAGGACATTCCATCCAAAAACAACAGAGTACACTTTCTTCTCAAGTGCTCATGGAACATTCTCCAGGATAGATCATACCTTGGGTCACTAATAAAGCCTTGGTAAACTTAAGAAAATTGAAATCATATCAAGTATCTTTTTGGACCACAATGCTATGAGACTAGATATCAATCACAGGAAAAAATGTGTAAAAAATACAAACACATAGAGTCTAAACAATATACTACCAAATAACCAAGAGATCACTAAAGAAATCAAAGAGGAAATCAAAACATACCTAGAAACTAATGACAATGAACACATGATGACCCAAAACCTATGGGATGCATCAAAAGCAGTTCTGAGAGGGAAGTTTATAGCAATATAATCCTACCTCAAGAAACGAGAAACACCTCAAATAAACAACCTAACGTTACTCCTTAAGCAATTGGAGAAAAATAATAAAATACCACCAAAGTTAGCAGAAGGAAAGAAATCATAAAACTCAGATCAGAAATAAATGAAAAAGAAATGCAAACAATAGCAAAGATCAATAAAACTAAAAGGCTGGTTCTTTGAGAAGATAAACAAAATCGATAAACCACTAGCCAGACTCATCAAGAAAAAAAGGGAGAAGACTCAAATCAATAGAATTAGAAATGAAAAAGGAGAAGTAGCAACTGACACTGCAGAAGTAGAAAGGATCATGAGAGATTACTACAAGCAACTATATGCCAGTGAAATGGACAACCTGAAAGAAATGGACAAATTCTTAGAAATGCACAACCTTCCGAGACTGAACCAGGAAGAAAAAGAAAATATGAACAGACCAATCACAAGCACTGAAATTGAGACTGTGATTAAATATCTTCCAACAAACAAAAGCCCAGGACCAAATGGATTCACAGGTGAATTGTATCAAACATTTAGAGAAGAGCTAACCCCCATGTTTCTCAAACTCTTCCAAAATATAGCAGAGGGAGGAACACTCCCAAACTCATTCTATGAGGCCACCATCGCCCTGATAGCAAACGCAGACAAAGATGTCACAAAAAAAGAAAATTACAGACCAATATCACTGATCAACATAGATGTAAAAATCCTCAACAAAATACTAGCAAACAGAATCCAACAGCACATTAAAAGGTCATACACCATGATCAAGTGGGGTTTATTCCAGGAATGCAAGGATTCTTCAATATACAAAAAAAATCAATCAATCTGATACACCATAATAACAAACTGAAAGATAAAACCATATGATAGGGAGAGCTTCAAGATGGCGGAGGAGTAAGACATGGAGATCACCTTCCTCCCCACAAATACATCAGAAATATATCTACATGTGAAACAACTCCTACAGAACACCTACTGAAGGCTGGCAGAAAACCTCAGACTTCCAAAAAGGAAAGAAACTCCCCATGTACCTGGGTAGGACAAAAGAAAAAACAGAGAGTCTCTGTCCACTCTTACCACTATTATTCAACAAAGTTTTGGAAGTTTTAGCCACAACAATCAGAGAAGAAAAGGAAATAAAAGGAATTCAAATCGGAAAAGAAGAAGTAAAGCTGTCACTGTTTGCAGATGACATGATACTATACATAGAGAATCCTAAAGATGCTACCAGAAAACTACTAGAGCTAATCAATGAATTTGGTAAAGTAGCAGGATACAAAATTAATGAACAGAAATCTCTTGCATTCCTATACACTAAAGATGAAAAATCCAAAAGAGAAATTAAGGAAACCCTCCCATTTACCATTGCAACAAACAGAATAAAATACCTAGGAATAAACCTACCTAAGGAGACAAAAGACCTGTATGCAGAAATCTGTAAGACACCACTGAAAAAAATTAAAGATGATACAAACAGAGGGAGAGATACACCATATTCTTGGACTGGAAGAATCAACATTGTGAAAATGACTGTACTACCCAAAGCAATCTACAGATTCAATGCAATCCCTATCAAACTACCAATGACATTTTTCACAGAATTAGAACAAAAAACTTCACAATTAATATGGAAACACAAAAGACCCCAAATAGCAAAAGCAATCTTGAGAAAGAAAAACTGGAGCTTGAGGAATCAGGCTGACTTCAGACTATACTACAAAGCTACAGTAATCAAGACAGTACGGTACTGGCACAAAAACAGAAATATAGATCAATGGAACAGGATAGAAAGCCCAGAGATAAACCCACACACATATGGTCACCTTATCTTTGATAAAGGAGGCAAGAATATACAATGGAGAAAAGACAACCTCTTTAATAAGTCATGCTGGGAGACTGGACAGCTACATGTAAAAGAATGAAATTAGAATACTCCCTAATACCATACACAAAAATAAACTCAAAATGGATTAAAGATCTAAATGTAAGGCCAGACAGTATAAAACTCTTAGAGGAAAACATAAGCAGAACACTCTATGACATAAATCACAGCAAGATCCTTTTTGACCCACCTCCTAGAGAAATGGAAATAAAAACAAAAATAAACAAATGGGACCTAGTCAAACTTCAAAGCTTTTGCACAGCAAAGAAAACCATAAACAAGACGAAAAGACAACCCTCAGAATGGGAGAAAATATTTTCAAATGAAGCAACTGACAAAGGATTAATCTCCAAAATTTATAAGCAGGTCATGCAGTTCAATATCAAAAAAACAAACAACCCAATCCAAAAATGGGCAGAAGACCTAAACAGACATTTCTCCAAAGAAGATATACAGATTGCCAACAAACACATGAAAGGATGCTCAACATCACTAATCATTAGAGAAATGCAAATCAAAACTACAATGAAGTATCACCTCACACCAGTCAGAATGTCCATCATCAAAAAACCTACAAACAATCAATGGTGGAGAGGGTGTGGAGAAAAGGGAACCCTCTTGCACTGTTTGTGGGAATGTAAATTGATACAGCCACTATGGAGAACAGTATGGAAGTGCGTTCAAAAACTAAATACAGAACTACCATATGACCCAGCAATCCCACTACTGGGCATATACCCTGAAAAATCCATAATTCAGAAAGAGTCATGTACCACAGTGTTCACTGCAGCTTTATTTACAATAGCCAGGACATGGAAGCAACCTAAGTGTCCATCAACAGGTGAATGGATAAAGAAGATGTGGCACATATATACAATGGAATATTATTCAGCCATAAAAAGAAATGAAATTGAGCTATTTGTAGTGAGGTGGATGGATCTAGAGTCTTTCATACAGACTGAAATAAATCAGAAAGAGAAAAACAAATACCGTATGCTAACACATATATATAGAATCTAAAACAAAACAAATGGTTCTGAAGAACCTAGTGGCAGGACAGGAATAAAGACGCAGATGTAGATAATGGTCTTGAGGACAAAGGGAGGGGGAAGGATAAGCTGGGACGAAGTGAGAGAGTAGGATTGACATATATACACTACCAAATGTAAAATAGATAGCTAGTGGAAAACAGCTGCATACATAGCACAGGGATATCAGCTCGGTGCTTTGCGACCACCTAGAGGGGTGGGATTGGAAGAGTGAGAGGGAATCGGAAGAGGGTGGGGATATGGGGATATATGTACGCATATAGCTGATTCACTTTGTTATATAGCAGAAATGAACACAACATTGTAAAGCAGTTATACTCCAATAAAGATGTTAAAAAAATATATCTAGAGAATTACTTTGAATATATACATTTGCTACAAGAAATTAGTGTATTTTCAAAGGTTAGTTTTTGCTTTATATGTCTCATTTAAATGATCCCCCAAAAAGTTTTTTCTACAATTCTCTGGATACTGATAAAATATTTATTAAAATATTAATAGTCTGGAAAATTTTAATATTTTGGTAATAATAAAATTATCAGTATTCAGTTTAGTAGTATCAAATTAGTTTTAGACAAATATGTTAAATAAAATATTTAAAATATTTTAAGAATTTTATATATATATTTTTACATTACGTTGAAACTTTATTACACCAAATTTGTGCCTATTTTGAAAAGATGTATTATCCTGAAAAAAAACATTCATATGGAAATCCGAGTAAATGAATCCTATTTTTCACTCTGCCAGCACATAGTTCTAAGTATGTCACTTAATTATAAAGACATCAGTTTACTAAATCATAAAGTGAAGACACTGAACTATCAATAGAATTGAGTTACATTTTAACTATAATTTATGCTATTGAACAGAATTTTTCAAAGTATGACCATGGGATATTAATGTGTCAATTTCAATGAAAATGTTCAGAAAAACTATCACTACAGCTATCTCAGAGAGTCAAAAAAGCATTTGCATATTAAAACCTCTGAAAGCTCTATTTAACTATTTAACATTGCTTAACACAGAAACTTAACAATAGAAACTTCTATTTTGATTCTCAGAATAAACACTGAATTGCTCATTTAAAATAGATAGTACTATTTTCAATGATTAAATAAGTAAATGTATGGTCCATCTTTATCCTTATGACATTGTTACTATTCCCTTTTGTTTCCATGATTATTATTCTGCCTACTTCCCTCCCCCACCCCCCAGGGTGTATTCCAACTTTCTCATTTTAGTAACAGTAGCCCTCCTCTCATCCTGAATTGTGTCTGGACACATGGCCACCCAGACAGAGACTATATTTCCAGCTTCCCTTTGCCCAGAACTGTCTGAGGTACAATCTTACTTGCAAGCTAACAGGTCAGCCTGGATTGATGCTAGGGGGAAAAAAGAAAAAAAAAAAAAGAGTCTCCTGGGTCAAAGGACATTATTACTCACACCAATAGCAGGGTCCAAAATTGTTTGTTTTTTTTTTTAGTGTTGCCATAACAAAGGATCACAGACTAGGTAGCTTAAACAAAAGAGATTTATTTTCTTATAGTTAACGTGGCTAGGAATTCAAGATCAATTTGTCAGTAAGACTGGTTTCTTCTAAAGCATCTCTCCTTAGCTTGTGGATGGCCTCATTCTCTCTGTGTCTTCACATGGTGTCTCTGTGTATGTCTGTGTTCTAATCTCCTCTTTTTATAAGGACACCAGTCATATTGGATTAGGCCCACCCATATGATCCCATTTTAACTTCCTTACCTCTATAAAGGATCTATTTCCAAATACAGTAGAGACACTGGTTAATACTTCAATATATGAAATTGGGAGGGACACAATTCAGCCTGTACCACCAAAGTACAAGAATTTTCTTGCTCCAGTTCCTACAAGAAGCCATGAGGAGGGTCAAAGGACATCTGTCCACAACATGGACTGTGTTACAGAGAAGGAGCCCTGAACTTAGGGAGCGCAGACCTTGTATAAAAGGCAAGAAGCATGCTTGCCTTGTATTCTGGAGGGAGACTCTTCGTCTATCTTCTGAAGCTGTTTATTAAACAAGCATCCTTAAGAGACAGTCCCGAAAAGAGGCAGTTGGTGATATATGCTACGTGCAAGATGGGAAACGAGAGAGCCCAGGAGAATTATCCCACAACAATATTCAACTCTGGGTGAATTCCATTGACCCGACAGAAGCAGATAGCAAATCCCCTAAATTTCTCTCATTTTGAAATTTTTAAACTATCAATAGCACTCCAAGCAGCCCAATGAGGCCACCTTGCAGTGCTGACCTCAACCTTGTCCCTAGGGTCCCAGACCGAACCCACTGGAAAAATCCCATAATCTAATTCTACCTTAGAAAGCCAGGCAACTTTCTCCTTAAATTTCTGTGTTAAGAATTGCACTTGGCCTGAGACATCAATCAGATAATGTTAGATTATTAGATAATATTATTAATCAGTCAGGAACATTAGAGATTGCACAAACCTGGCCTTGGGCTGCAAGGAGCAAATCCAGCACAATTCCATCCTCAGAACCACAATGGCCAGTGAGTTGTGGCTGACTCGAGCTTCTTCAAGACTGAGGTGGTGTCACTTCAGCTAAAGTTAGGTACAAATTCCATGTCATCTATTCCAATTGGATGACAGCCATTGTAGGTAAAACTGGATACAGGAAGGAGGAGCCAGTTATCTCTCTGGGACACTCCCGGAGCATCTAAGGGTGGCCTCATTTTGGCGAGACCTCTGCCATCATTAATCAGCCTACAATGCCCCCATTCTTTCTTTTCCAGAAAGCCACATCTTTGTCACCATCCTGTCATCATCTGCAAAACTGTCAAGAACTCTGAAGGGACTGGGATTCTAGTCTACTTTCAGGCTAACAAGTGAGCCTGCCACAGCTTCGCAGATGCTGGCAGGAGACAAGAGATTTGCTGGGTAAGAGAGAAAGGACTTTCTCTGCAGTAACAGTGTCCAGAGTACAAGCATTTCCTTGTGACAGTTCCCTCTGCCTCAGTCCCCACAGGGTTTCATGAAGAGCACCAATGACACTTCCACCCACAGAAGAGGAACCCTGAGCTCAGGAAGCCAAGAGCTGATGAGCAGGATGTATATGCTTGACTTCTGCTTTGGAGGGAGACATTCTCTTTATCTCCCAAGGGTGCTCAACATTCAAAAATCTTTGAAAGAATAGTCCAGGGCAAAGAGAACACAGCACCTCATCCACAAGACATGCACAAATGTAAGGATCCATGAGCACTACTGCCCAACACTTTCTTTGTTGCCAGGTATTAACAAGTGAGTAAAGGTTGACCAGTAGGCTGTAAAGATGTGTGTGAACCTCACTTTAAGTCCATAAGAATCTGAATGTTCTCACCTTCCATGGTCCTTTTAACCTCTCTCTGGTTGGAATGTAGACATTGATGAGAGACCTCTGAGGACACCTGGGGCAGTTGCTTTAGATGCAGAGACGGACACTTGCCAGAGCTTCCCTGCAGAGAGGGTGCCTGTCTGACTGGACACCTCATAAGGGTGCCCCCTAGACCCTTATGAGCGAGAAAAACAAGCTTGTCTTCTGTGGTCTGTATGCTTCAGCAGCTTGGCCTCAAGCCTACCTAACACAAGCGTAATCCTTACTCAGGGTATAATATCCATCGGTTATATTGGAAGAAAAATATCTATTTTTAAATAATAGGTACTAGACAGTTTAAACTAACATATCGCGGTAGAGACTTGGATTCCTTAAACATTAACCAAAGAACCAGTGGACTTTTTTTCTGCTCTATGTTCAATTCAGTTTACTTTAAGTACATCTGGAATATACAAGAAAATCTTAAAAAGCAAAGGCAAGAGGTACTTACAAAACATATATCTTAAAATCGGAAATGTCAGCTTTTCTTAAAGGGAACCACAGAAGGTAGGGGTGTTGGTGTAGCAGCTGCTCTAGTAAGTGGTTTATATCATTTAGACTTGTAGGAAATGGCCGGAAAAAGATTGGGTCATTATAACAAAGTGTCAATATACGAACAAGCACATAACTCTGAAATGTGTGATGAGAGCCTCAAAAAGTAACATCTAGGGGCTTCCCTGGTGGCGCAGTGGTTGAGAGTCTGCCTGCCGATGCAGGGGACACGGGTTCGTGCCCCGGTCCGGGAGGATCCCACATGCCGCGGAGCGGCTGGGCCCGTGAGCCATGGCCGATGAGCCTGCGTGTCCGGAGCCTGTGCTCTGCAACGGGAGAGGCCACAACAGTGAGAGGCCCCGCGTATCGGAAAAAAAAAAAAAAAAAGTAACATCTAGAGATAGTTGAGAGTAATCCACAAAAAAGTAATAATTTAAACTTCAAAAGTAGAAGACTAAAATAAAATAAATTTCAGAGAGAGCTTTTAGGTTAATGTGAAGAATCAATAATTAGAGATTAAGCTACCTAAGGAAAGAAGCCAGGGGTAAATATAGAGAGAAATGATTAGAAAAGTAGACGTGCATTCAATTTTAATAGTTGTAGAAGGCAGGAGGTATTTTATATTCTAAGGCAGTGGTTGTCAAAAAGTGGTCCCCAACCAGCAGCTTCTGCATTCCTGAGAACTTGTTGGAAATGCAAGTTCTCAGTCCTTACCTCAGACCCACTAAAGCAGAATTTCTGGGAATGAGAGAAGAGACTGACATCTGAAATTAATAATCCCTTCTGTGAATCTGACAATGGCTAGTTTGACAGCAACGGGTCTAAGGTGTTTATGTGATCTATACTGATCAAAGGAGATAAATGCCATTTATTTCTCCTCTCTGATAAATTATATGATGTTCTTGCAACTTCATTGGTCAACTGGTCCTAATGTGCTTTTCAAGATAAAGAGGGGGACCAATATTATCATTACTGTCACATTTAAATCATTAATTTTATCTCAACTCCAACTTCTCAGAAATATAAAGGCCTAAGATATACATTTACTCTGTATGGGCTCAAAATGTTTACTTTTTAACCATAGTGTTTCCCCCTTTTGGGAAATTTAAACTTCAAAAAATAAATAATTAAGTCTTGACATTAATTGGGTTCAAAGATTCCTATACACATCTATTACTTTTGTAAATATATTGAGTAGCTGTAACGGATTAGCATCAATTGGTTTCTTGTCTAATGTATGTTTTTACATATCCAATTGCTCAGAAAACTATAAAGAGATCAATACTTTTTTTCAATTAAATTCACAGTGGGTGATTCTAAATTTGACCTTTTTAATGACTCTATAAATTTCATATATTTGATTGTCTTGTATTTATTATAATCATTTTCCTTTCACTCTGTCTTCAGCAAATTAATTTTTCAGAAGCTTATCTCAAACACAGTTGCTAGCAAGATTCTTTATTTGGTTCAGTAATTTGCTAGCACAAAATATTAACAAAAAGCCTAGGGTATTCTTAATCTAAAACAAAACAAGCAAACAAAAAAAAAAGTGGTATGGGAAAAACAGACTGTTATGCTATGATAGTTGCTATGGATACTAAGCTCCTCCACGGATTTGTAGGAGCATAAATATTTGCTATTTGATTAACTTGTGATTTTATTCAGAAATACTGCAATTCACATGCCTTATATGTTCTACCATAGATTAATGTCATTCACAGATAAGACAACTTTGAAAAGAAAACTCTCCCTCTCTGATTTACAGTTTATTTGGAAGAAAGATTAGAAACACATCAAGAATATATGAAACCTTTTTTTTTTTTTTTTTGCAGTACGCGGGCCTTTCACTGTTGTGGCCTCTCCTGTTGCGGAGCACAGGCTCCGGACGCACAGGCTCAGCGGCCATGGCTCACGGGCCCAGCCGCTCCGCGGCATGTGGGATCTTCCCGAACCGGGGCACGAACCCGCATCCCCTGCAACAGCAGGCGGACTCTCAACCACTGCGCCACCAGGGAAGCCCTAGGAATATGTGAAACTTTAAATAATAAATCCCATTTATGAAAACTTGCATTGGCAACATATTTTTTTCCTTTACTATTTTGAAGTGGGAAATAAAGAATAAGGTTAAAGAAACCTTACAATATACCTTCGCAAACAGTTTGAATACAGTAGTTTATAGTAAGGATTGCGAATAACAATATTCTTAGCAGAATTGTTTATAATACACAATGTTACCTTAAACAAGTTTCACTTATGTTTCATCTCTTTCAGTCATATTGTCAGTAAGATATCTGCAGTTTTCTTTTTTCACTCCCAGGCAGCATAACATTTTCTTTTATCCTTCATTTATTTAAAGAAATACAATCAAAGAAATGTACAGTTACATTTAACAACAATTAATGCTCTGAGTTTCAACTATTTTAACCATCTAATGACAGACATAAATGAGTCATTACATTGATGTGTCTGACAGCACTGTTTTCTATCACTTCTGAGATTGTCCTGTCTTATATTAGAAACATCTCATTTCCCTGACAAAGAGATCTGTATTACCTAATAGATTTCAATCTTTAAAAACAGATTGATAACCAACTTCAATCTTCTCCTCCATCTCCAAATCCATCCTAACTGTAGATTACAGATAAAACTGTCCAATTAAATACTTACAGTGGTCCTTTCTTGCTTAATCAGTTTAGTTATCGCCACCATAATTTTCAAGCTCTTTATTTTTCTTTAGCCTTTCAGTATTCCACTCAGTTTATGCCATTTTAGATCAAAACACATTATCTGTGCATCTTAGCAAATCACGGTAGCCCTTGCTCACTGTGTGAAAATGAGTAAGAGCTCATTTTAGGAAATTGCTAAATGAAAGAAACTTTTTTCTATTATTACTTTTTTACTTTTCTTAATGTATCTTTTAAAAGTGTATTTTTTAATGTTAAAAACCAGAATCCTTGCAGATAGGTCTCAGAAGCTAGGATTGAGAAATAATTAGCGTGGAGGAAAAAGAAATTATTTAGACTACTTTTCTTTCTTAGTGTTAATTCTTGTACATTACAAATATATTAAATGAATATTTTAAAATAAGCTTTTCTCTCATTTTCACATATTTTAGTGGCACATAGACTATATAAGAAAGTAGTACATTGGGTCTGGTATAACATTTAAATTATTTAAGACTAGTTTTTTAAGATTAATTTGAAGTACTGTTTCAAACAAAAAAGGAAGAAATCTTTCGGCAAATAATTATTTTTCTACAAGCTTCTAAAGAAATTTGTATTCTTTACAAATGTTTAGAAATAAACATTATGAGAATTGGAAGGGAATAAAGATTATTCACTGTTTTGAAATTATAACATCTCATACCTAGAACATCTAAAAAATGTATAGCAAATTATAAGAATAAACAAAGTTACAAAATTGTTAGGTACAAGATCCATATGCAAATACCAGTTGTATTTCCATATATCAGCAACAAAATTTAGAACGTGAAATAAAAAGATATCATTTACAAGAGCATTACAATTACCACGTGGCCAGAAATAAATCCAACAAATGCCCAAGATCTCTACACAGAAAATTACAACACATTACTAAGAACAATTAAAGGTTCAGTAAATAAGTAGAGGAAAATACAAGCTCATAGATGGTGAAATATGTATGATTGTGGTTGCACTGTAATGTATCAAGTTGTATTGGGAGACACATTGCTCCTCAGAATTCCTTTCCGTGTGTGGTTTCCAGTTAGTATTGGTGACAGAAAATATGCTGCATGAGACACAAGGAGGTAGAATTAAAGATGCCATTGTACATATCTATGTATCTATCTGCCTGTCAACTGCCTAACTATCTACCTACCTATCTATCTATCCATCTACTAAAGATCCATGCAAGACTCCAGGCACTGTAGTCGTTCCTGCTTACGGTGGCTTATTTGTGCCATGAAACATCACTCAGACTCACAGCCCCTTCAGCTCCTTGGATTTCCTAGTTTGGGGTCAAGGGTGTGTGCAACTCTATAGCAATGCAAGCCAGCTTTCCCCGCAGGTCACCTTATAACCCTGGAGTTGGAGACAGCAAGAGACCAACACAGGTTCCAGGTTTTATCAACAGGTTCCACGTGTCCTTATGGGATTCAGTTTGGCCTCCACCTTAGGTTTCCTCCTCTGTTGCCAGTCTGGCTGACCCCATGCAAATTAAGGCTCACTATTAGATACAGAAGCAACTCCCCACATAGACCCCTCCTCTGGCTCCCACCACTGCATCTTGTTTAATGCCTATAATAAATCCCTTATTTTGTATCCCTCATGGCATTAATCCGTATAATAAATCCCTAATTTTGTATCCCTCATAGCATGTCTGCCACTTTGATTGAACCTTGACTGATATAAAGTTCAGATATCAATTCTCTTCCAAATTGTTTCTATAAGTTCAGCAATGTGAATCAAAATCCCAAAATAGATATTTGTCAAGATATTAGAAAATTATTTTATGGAATTGCAAGCAATCAAGGATAATTCAAGTGTCCTCGAAGAAGAACAAGGTGCAGAGGCTTTGCCACCGTACCTGACACTTGGTCACTGCAGAAAGAGACAAGCAGACCTACGGAACAAAACAGAGAGCCCAGAAACTTTACGTATATGCACAAA
This sequence comes from Pseudorca crassidens, assembly GCF_039906515.1. Lineage (NCBI taxonomy): Eukaryota > Metazoa > Chordata > Mammalia > Artiodactyla > Delphinidae > Pseudorca > Pseudorca crassidens. The sequence goes on along the minus strand of NC_090307.1, from coordinate 5,547,187 downwards.
CATACGTCATCTGTGGGGAATGAATGTCTTTGCATGGTGTGGGTTTAATACATATTCTTTTGGCGGAAAAATGAAAAAAGGGACTGTTCTCAAGATAGATATGAGTCCACCCAGAACCAGTGTCATACTGTACAGTTAAACATTTATAAATGCTTAAACATGAAACATGTGTGTGTGTATGTAAGTATTTCATAAGAGGGGACTGATAGTGGAAAGTCTTAATTTGACAGAGGAAATAAAGCTTTTCTCTTAATAAAGCCAAGTTAACTTAAAAATGTGATAAAATTTCATTAAAATGCATAAAATTAACAGTTTAGCCACACATACTATAAAAAACCCATGTAATTTGAAATAAGAATTTCATGCCACCAGTTACTCAGTAAAAGAATGTCATTGTATAATGTTTTCTTAAAAGCAACTACTCAGTATGAAACTGAGGATAATGTTTTGGACATTGTAAGGGAGGATGCTATAGGTAAAATAGAAAAGATTTTAGGAAGGTATGTAAAAAGTTATGATATAAATGAATTTGAAATGCTGTATATAAGTAACATCAGAAAATGATATGGCAAGTTTTATAAAGTGAATAAATACCAAACTGATCCAAACATGATACCAGATTGCTAATACAAAAAAGACTAAGTAAATGAAAAATTTTTTCAGACTCCTTTAGGAGATGATGATCAGTATTTAAAACCACAAAGGGCATAATTAATGTTGTTTTCTTTAATAAATCCCAGGAAGTTAATTTTGAAATGTGAGATTAACAGTTTAGAAAAATTAAAATTAAAAACTCATCTTTATATATCATGTATTAACTTTCACAAATATTACTCTGTTGAATGGTATTATTTAAATACTTATAGCTTCAAATACAATTTAGATAAATTCATTATCAAGAATTGGTATGTTAGGGCTTCCCTGGTGGAGCAGAGGTTGAGAATCTGCCTGCTAATGCAGGGGACACGGGTTCGAGCCCTGGTCTGGGAGGATCCCACATGCCGCAGAGCAACTAGGCCCGTGAGCCACAACTACTGAGCCTATGCCTCTGGAGCCTGTGCTCCGCAAAAAGAGAGGCCGCGATAGTGAGAGGCCCGCGCACCGCGATGAAGAGTGGCCCCCGCTTGCCACAACTAGAGAAAGCCCTCGCACAGAAACGAAGACCCAACACAGCAAAAATAAATAAATTAATAAACTCTTACCCCCCAACATCTTCTTTAAAAAAAAAAAGAATTAGTATGTTAGTGATGGATTTGATGTACTTTAGCTTCCATTTTAGGTCCTGTGTGATTAATACTTGGGACATACCTGTGACATATACCACGTACAAGTTGTCTTTTAGAGATAAAATTTTGGCCTCGTTAAAAATTATTTCTTGATTTTTTTCCAAATATATCTATACTCTAATAAACACAAAGTAGAATACCTTAGGACTTGATGAAAATATCTAGAACAAACACAATTTCCTTTTAAAAGGAAGACGGATAGTTTCAGATTTATGTACAAAAACGAAAAAAGTACGTATATTTAACTTTAGAAAATAAAGAATTACTGGTATTAAATTTGAACATTAACTTCTTAGAAAAACTGGCAACGTGTTTAGATATTTGTTACTTCATTTTATTTAAGACAGGAGGCAGACAACTAAAATTTATAATTGACCCTTAAATGAAGCATTTATAAAATAAAACAAGTTTGGCAAGGTGTAAATGATAGAGCAAATTCCAAAAATCCTTTCGAAAACTAACATGTAACATTTAGAGAAACATTTTCTGATGTTCCTAAGTTTAATTACACCTCGTTAACAAAATCTTGAAAAGAAAATATGTACAGTGAACTTTTCAGTTTCTTTCTTTCCATTGTTTTAATGAAATCGGTTATTTTAAGTGATAAAGTCTGATTTTGACCCGTATTATAGGGAGTCTGTATGACAAACAACCTCACTCATAGCCAGGTTATAATAAACACATAAAGCAATTGATATTTCCTCTTGTTTTCTTATGATAAGCACATTGAAAGATAATATTTGACAAGGGAAATACATAGATGTAGTACATGAGGATCTCTCCAGCACTATTAAAAGGATAGGGCTAAGAAGTTCTGCATTTCAGAGGCTCTTGGTTCAATTTTCACAAAACAAACAGGAGAAAATATGCTGAAAACTAGATATATTTTCCCAAACTGAATATACAATATTGAGACTTTGCCACTTCAACAGAGCAGAAAATTAAACAATTACATTAATTAAAATTGACAAAGCACAAGCAAACCTGATAAATTATTACTACAGGTTATGAACGTAGCAAAAACAAATTTAGTAAGAGTTATTTTTTAGACTGGCAATAATACCTTGGAATTTCTTCCAAGTTCTAGGAAAATAATAAATCTTACATTGAATGTATCTCATAATATCCCACTGAAAAACATAAAAAAGTATCTTTTTAGAAAATTAGAAATCTATGATATGGGATGGATTTTTGATATGACTAAAGTACTAAGAAATAGAATTTCCAAGTGCTTTCTTAAAGTCGTTTTCATATAATTAATTGTTCGGCCCATATACAGGCAGCACCATTCAATGTATTCAACCAAAAATGAAGCCTTAAGATGTCCATTTCCTAACATCAGCAGCTCTGCTAAATTTTGGTCATTTCGGCATTGCAAACTCCATCCTAATTGTCAAGGAAATAAAGCTTCCTGGAAGGTTTCAGTTTGGGGACATTCCTTTTCCAGGACTTAACAACAAATCTGCAGCAAAAACATGGCACCCTTGCAATTGAATCTTTCATACGGTTAGACATCGGCAGCATCTTCCCATCTTCTTCACCTAAACAGTCCCAATTTCTCCTAAATTGTTAACATGTTTCATTCAGGATCACTTTCACAATTAAGGAAAAGTACTCCAGATAACAGTAAATCCTAATTTCCATGTAAATTCTCCTTATCCCCCATATTTCTAAAATCATTAACACCCAGAAACTTCAAAAAAGTAACATTCTGGAGGTGGAATCCTCATAAGTAAAACGGTGTAAGGAATCATGGTCACATTGAGTATGTTGGATTCCACTTTCTCAGAGCAGATCAGGAGAAGATTCCAGCCCTACAGGACTTCACTGCACCTAATGAACGCCTGGAACAATGTGAAGTTAACTTGCCCTCACTCTTGTAAAAATAAGATTTTATGTTGTTTTCCTAGTAAACAGACAATGGGACCAAATGCAATTTACATAGTTATACAGGGAAATGTGAATTCTAACCAATCTATGCATGTTTCAACCCAGCTCAAGAGTGGAAAAAGTAATCTTGAGTCTCACCAAAATTCCTGGAAAACAGGAAAAGAGACCATAAACCCAGAGTTAGTAAGTCAATTAATTTCTGCATACATGGTGCCTCCCATGTCCTTACACGTCAGTTATTTGACCTTCTCTTCTTCAGTCGCTGATTCCAGGGTCATTACCTGGAATTTGTCATCATTAAAAACTGAACACCCGGGCTTCCCTGGTGGCGCAGTGGTTAAGAATCCGCCTGCCAGTGCAGGGGACACTGGTTCGAGCCCTAGTCCGGGAAGATCCCACATGCCGTGGAGCAACTAAGCCCGTGTGCCACAACTACTGAGCCTGCACTCTAGAGCCCACATGACACAACTACTGAGCCCGTGTGCCACAACTACTGAAGCCTGCACACTTAGAGCCCGTGCTCCACAACAAGAGAAGCCACTGCAACGAGAAGCCCGCGCACTGCAACAAAGAGTAGCCCCCACTTGCCGCAACTAGAGAAAGCCCACGCGCAGCAACAAAGACCCAACGCAGCCAAAAATAAATAAATAAAATAAAAATAAATAAAACATTAAAAAAAAACTAAGCACCCTATCAAAACGATCATTTCAAATACCCTCCTTCCAACCACAACCTCCTATTTTTCCAGCTCATGCCTTCTAATACTCTGATTCCCAAAACCCCGCATCCCAACCAGAATCCACAATCACTTATCCTACCACCTCTGGATCATCCCTCACCCCCAACTATATACTTTTGCTCCTCTTTAGCCTCCTTCAATTTCAAGGTCAAGCATTGTAATCATTACAGTGTATATGCCACCAACCCTGCTGCCTTATCCTACCCTCATCTTACTCTGGGGCAAAACCACATATCTGGTAAAAACCAAATTTGCTTCATCCATGCCTACACTTGAAAAGCTGAATATATTTGGAGATAAATACAACTACATTGACTTAATTTGAAGTCTTTTACTCTTTTAAATACACTGTTAAAAGAAGGAAAAGATAAGTCACAAATGGGGTGAAAACACTTGTATTTGCACCATTGATTACATGACATAGGTGTATAATAATGAGTCCATAAAATTCAGTCAAGTTAAGTTTTGCATGGTTGTTAGTGATTATGTGTACCTGTTTTTATTTTCATACAGTTTTGATCAACTAGGATGTCTCAAACTTTCTACAAAGACATGACAGCCCAGCTCTACCACTTAATTGCTTCAGCACTGAAACATTTGTATGTGTGAAATACAAATAATAAAATTTAACAGGTGCTGTAATATCTTCAATTGAATAACTCTAACCATGGCATGTACTACTTTTCACCCCTACAATTAACACTGAGTAATAAGGACTGAATGTTTATTATGCATTTTAACATAAAGAATATATTTGGATTCCTTACATTACATGGAAGTATTCTGGGCAACGTTCTGATAAAATAGATACTAATGATCCTGTTTATGAGTACATAAAATCCTAACTGAAATTTAATGAAGGGATAAGCCTGAATGAAGCTGTGTAGTTAAAAATGTACAGAGGCACAAAAGAAGTATATTTTGTTGAGTACCATATAATAATATATAGTATGTAATATATTACATACTATATATTATTAATATATTATAATATACTATATATACTATATATTATTAATACTATATATTATTATACTATACTATACTAAATATAATACTATATATTAATATACTATATATACTATACTATTATAGTATAGTATATATAGTATATTAATATATAGTATTATTATACTATATATTATACTATAATATATATTAGACTATATAATATATATACTATATATTATACTATAATATATATTATACTATACAATACTATAATACTATTATTATACTATACTATACTAAATATAATACTATATATTAATATACTATATATACTATATATTATTAATACTATATATTATTATACTATATATTATTATATTTTGTTGAGTACCATATAATAATATATAGTATGTAAGTATTAGCTTTCTGGCAAATATGCTAAATTAAATGCTAAATTAAATGCTTTCTGGCAAATATGCTAAAAAGAGGTTCATAGCCTCAAAGGAGTTAATTTTTACTAAATTCAGAAAAACATCTTGTTCATTCACCTAATAGAGATGCGAACACCCTTAAAGAGTGTCACATCAGTGAAAGTGGTAAAGGTGCAATTTGATTTGTGGTAAAGAGAATTCACCAAACGCTGATCTACATCAGCTACTCTAAAAAATTCAAGCTAGTCAATGGAAAAAAATTAAAATTAAAAAAATATATATATATGTGTATATATATATATATATATACACACACACACACACACAATAAAAAGAGGAACATTATATCTGTGAGGGTGACCTAGTTAAAATTATTATCAAATTTTTAGGGAATTTTATATTCAATAAGGATTAGCAGTGTGTATCATCCTAATCATAAAATAGCTGATGACTCTCAGCTATCAATGGACTTGACATCTTCTAACCTTACTACACTCACATCATAGCTGATCTAACTTACCTTCTCAAAATCAATCAGTGAAGCAAGAATATCAGAAAACTAGTGTTCTGTGAATGGTTATTATGTAAGGGCAGTTTATTTAAATTATCTCAATTAATCTTTACAGTACCCTGTGCAATCGATATTAACTGCAATTTACATAAGCACACAAGCTCAAAAAGGTTAAGTAACTTATCGATTTCAATCCACTCAGATTTTTTTTCTTAACTGATGTCATAATATACAGATAGAAATGCTTATCTTGAAGAATCGCTGTTTTGGTGTCTTCCAAGAAAAAGGGCTGACTTTTTTATATCCCAGGTGAGTAGAAAGAAATATTATAATGGAGACAGTCAATTTTGGATCGTGAGGGGTGCTATCTTTTACTCATTTCATCAGAGCACAGTATAAACAATTAAAAGCTCGAGAATGGACTACATGGCCATCTGCTCTATTCTTGAGCACCCTCACTTCTGTCTGCAGGAGCTGCCAAGTATAATGTTTTTGATGTTTGGTGGTTCTGGGTAGTAACTGCCATGACTTTACATATTCTTTACAATGTCACTTGCTTTTCAGCTTTATACAACATCTACTGATGGCTATCGTTGAAAGATTAGCATTTGGCTCATTCAAATGATTTCTACCTTCCCTCATTCCTTTCCCCCAGTGGGCACTATTATTATTTTACACTCATCTAAGTTTGTTTTTAAATTGGATGCACGATCTTCCATGTCACTTTCAGCTTTAGTTATTTCTTGTCTCCCCACTGTGTCAAACAAAGATACTATGACTTACTACATCTTTCTAACACTGCCTACCCCAGTATTTTCCTCTTTATAACTTTACTTTTTCAATGTCAAGATCACTGATATCATTTACATCCTGCTCTATAAATAAACCACTAAATAAATGATTGTATACTCAATTATTTGTCTCTGAAATGTCTAAAAATTTTTAAATCATTACTTTAAATAGAAATTACTAAGAAACTATTTGTCATTTTTGAGCCAAGCGGTAAGTTAAATTACATTTTATTACATTTTTAAGTATTTTATTATATTAAATCATGTTATCTTTAATCACATTTTTTTACCACTACTATGCCACACAAATAAGTCTATTTATTGTGTCAGGGAAAATAATATTCTCATTTTTACACTCCTTTAATTGCTGAAAATCATACCACATTTAATTTTGCATTCAGCAGAAGAGAATAAAATGGGTTGAAGAAGATTTATAGGATACTTCACAGTACAATGATTGATTATCTAAAATAACACTGAAGAATATTATATTAAGAAGAGGACTAAAAATGCTTACAGCAGCTCTCTGAAGTAGGTATCAATATTGTTGTTATAAGGCTGAAAAATTCGGAGACTCATCCAACAGGCATAACTAAACATGATAAAGCTGAGCTCCTTGAAGAGACCATGATTTACACTGTATTTTTTGCCCAATAATCAACACAAGACGTAAAAGGTAGTAATAATTTACTGAATTTATCTTTTCACTTGTGTATGTCTTATTTTCATAGAATTGACTATATTACAATGATACAACATAAATTGGATACAAAAAACCATGAAAATGATAGCATAGCTAGGGTGGTCCATTAAACTATTCAGTTTATTTTATAATTTATTGATGTTTATTCAAGGAGCACTGAATGTAACAGAGCCCATATTTTCGAGGGCCTCACAGTCTAATGGAAAATGTATAAACTAAACAATTCAGTATAGTGTAACACATACAGTAATAGAGGACCACAAAGGAGCAGCAGACATACAATGAGAGTTCAGGGAAGATCTTATGGAGGATCTTGCACTGAATTTGAAGTGTAAATGTGTGTTGCTCAATCTGTCTAGGGAAAGAAACATGTTTCAGAAAAAAAGACACAGTATGTACAAAAGCAGATTCAAGAAAAACCATGGAGTATGTTTAAATATCTATGTACAAAAGCCAGGGAACAGAGGGAGTTAACAGAGATTACGCCAGGCTGTGACTGTGGCGGGTGGCCTCTAAGATAACCCTGCTGGTGTTAGTGCCTTTTTGACCCCCTCCTCCTTATGGTGGTTAGACCTAGTGACTCTTCTCTAACAGGTAGAATATGGCAAAAGTGACAGTGTGTCATTCCTGAGATTGGGATCCAAACATACCCTGACTTCCATCTTGCTTGTCCTTTCTCGTTCTTGCTTAGAGCCTTAATTCTCAGGGAAGAAGCTGTCGTTTTGTGAGTGGCAGAAACTATTGGTATCTGCTCAAGAGCTGGTGAGGATCTGAGCTCTCTAAGATGACTCCGCGCTGGTAGCAACTTGACTGCAACTTTGTGGTGCCAGAGGCACCAGCTGGGCTGTGACTGGATTCTTGCCACAGAAACTGGGAGCAGGTCTGTTGCTTTAATCTGCTGATCTTTGGTGTAAGATTTTATACAGTAGTAGATAACTATTACTATTGGATAGGGGCAGATGACAAAGACCCCACAGAGCTCACACTGAGAACATTGGAATCTAACTCAAAAACAATAGGACATAATAAAAATTACAGAAAGAGTGGCTGGATGAGTCCATCTGTATTTAACAAACATTACTTAAATGTCAAGGATTATGAATATATATTAGCAGCAGGGGTGTCGGATGGAAGAGCCTAATAAGAGAAGAACTGGTCTTAGGCAGGAGCAATGAAGTTGAAGAGGAGGGCATGGTGCTCAGAAAGATGCAGGATGTGGATGTAGCACAACTTTGTAATCATCAACTCAGGGGAGACAAGCGAGGAGGAAAAGTCTAGGCTGGTGCCAATGTTTTCAATGTCAACGATCGGCTTGATGAAGGGGCCACTGTGAATTTCTCCCGCCAGAAGGAGTAAGTCTGGGTTGAGTGAGAAAGGACAGAGCAAAGAGTGAGTTCCATTTTACACGTCAGACGTGGGGGGCTTTAGGCACCCTGAAGTCGACTCGTGAATGAATGAAAGAATCTAAAGGACCAAAATGAGTCATCTACAGAGAACACCAATGTCCACAGGGTGGGAGGGAGACGAGGATACGGCATAAAGGACAGAGGGAGTGTCTGAAAGGGTCAGAAAGGGCTAGGAGAGCCCAGTGTCACGGAAATCAGGGAGGAAAGAGCTGCAGAAGATGGGAGGAAATTGCCAAATGAGGCAATAAAAATAGCTGCGGGATGCCTGGCAAATGGATGCTGGAAGCACCTGGCCACCAGACCTGTAGCATCCTGTAGACACATTTTCACAACTGCTGTAGATACACTTACACTTCCCATCCTGTCTGTCTTCTTTGTCCAGACCCAGTGTTTGGAGAGTTCATGAACTCGTATTCCCCTTTATATTCTAAGATGTGTGCTACCAGAATGCTATGTGCCGTAAGTATATGGACTGTATTGGAAATTTTCCATGCTTTATGTCAATGAGAAGAAACAAAACCCTGTCACCAACTGTCTCTTCCTGGAAAGTTGTCAATGAAATCTGATATTAGTGCTATCGTAAGGTTAAGAGGAGAGAGAAACTTTACTCTGGGAAAACTAGGGAATAAAATTTTTATGACCTACCCCGCAATGGAAACACTTAGAAGAAAGCAAAACACACCAATGTGTATCTTCTTAATTCCTCCCTCAGACATTTTCCCTCCACCATTCTTCTAATTTATTAATCAAATATCTTCCCTATGGTTAATTAGAAAAATTATATTAAAGCCACACTGTTTCCTACATCAGCTGATGCAAAAATTCCACTTGCAAAGTAGAGCATTCTTTCTCAAGCTGAGTAATGTCCTCCTCCCAGTTAGTGATACCAGGGTAAGGATGATAATGTTCTCTTTAGGCCTTTCCATTTTCTCTTTCATCTGTTTTGTTTCTTTAGTTTTGTGAAATACTAAGGCAGAGGAAAAGTTTGACAACTCGCTCATGTGACCCAAGTAACAAGTTGCTATGTTTACCCTGGAGGTTGGAAGATAAGCTACAACAGATGCTGGAGCATACGGGCCTTAAGGCATGACCACCCTTGGGGTAGCATTTTATGGGTATTTGGTGTACCAATTGGCAAGTTAGATAGTTTTCCGTTTTCATTTATCCAGGGAGCATAAGTGCTCCAAAATCCATGAGGGGCTACAGTTGCCAAGTCCTGTGGTTCACGACCATAAGTTGTGCCCTCATGGTCCTGCTCATTGCGTTCCTACTTAATAAAAGGGAAAAATATTCGGCTTTCCAGCAGGGTAGAAGCATATGATCAATGTGTTTTCCCTTGCAACTGAAGAGAAGATCTTTTACTTCTGCAGTACCAGATGGATCCAAATCTAATTTTAAGTAAAACCCTGTGAGTGAACAGTCCTAAAGTGAGAATTCTGAAACACATGCTCATTCCTCAAACGTTTTACAAAAGGAGGGATGTGATGGAAGTGAATGAAAAATTTCATATATAAGTCACTATTCTCTTATTTTAGTTTGGTGAAAGATATTGAGATTTTTATTCCTTTCTTTTAAAGAAAACAGAGGCAACTTGAGCAGGGAGGTTTATGTACGATAGGCAGGCATTTTTAAATCCCCTGACATGCTGTTGTTTCCAGCTACTGTTACCCAGATATGAAAATTACTTATCCCAGCAGCCCAGGACCTTGAAAATAAATGAGCAAGAGATTTGCTGGATATTCCTGAGCTAAAGTGCTTACCTCTCAAGAGCAGGTTTTTGTTTTTTGGTTTGTTTTTAATATATTCTGATACCTTGGTCAAGACTTTTCCCCTCTTATTCCATTTGGTTTTTACACCACAATATTCTAAATGAAAGTTTTCAATTTATATTTATGTTTTAATTGTAAATTCTTGTAGACTTTTTAAAATATTTTTTTAATAAATGTGTATTTATTTATTTATTTATCCTTTTTTTTGGCTGCGTTGGGTCTTCGTTGCTGTGTGCGGGCTTTCTCTAGTTGCGGCTAGCAGGGGCTACTCTTTGCTGCGGTGGCTTCTCTTGTTGCAGAGCATGGGCTCTAGGCACACAGGCTTCATTAGTCGTGGCATGTGGGCTCAGTAGTTGTGGCTCGTGTGCCCTAGAGCACAGGCTCAGTAGTTGTGGTACATGGGCTTAGTTGCTCCATGGCATGTGGGATCTTCCCAGACCAGGGCTCGAACCCATATCCCCTGCATTGGCAGGCGGATTCTTAACCACTGCGCCACCAGGGAAGTCCCTTTTTTATATTTTTAAATGAATGTTAGTAAACCAAACAAACAAAGCAAAACTTTAGGTATCACTTGTAATCCTGTCTATACAGATGGGATTAGACAATTTACTCCTCTTAATCATATTTTTAATAAGAACTTTAATTTTTTTGAGAAGATTTAGGTTCACAGCAAAATTAAGAGGCAGGTGCATAGATTTCCCGAGGTACAGAGATAGCATTCTCCTGGACCTTGAAATCACCCAGACTTGGCAAAGCAGAGTGTGATATGGGTGCCAAAGTCTTGAATTAATGAGTGAAAACAATGAAAAAGTTAGTGAATGAGAATGGTCACAGGCATATGGCAAATCCACCCCTTATCCAATCCACAGAATTATGAATACTTTACCTTATATGGCAAAAGAGACTTTGTGTAGGTGGTTAAAGTTACACATCAGTGGACTTCAAGATTTTTCCAGGTGGGTCCCAGTAATCACATGAGCCCTTAAAAATGGAAGGCTCTGAGAAATTCAAAGCTCAAGGGGGATTCCATACACCATCACCAACTTTGAAGAAGGAGGAGGCTACATGTCAAGGAGTGTGGGCAGTCTTTAGGATCGGAGGGTGACACTCTGCTGACAGCCAGCATACAAATGGGGACCTCATAACCAAGGAACTAGATTCTATTAGCTGAATGATGCTGGAAACAGATTCTCCCCAGGCCTCCAAATGAGAGCCCGGGCCAATGGACCCCTGATTTGGGTCTTCTGATACACTAAGCAGAGTACTCAGCTGAGCTCACCAGACCTCTGGTACTCCTGACCTCCAGAATTATGAGATAATTAATGGGTATTGTTTTACACTGCTAAATTTGTGGTACCTGGTTATGGTAGCAGTAGAAAAGTAATTTCTGCCCCGTTGTAGGATCATTATGCCTTTTTATAAGGTGGTAAAGTGACAATAATATGGAATCAAAAGTGTGAACCGCAGTTATACTCCAATAAAGCTTGATTTTTAAAAATGTGAACTAAAAAGGACAGTGACCCTCAGGAACATGGGACATACAACGAGATTTTAAAGAGGTAGAGGAAATTTGATATCCGCAGGGAAAGAGAGGATTCCGTTAAGGTGGAATAGAGAGAGACCTTCTTAGAAAAGATTCAGGATACAGGAGACGACGAGAAGTCTGCCAGGTGGGTAGGTTCAGAGGCTGAACTAGGGGGTGATATAGAGTTTCTGTGCTATGATGGAAAGCCATCGTCTTTATGTGGCTTGGGAAGAGCAACGATGAGCAGCATACATCTTTCGTGGGAAGATTTTACAACCTGTTCGTGAAGAACATAAAAGCCAGTGGTTTCATGCAAGGTGAGAGTGGGAGAGTTCACATGTGATGTAAGTTTGATGTAAAAAAAACTCATTAAAAAAAAACAACGTAACATTGAGCTACAGAAAAAATGGACTTAGATATTTCTATATCCCCTGTCCAAATACCATCTTAATCTTACCCTTTTCAACTTTGACCTTTGACCTTTTTCCAAGTCAGAATGTTGGGGAAGCTTCTCTCTTATTTATTGTTGCTCTTTTTAAAATTTCTATTTTAATAATTTGTCATTCTCATTTGCCACCATAACTTCCTTTTTTTGATAGTCATGGCACCAATGAATAAGTATTTTCAATGAAATTGCAATTCATATTTACATAGCAAGTTAAATTAAACACTGATCTCTAGTCAAACAAATTCGTACTGTCAAATCTAGGCACTAGGGCTTCCCTGGTGGTGCAGTGGTTGAGAGTCCGTCTGCCAATGCAAGGGACACAGGTTCGATCCCTGGTCCGGGAAGATCCCACATGCCGCGGAGCAACTAAGCCTGTGTGCCACAACTACTGAGCCTGCACTCTGGAGCCCACGAGCCACAACTACTGAGCCCACGTGCTTAGAGCCCGTGCTCCGCAACAAGAGAGGCCACCGCAATGAGAGGTCTGGCCCCCGCTCGCCACAACTGGAGAAAGCCCGCGCGCAGCAGCAAAGACCCAACTCAGCCAAAAATAAATTAGTAAAATAAATTTCAAAAAAATCTAGTCACTAAATTACCTTAAATAAATGTAGTAACCTCAAAATTGTTAGAAGTATATATTACAACATATCTGAAGAGGCTGTGTCACAGAACAGTGTATTATTAAAAAATGATTATGTAATATATGATTCTTGTTTCAAGGGAGAAGTGCTAAAATTAGGTAAGAAAAGAATGTGTCTTCCTATGGACCACGTTTGGCTATTGGAGTCCATTTCAAACATTTTATTAGCCCATAAAACACTGCTAATGGCTGAATTTAGTGTTGTAAAATTCTGGTTAGTGAGATTTACTGTCTCTTTTGTAAGAGGTAGTTCAGTATTGGAAGTATTTTATAACATTAAACCTTGTTGGTGGAGAAAAAAGTACTTTATCAGTTAAGAGCTTTACACATTGTAGTGAGTGAACACACACTATAATTCAGATCATAGCTTTTTTTTTTTTTTTTTTCTGTACGCAGGCCTCTCACTGCTGTGGCCTCTCCCGTTGCAGAGCACAGGCTCCGGACGCGCAGGCTCAGCGGCCATGGCTCACGGGCCCAGCCGCTCCGCGGCATGTGGGATCTTCCCGGACCGGGGCACAAACCCGTGTCCCCTGCATCGGCAGGCGGGCTCTCAACCACTGCGCCACCAGGGAAGCCCCCAGATCATAGCTTTTTAAAATTTCTTTTATTTTCAAGCTGAAACATAAATGACATTGTTTACATAAACTTCAATATCTTATCTATCTGCAAAAGGGAGCTTTGGGAAATAGATCATGTTTAATATATGTATATAAATTAATGCAGAAGAAGCACATATGTTAGTAATCATATTTTATCACAATTATATTTGTGCATAGCCTTATTAAAATATTTCTTATAAAGAAGATATAGCATGTGCTATTAGAAACATCTCTGTTCAAGTTACACTTCCATTTTCTCTTACCCTGGCATTCATCACAGTCGTTACAAGTGTTGTTGAATATAGACACCTACCCAAAGTTTAAGAAAGGGATCAAGTTATAGGTTACTGCCACTAAGCCATTTACACGTGACGCTTGAGTCCCACCAGTCTTTGATTTATTGCCACTATAATGCAAAATATGATTTAATAAGTATTCAGCTGCCTCAGACCAGGTAAATGTCTATCCCTTTTATATGCAAGCTCACAGCTCACTAACTCAAGCAATTACATTTTATTCTAGATTACCCTAAATAAACATATTCCACATTTATTATACTAGAGGTTAGACCACAGGTGTTCTTTGCAGACTACATTTTTTATAATTCAGAATCACTACAAGTAACTCTAATTTTGTGAGGCCAGTTTAGACTTGGCAACTAAAGAGAATGCAGATTTTGAATGCCATTTGTACTGCGCAGTTAAATTATTACACGTGCCTTTTGGTCAGGTGGAATTATCCACATCCTTCTTCTTTTGGTCCGGTGGACATTTTCCTCTTGTTAGCACTATGCAGGAATCCTCTATTCAACCTTTAACCTATGCATCAAGAACTTTCAGGAACGGTATGACTGCCGATTGAGGGAAAATATTTTGCTGAATATATTGCCAACATTTCAGAAAATTTCTACAGAAATTTGTAATTGAATTTGTGCACATTTTTTCACATGTCCTTCCAGAACTGCTCCAATCAAATCATATTTATTAAGCAGATAATACTCCCTCAGAACAATAGTACAGACTCTGGAGGAATCTTATTATTTAAGGCATAGTCCATTTCTTTGATGAGATTCTAATCGATCAGACAAATAAAATTAAAACACATGGGAATTAGTGTTTATAAAGCAGTATATAGGTAAGTTCTGATCTGTGCCATAATGTTATCAGTGGTGGAAATTTTAGAGAAACATGAGGATAATGAAAAGGAAGATGAGAAATGCATATGGATTGAGAAATTATAGCGTAGAAATAAAATCCATGGACTTTGATCATAAAGTCTGGGGTATAACTCAGGCTAAAATACTTACAAGATGTGTGACCTTGAGCAACTTAATTAAAATTGCTAAATCTCAGGAGATTTTCATCTCAAAAAATGGAAAAGTGTAATTACTAACTCATAGGGTTTTGATAAAGTTAAATGAGATAATGGTAATTAGCAATTACAAAACACTTATGTGCCAATCATTCTTCAAAATGTTGTACGTTTATTAAGTCATTGAATCTTCCCAACAACCCTGTGAGATAGATACTATCATTTGCCCCCTTTTATAAAATAGAAAACAGAGATACAGAAAGTACAAATAACTAGTTTAAGGTCACATCTATTAATGGAGGAGCTGGGATTCTGATTCCAGATCTCATGCCCTTGGTAATGCTTTAACATATATATCCACATATTAGGTCTATGAGATCTGATGTGTGCATAAAATTGTAACCATACCTTAAAACATTTTTTTCCAAAGGTTAGTCATTTTTCTTATAGATTTCTGCCCACATAAATGATATATCTGAGAAATTAGGATACAGGTGATACCCATCACAATTTATGCAACCACAAAGAAATCAACCAGATTGGTAATCCATTACAAAGTCTGTAAGAATTTAATTGTTTTGCTACTCCATTTTGAGTGTATAGGTGTACGGGAGCTATCCAATCAAAGATAACTATTCGTGAAGCTTAAATTTTAGCAGTTGTTATTCTCAGCGAAGTAATATTTTGCTGAAACATTGCAAGAGTACAAAATGAGTTGCAGAGTCACGATTGATAGATTTAAAAGGGCGTACCCATATATGAGTTGAGTTTTCTCTTAGAGACATGGTAATCATCAACACTTGCTTCTTAAAAACATACATGAAACTAAGAGTTTTAATATCCTCTGTGTTTGTTATTCATACTGTGCTGGACAAATTACTTTTCTCTCCATTTCATAACATTAAAAAAGGGAAATATTCTACTGCTTTTTGTGTTTTAAGTAGTTTGCTACCTAACATTTTTATTTCAAGAGAGGAGAAACAATGATTGATTATATTAATCATGTAAATCTATTTATTTAAGTGAGAAATATAAAGTTGCCTCAGTATTCTTACTTACTCTGGGAATTGAGTAACACTATATTGAGAAAGCATGCAGTTATATATAATTTTCTACATGACAGATTACTTACCGATGTGTCACCACTTCCGACGGATCAGTTTATTTCCAACGTAAATCGTAAAAGCTATAACTGCTCAGAAATGCAGATATCGTGCTAAAAATGTCAGATGTCAGTCTCAATTCTAGTAAATAACATTTTCTGTAGACTGTCAAGAATCTTTAATTTTTGGAATACTAACTGGATATTCCTAGAGACGAACTAGAGCTATCAGAAACACCACGATAATAGAATTGCTGTGTCAAGAAATCTGAAATTAATAGCATACAGAAGTGGCTTTAAAAATGTATTATTAATAGAGAAGATCCACTTCTCAAATGCTTTTTTTACAGTTACTCTTGCATTATAGAGAAGTAGAAACTTAATAATCTACCTTGTAATTGGACATTTCCACATTCACCAACCTCAGAGTTGCAAAGTCCAGAATATTATCCCTGAGTGAGGCATTAATTGATCTTTAAATACACGAACATCACAAAGTTTAATGTATTTTACTCCAAAGGTATTGAGAGTAACCCTAAGAGAGGTGAAGGTGAAGCTGTGACGACCTCCCCACCCACAGGACCATCAAGATGTGGTAACTTTTCCCCAGTTTTACATACACGTAAAGGAAAAGTACCCGTCTACGGTCAAAAGAAATAGATAATAATGCACAATTTTCTGGTTACTTCTGGAAAAAATTTTTTCACCTTCCATCCTATCCTGTTTGTAAAATGAGTTCTGAGTGATAAGAGCAAGTCTAGTTGACTCATTAGAGATGGCAGCCTCGAAAGTGACAAATACTGTCAAATAGCAAAAGAACACGTGCAGGGCGTGCTCAGTACAGACGCTGAAGGACAGATTCTATTGCAACTTTGATAGCTGGAAATTAAATCTTTCTCAACATGTTGATGGGACTCATACTCTCCTTTGACAGGTTGGATCACAAGAACTGCTAAGTAAAAACCCAAGTAGCAACCTCAATTAACTGTTTCTTAAATATGCAAATTGAACAGTAGAGCCATGTATGTTTAAATCTTGAATTTGAGTGTTGTTTGGACAGATGAAAGAAATTTCAAGACAAAATCAGTATTAATCATGGTAAGATTTTCTTCCAGACCCATGTCTGAATAAGAGCAAAAAATATGATTTTTTAAACTTTCTGCCTTGCAAACAGTTTGCAATAGATGTATTCAGATGGCTACGAATTGTGAACTATTAGTGATACTTATTTCTATATCCTACTTGGTTTATGCACTTTGTAACGACCATAAATGCACCAGGGGGCATTTACTCTGTATCAGGTAAGAATATTTGATTACTCTTCTATAATTTTGATTTACATGGGAAGTGTTTACATTACATATAAAACAACATAAAATCTATGGCATTTTTAAGTTTTTTCACCTGAGTGCAAATTCAAGAAAAAAAAAAAGCACTCAATGTGTAATTTGAGTGTTACTTTTTTTTCTGCTCTTAGGTAAAGTAAATATATACACAAATATAACAGTCTACAAATGTGCAAATAAATCCTCAACTATTTTGAAAAAAAAGAATTTTAATCTTAGGACATCACTCTGAGCAAATCAGGAAGAAAAAGCCACTACAAGTTACAGAAATAAGAAAGCTTATATACAAGGGCCAGAGAATGAAGGAGAATATAAGCGGCATCATGCCCAGGAGGGATGCAAAGTGAAAGCTTGTGGAGAGGCCCCCAGATCGCTTTGACAGTGGCCTGGTAGCCCCCCAGGGACATGTGCACAGCATCGGACCTGTTGCAACCCCTGTACTAGTAGAAACAGCCTCCTCTCTGAACACCTCCAAATCTTAGGATCAAGAAGCTTTCTGTTTAACTTACTGTTAAAAAGATATATTATTAACTAGAGCCCAGATGTCAGTGCTTCTGTAAAAGAAAAGGAATGAAATTAATGTAAAGATAAGCAGGTTGGGCCCAGAATAATTTTTTCATCCACCAGGTATCTGAAGTTAGTGGAAAAATCCTATTCTCAGAGTGGCAACCTGACCTACTTCCTCACTCGTAATTGCTATCTTGCACATCATTCACAGGAGTGCTCAGATCAAAGCTTGGGCTCAGCTGAATCATCCTCCCAGGGATGCAATTTCTGGGAGAATTGTCACTTTCCCTGAAGCTTACATTTCCGGACGTTGTAATAGACAATAATTTGCAGTTACTAAAGGGTGTTTATGGGTGACTTTTTCATGTCGTTAATCAAGACAGACTTATTTCTATAAGTGTATTTCAGCAATGATGGGACACATTCAAGGCTTTTACCATTAAAGTTGAAACAACCAGAGATCAAAATCACCATAAGCAGCTGCTCTTTCTTCTAGTGATCAATACCAGAAATTTTTAATTCAATAATAGATTTTTGAGAGTATAAGACATTTAACTTGTTATCACAACTGTCAAATATAGCTTGACGGTGATTTCAGCATAAATAAGATATTAGAAGAAGATAACTTTGAATTAAATAAAGACATAGACCCCATGCATACATGTCTGTATATATACATATATATTCTGCATGTTCTTTTGAGTGATGTGCAGACTCCCTGATTCATATCCTTGAATTACAGGTGCCCATGACTCTAGCACTGCACATCTTCAGTAACAAAAGCAGAAACAAAACAAACAAATAACTAAAAATAATAAAAACCCAAGTGCCTCCTAACACCACACATTCTCATGATAACCACTGTAGATGAAAGCATACTCTATTATATAAATAAACTATAATTGAAATAGTTCATTTCAATTATTCATATGCTATGAAGCCATGGAAAACATGAAGAAATATGAGGAGGATGATGATAGATAGATATAGATAAATAGATAAAATAGGACAGTTTGAAAGGATATATACTGTATGATTTCAATTATATGACATCCCAGAAAAGGCAAAATCATAGAGACAGTAGAAAGATTAGTGGTTGCTAGGGGTCTGTGGGGAGATAGGGAGGACGAATAAGTAAACCACAGGGGATTTTTAGGGAATTTATACTATTCTGTATGACACTGTGATGGTAGATACATGGCATTATACATTTGCCAAAATCTACTGAACTTAACCAAAAGCATGTAAGTTAGAAAATCATTGGACAGTTAGGGCATCCTGGGAAGGACTGTGACAAGAGAATCTAACTCTATTACAAATGTACGCCAAGGGATGGGAGTGAGGTCCTCATCCTAGAAACTTTGGAAATAGGTGGAGTCTGTAAGACTAAAGGGAAAATGTACTGTGTACAAGCACTGTCTTCTAGTTGATAAAGTGATTTTCAAGGGGATATACAGGTTCAAAATTCTGATGCTGCTGTGACAATTCTGTATGTTTAATGCATACTGGCATTAAACATGTAAGGACAAAGAGATTTTTCACTGTTGGAGCAGGACTTCACAGATAAACAAGGAGAGGAGGCTAGAACGATCCACGTGGTAATGCATCAGAGTTGGAGACCTCAGTGGGAACTCATGTTTCACTCAATATAGGTACCGATGGTTACAAATACAAATGTGTATGGATACTCACGGGTTAGTACACACACAAATATATCCTTGCTCAGTCAGGTGAGATGATCACAAAGAAATTATGCATCAGTAGCAATAAGCACATTCAGCTCCCAGATCTTGATTAATAATACTGTTCTCCAAAAATGGGAACCAGAACTCCTTTTAGAAATGGCCGATTCCAGGATTGACATGGGAAAGATATAACGTGAACTTGCAACATCTTGTAGAGTCAGAAAGTAAGAAAGGGCCAAACATGCACACAAACACACATCCATGGGGGATGGGAGTATGTCAAAGGGCACAAGAGTCAACTGAAAGAGCTCCCAGTAGTCAAAACAAGAACAATTTAAGCAACAAAATAAATAAAATTGCATTGGATTATGACCCCCCCAAAATATAAATAAATAACCACAAGCACTTATTGATAAACAAATGACTGAATAAATTAACAACTGGTGGAGAATTCCCGTGCCAAAGAATTCAAAATGATACACGTTCGTTTTCCGCCCAACAGAAAGAGGAGCCCGACTCTCTACTCTTTATGTGCAGGCTGTGCACAGTGATTTCCTTCCAAAGAATACAGCACAGTATAGAAGGGGTGAGGCTGGGGGTGGGGGCTATGCAGTAGAGAAACCTGAGAAACTCAGCCAGGTGACCAAGTCAATATTAACAACGATAAGGTATTTTGACAGTCGATAGCCTTGATATGATGTAATGAAAATAGCATTTATACCTCTGTGCTTTTCATTCCCCAAACCCATAAGAGCAGTCTATTCATCAAACTAATTCCAATAGAGGAACAGCCTACAATATACCTGACCAGCTCCTGGTATATACCCGACCTCAAAACTGTCAAGGTCATCAAAAACAAGGAAAGTCTGAGAAACGGTCACACTGAAGAAGAAATTAAGGAGACAGGACAACAAAATGTAATGTTGGGTCCTTGATAGGGTCCTGGAACAGAAATAGGACATTAGATAAAAACTAAGAAAAGCCAAATAAACTATGGACTTTAGTTAATTATGCACTGATACTGGTTCGTTAATTTTAATAAATGTATCATAATAATGCATGTCAATAAGGGAAACTCTGTGTAGAGGTACGTGGGGACTGTTATCTTCTCAATTTTTCTGTAAATCTAAAATGGTGAAAAACTCTGCTTCAGAGGCTTCCGGGGAAGATGGCGGAAGAGCAAGACGCGAAGATCACCTTCCTCTCCACAGACACACCAGAAATACATCTACACGTGGAACAACTCCTACAGAACACCTACTGAACGCTGGCAGAAGACCTCTGACCTCCCAAAAGGCAAGAAAGCACCCACGTACCTGGGTAGGGCAAAATAAAAAAGAATAAACAGAGACAAAGGAATAGGGACGGGGCCTGCACCAGTGGGAGGGAGCCGTTTCCACACACTAGAAGCCCCTTCGCGGGCGGAGACTGCGGGTGGCGGAGTGGGGAAGCTTTGGGGCCGTAGAGGAGGGCACAACAACAGGGGTGCGGGGGGCAAAGCGGAGAGATTCCCGCGCAGAGGATCAGGGCCGACCGGCACTCACCAGCCCGAGATGCTTGTCTGCTCCCCCGCCGGGGCGGGCGGGGCTGCGAGCTGAGGCTCGGGCTTCGGTCGGAGCGCAGGGAGAGGACTGGGTTGGCGGCGTGAACACAGCCTGAAAGGGGGTTAGTGCACCACGGCTGGCCGGGAGGGAGTCCGGGGAAAAGTCTGGACCTGCCGAAGAGGCAAGAGGCTTTTTCTTACCTTTTGTTTCCTGGTGCGCGAGGAGAGGGATTAAGAGCGCTGCTTAAAGGAGCTCCAGAGACGGGCGCGAGCCGCAGCTAAAAGCGCGGACCCCAGAGATGGGCATGAGACGCTAAGGCTGCTGCTGCCGCCACCAAGAAGCCTGTGTGCGAGCACAGGTCACTCTCCACACCTCCCCTCCCGGGAGCCTGTGCAGCCCGCCACTGCCAGGGCCCCGGGATCCAGGGACAACTTACCCGGGAGAACGCACGGTGCACCTCAGGCTGGTGCAACGTCACGCCGGCCTCTGCCGCCGCAGGCCCGCCCCGCACTCCATGCCCCTCCCTCCCCCCGGCCTGAGTGGGCCAGAGCCCCGAATCAGCGGCTCCTTTAACCCCGTCCTGTCTGAGCGAAGAACAGACGCCCTCCGGCGCCCTACACGCAGAGGCGGGGCCAAATCCAAAGCTGAACCCCAGGAGCTGTGAGAACAAAGAAGAGAAAGGGAAATCTCTCCCAGCAGCCTCAGGAGCAGCGGATTAAAGCTCCACAATCAACTGGATGTACCCTGCATCTGTGGAATACATGACTAGACAACGAATCATCCCAAATTAAGGAGGTGGACTTTGAGAGCAAGGTTTATTATTTTTTCCCCTTTTCCTCTTTTTGTGAGTGTGTATGTGTATGCTTCTGTGTGAGATTTTGTCTGTATAGTTTTGCTTCCACCATTTGTCCTAGGGTTCTATCTGTCCATTATTGTTTGCTTGTTTTTTAAATTTTTTTCTTTTTTTCTTAATAATTATTTTTTTATTTTAATCACTTTATTATATTTTATCTTATTTTATTTTAGTTTATTTCCTTTCTTTTTTCTTTCTTCCCTCCTTCCTTCCTTCCTCCCTCCATCCCTCCCTCCCTCCTTTCTTTCTTTCTTTCTCTCTTTCTACTTCTACTAATTCTTTCTTTCTACTTTTTCTCCCTTTTATTCTGAGCCGTGTGGATGAAAGGCTCTTGGTGCAGCAGCCAGGAGTCAGTGCTGTGCCTCTGAGGAGGGAGAGCCAACTTCAGGACACTGGTCCACAAGGGACCTCCCAGCTCCACATAATATCAAACGGCGAAAATCTCCCAGAGACCTCCATCTCAACACCAGCACCCAGCTTCACTCAACGACCAGCAAGCTACAGTGCTGGACACCCTATGCCAAACAACTAGCAAGACAGGAACACAACCCCACCCATTAGCAAAGAGGCTGCCTAAAATCATAATAAGTCCACAGACACCCCAAAATACACCACCAGACGTGGACCTGCCCACCAGAAAGACAAGATCCAGCCTCATCCACCAGAACACAGGCACTAGTCCCCTCCACCAGGAAGCCTACACAACCCACTGAACCAACCTTAGCCACTGGGGACAGACACAAAAAACAACGGGAACTACGAACCTGCAGCCTGCAAAAAGGAGACCCCAAACACAGTAAGATAAGCAAAATGAGAAGACAGAAAAACACACAGCAGATGAAGGAGCAAGATAAAAACCCACCACACCTAACAAATGAAGAGGAAATAGGCAGTCTACCTGAAAAAGAATTGAGTAATGATAGTAAAAATGATCCAAAATCTTGGAAATAGAATAGACAAAATGCAAGAAACATTTAACAAGGACCTAAAAGAACTAAAGATGAAACAAACAATGATGAACAACACAATAAATGAAATGAAAAATACTCTAGATGGGATCAATAGCAGAATAACTGAGGCAGAAGAATGGATAAGTGACCTGGAAGATAAAATAGTGGAAATAACTACTGCAGAGCAGAATAAAGAAAAAAGAATGAAAAGAACTGAGGACAGCCTCAGAGACCTCTGGGACAACATTAAATGCACCAACATTCGAATTATAGGGGTCCCAGAAGAAGAAGAGAAAAAGAAAGGGACTGAGAAAATATTTGCAGAGATTATAGTTGAAAACTTCCCTAATATTGGAAAGGAAATAGTTAATCAAATCCAGGAAGTACAGAGAATCCCATGCAGGATAAACCCAAGGAGAAATACGCCAAGACACATATTAATCAAACTGTCAAAAATTAAATACAAAGAAAACATATTAAAAGCAGCAAGGGAAAAACAACAAATAACACACAAGAGAATCTCCATGAGGTTAACAGCTGATCTTTCAGCAGAAACTCTGCAAGCCAGAAGGGACTGGCAGGACATATTTAAAATGATGAAGGAGAAAAACCTGCAACCAAGATTACTCTACCCAGCAAGGATCTCATTCAGATTTGATGGAGAAATTAAAACCTTTACAGACAAGCAAAAGCTGAGAGAGTTCAGCACCACCAAACCAGCTTTACAACAACTGCTAAAGGAACTTCTCTAGCCAAGAAACACAAGAGAAGGAAAAGACCTACAATAACGAACCCAAAACAATTAAGAAAATGGGAATAGGAATATACATATCAATAATTACCTTAAATGTAAACAGACTAAATGCTCCCACCAAAAGACACAGATTGGCTGAATGCATACAAAAACAAGACCTATATATTTGCTGTCTACAAGAGACCCACTTCAGACCTAGGGACACATACATACTGAAAGTGAGAGGATGGAAAAAGATATTTCATGCAAATGGAAACCAAAGGAAAACAGGAGTAGCAATTCTCATATCAGACAAAATAGACTTTAAAATAAAGACTATTAGGAGAGGCAAAGAAGGACACTACATAATGATGAAGGGATCAATGCAAGAAGAAGATATAACAATTGTAAATATTTATGCACCCAACATAGGAGCACCTCAATACATAAGGCATATACTAACAGCCATAAAAGGGGAAATCAACAGTAACACATTCATAGTAGGGGACTTTAACACCCCACTTTCACAAATGGACAGATCCTCCAAAATGAAAATAAATAAGGAGAAACAAGCTTTAAATGATATATTAAACAAGATGGACTTAATTGATATTTATAGGACATTCCATCCAAAAACAACAGAATACACATTTTTCTCAAGTGCTCATGGAACATTCTCCAGGATAGCTCATATCTTGGGTCACAAATCAAGCCTTGGTAAATTTAAGAAAATTGAAATTGTATCAAGTATCTTTTCCGACCACAATGCTATGAGACTAGATATCAATTACAGGAAAAGATCTGTAAAAAATACAAACACATGGAGGCTAAACAATACACTACTTAATAACGAAGTGATCACTGAAGAAATCAAAGAGGAAATAAAAAATACCTAGAAACAAATGTCAATGGAGACACGACGACCCAAAATCTATGGGATGCAGCAAAAGCAGTTCTAACAGGGAAGTTTATAGCAATACAGTCCTACCTTATGAAAGAGGAAACAACTCGAATAAACAACCTAACCTTGCACCTAAAGCAATTAGAGAAAGAAGAACAAAAAAACCCCAAAGTTAGCAGAAGGAAAGAAATCATAAAAATCAGATCGGAAATAAATGAAAAAGAAAGGAAGGAAACGATAGCACAGATCAATAAAACTAAAACCTGGTTCTTTGAGAAGATAAACAAAATTGATAAACCATTAGCCAGACTCATCAAGAAGAAAGGGGAGAAGACTCAAATCAATAGAATTAGAAATGAAAAAGGAGAAGTAACAACTGACACTGCAGAAATACAAAAGATCATGAGTGGTTACTACAAGCAACTCTATGCCAATAAAATAGACAGCCTGGAAGAAATGGACAAATTCTTAGAAATGCACAACCTGCCAAGACTGAATCAGGAAGAAATAGAAAATATAAACAGACCAATCACAAGCACTGAAATTGAAACTGTGATTAAAAATCTTCCAACAAACAAAAGCCCAGGACCAGATGGCTTCACAGGCGAATTCTATCAAACATTTAGAGAAGAGCTAACACCTATCCTTCTCAAACTCTTCCAAAATATAGCAAAGGGAGGAACACTCCCAAGCTCATTCTACGAGGCCACTATCACCCTGATACCAAAGCCAGACAAGGTTGTCACAAAGAAAGAAAACTACAGGCCAATATCACTGATGAACATAGATGCAAAAATCCTCAACATAATACTAGCAAACAGAATCCAACAGCACATTAAACGGATCATACACCATGATCAAGTGGGGTTTATTCCAGGAATGCAAGGATTCTTCAATATACGCAAATCAATCAATGTGATACACCATATTAACAAATTGAAGGAGAAAAACCATATGATCATCTCAATAGACGCATAGAAAGCTTTTGACAAAATTCAACACCCATTTATGATAAAAACTCTGCAGAAAGTAGGCATAGAGGGAACTTTCCTCAACATAATAAAGGCCATATATGACAAACCCACAGCCAACATCGTCCTCAGTGGTGAAAAACTGAAAGCATTTCCACTAAGATCAGGAACAAGACAAGGGTGCCCACTCTCACCACTCTTATTCAACATAGTTTTGGAAGTTTTAGCCACAGCAATCAGAGAAGAAAAGGAAATAAAAGGAATCCAAATCGGAGAAGAAGAAGCAAAACTGTCACTGTTTGCAGATGACATGATACTATACATAGAGAATCCTAAAGATGCTACCAAAAAACTACTAGAGCTAATCAATGAATTTGGTAAAGTAGCAGGATACAAAATCAAAGCTCAGAAATCTCTGGCATTCCTATACACTAATGATGAAAAATCCAAAAGAGAAATCAAGAAAACACTCCCATTCACCATTGCAACAAAAAGAATAAAATATCTAGGAATAAACCTACCTAAGGAGACAAAAGACCTGTATGCAGAAAATTATAAGACACTAATCAAAGAAATTAAAGATGATACAAATAGATGGAGAGATATACCATGTTCTTGGATTGGAAGAATCAACATTGTGAAAATGACTCTACTACCCAAAGCAATCTACAGGCTCAATGCAATCCCTATCAAACTACCACTGGCACTTTTCACAGAACTAGAGCAAAACCTTTCACAATTTGTATGGAAACACAAAAGACCCCAAATAGCCAAAGCAATCTTGAGAACGAAAAACGGAGCTGGAGGAGTCAGGCTCCCTGACTTCAAACTATACTACAAAGCTACAGTAATCAAGACAGTATGGTACTGGCACAAAAACAGAACTGTAGATCAATGGAACAGGATAGAAAGCCCAGAGATAAACCCAAGCACATATGGTCACCTTATCTTTGATAAAGGAGGCAGGAATGTACAGTGGAGAAAGGACAGCCTCTTCAATAAGTGGTGCTGGGAAAACTGGACAGGTACATGTAAAAGTATGAGATTAGATCACTCCCTAACACCATACACAAAAATAAGCTCAAAATGGATTAAAGACCTAAATATAAGGCCAGAAACTATCAAACTCTTAGAGGAAAACATAGGCAGAACACTCTATGATATAAATCACAACAAGATCCTTTTTGACCCACCTCCTAGAGAAATGGAAATAAAAACAAAAATAAACAAATGGGACCTAATGAAACTTCAAAGCTTTTGCACAGCAAAGGAAACCATAAACAAGATGAAAAGACAAGCCTCAGAATGGGAGAAAATATTTGCAAATGAAGCAACTGACAAAGGATTAATCTCCAAAATTTACAAGCAGCTCATGCAGCTCAAT
Source organism: Pseudorca crassidens (assembly GCF_039906515.1). Lineage (NCBI taxonomy): Eukaryota > Metazoa > Chordata > Mammalia > Artiodactyla > Delphinidae > Pseudorca > Pseudorca crassidens. The sequence continues at coordinate 5,520,211 of NC_090307.1, read as the reverse complement.
ACCAATAAAACAAGCAACCCAATCCAAAAATGGGCAGAAGACCTAAATAGACATTTCTCCAAAGAAGATATACAGACTGCCAACAAACACATGAAAGAATGCTCAACATCATTAATCATTAGAGAAATGCAAATCAAAACTACAATGAGATATCATCTCACACCAGTCAGAATGGCCATCATCAAAAAATCTAGAAACAATAAATGCTGGAGAGGGTGTGGAGAAAATGGAACCCTCTTGCACTGTTGGTGGGAATGTAAACTGATACAGCCACTGTGGAGAACAGTATGGAGCTTCCTTAAAAAACTACAAATAGAACTACCATATGACCCAGCAATCCCACTACTGGGCATATACCCTGAGAAAACCATAATTCAAAAAGAGTCATATACCCACATGTTCATTGCAGCTCTATTTAGAATAGCCCGGAGATGGAAACAACCTAAGTGTCCATCATCGGATGAATGGATAAAGAAGATGTGGCACATATATACGATGGAATATTATTCAGCCATAAAAAGAAACAAAATTGAGGTATTTGTAATGAGGTGGATAGACCTAGAGTCTGTCATACAGACTGAAGTAAGTCAGAAAGAGAAAGACAAATACTGTATGCTAACACATATATATGTAATTTAAGGGAAAAAATTGTCATGAAGAACCTAGGGTAAGACAGGTATAAAGACACAGACCTACTAGAGAATAGACTTGAGGATATGGGGAGGGGGAAGGGTAAGCTGTGACAAAGCGAGAGAGAGGCATGGACATATATACACTACCAAATGTAAGGTAGGTAGCTAGTGGGAAGCAGCCGCATAGCACAGGGAGATCAGCTCGGTGCTTTGTGACCGCCTGGAGGGGTGGGATAGGGAGGGTGGGAGGGAGGGAGATGCGAGAGGGAAAAGATATGGGAACATATGTTTATGTATAAGTGATTCACTTTGTTATAAAGCAGAAACTAACACACCATTGTAAAGCAATTATACTCCAATAAAGATGTAAATAAATAAAATGGTTTATAAAAAACACATAGATGAAGAAGAGAGGATCTCTGTTCTCTAGGAGCTCACAGTCAAAAGAGGGGACACATACCCAGGAAATAATAGTCGAGTGTGGTACGTTTTGTGATAAAAGGAAGCATGGGGCTTATGAGAGTTCAGTGGAGATGCACAGAACAACGGGCTGCAGACCTATGGAATCTTGGAGGAGAGAATGATTCTGAACTGAATATTACAAGAATCAAGGAGTTAGGAGGAAATGAAAAAATGCAAGAAGCAATGAAGTCTAACCTTGAATGCTTAACTTCCTTTATCACCAGAATCAAGAGCAAATTCCCTCGACTTTTACAGTCATCCCAACTTTGATTGAAAGTTTCCTTTACTGCTCTCTGACTCTGCATCATTATTAACTCTCTGCTCCTATCAAATGTGGGTACATCGATCTCTTAAACAAGTCTTGCGCTGTCTGGCCTCTTCTGTACGTGTTCTCACTTTGGAGATGGTGAACACATTTTTGCCTCTTTAAAAAGGCTATGCAGCCTTCAATATCTGACCTGTCTCCCTACTCCTGGAAAATTCCCAAAACTCTTCAGTTCATAAGTTCCAAACTTTTTCAAACGCAAAGCATTCTTACCATACTCTGAATCCAATTTGAATAATTCTTCTATTATTTTTCTTAAAATATTGCATTTTGAAATCATTTGCATTTCCATGTACTTATATATTTTATCATCAGTTATATTCCTGAATTCTCCAAATCCTGGACTTGTCTTGGAATCATTGTTTTAGAATTATAAGACTCCTCGGATATCATCTTTCTATTATTTGACAGAAGGAAAGACTAGGAACTCATACTTATTGATAGCCAATGTATCAGGAACCCTGTAAGCCTTCTAAAATATGTTAACTTTTCAAATCCCCCAAAGTGCCTGTACGTGTTGTTACCTCCATTTTCTGTGCAATAAAGCTATGGAGGGATACTGTAGCTGTAAAACCTACCCAGACATGTAGCCAGAATCCTGAGTGCAGACTCCAACCAGAAACAAAGCCCAGGCTGTCTCTGCTCTAGCATTTACTACCTCCTCTGTGCAAGCTCGGGAACTGAGACCCATATAAACTAACGTATTTCTCAACAGTGTAAAGCTGTTCAGTGTCAGAGCCAGACTGCTTCTCACTTCTGTGTAGCGGCTGCATTCCTTGCTAGACGTATGACCTGAGGCAGTTTTTCAGCACCCTGATTCACCAGTTTCCTCAATTTTAAAATGAGGCTTAAAATAGCACCTACCTCCTAAGGATGCTCTATGGAATGAATGAGATGATGTAAGTGAAGTGCTGAGAGCCTCTGCAGACACCTAGCAAACTCTGGTGCCGTCATTGTTACTATCACTATACGTAGATGTCATGCTATTTCCTTTTTTCTCTTCAGTGCTCTGTGGCATAGAAAACATTCAGTAGTTGTTTATTTGTTTTATGGTTTCCGCTTTTACTTCTACGACAGTCCTCTCATTTTCCAGAATACAAAAACTGAAGCAGTATTTGACTTCAGTTCAAGAGCTTGACAAGTTTAGTCACACGTAAGTGCAGAAAGAAAAAGAAGGATGTGGTTAAGGCTGTCAAGGAAATACGGGGATTGTCACACAGCTTTGGGCAGGTAGTGACAGGGGCAAAGCTGGTGCGTGTGACGTTTCTCCCCCTTTCCGAACATCTCGTTGTACTAAGAAAGGGAACTTTGACATCGAGAGCATGCCGAGAAGAGATACTATTTCAAATGAAACAATAAAATGTGTGATAGATGTTAGTAATTAGAGAAACTGCTTAGTCCTTGTCTCAGGCTTACTAGCTTCTCAAAGATTGTGAGTAAGTCAAGGGAGTTTTTAATATTCCTCCGAAGTATGAACCCATGTACTACCTTGTATTACATAATTAAACATGTCTTTGGTCTGAAGGGCTTAGATTTATCCTAGCAAATTAAGTGATGAACAGCTCATCTCTAGTAGGTTTGTTTTTTTGTTTTGTTTTGTTTTTTTTGCGAAACGCGGGCCTCTCACTGTTGTGGTCTCTCCCGTTGCGGAGCACAGGCTCTGGACGTGCAGGCTCAGCGACCATGGCTCACGGGCCCAGCTGCTCCGCGGCACGTGGGATCTTCCCGGACCGGGGCACGAACCCGAGTCCCCTGCATCGGCAGGCGGACTCTCAACCACTGCGCCACCAGGGAAGCCCATCTAGCAGGTTTTACTCATAAGGCAAACAGGTAAAGCAATCAATGCCAACTTTCGGGTGATGTTCCCTCCCCCGCCCCACAGAGGGGAAACTGAAGCTTCGTTCATCTCAGATATCATCCCACGTCAACCAAGAAGAAAGGTTGATTGGCATCACGAGGGTTATCTTAATTTTATTCATATGAGAACCCTAAATATAGTTCAACTGATGTTGGGGTGAAAGTACTCAACCAAAGACTCAAATAGACCCATAATGAGGGAGGACTCACCAGAGACATCGCTTGATTTTGTCATTACCGCATGCAAACCGCATGTCACTAATGTTTCCCCAGCAAAAGACGGAACACTCTTCAAAACAGAATACTACTTCAGAGTAGAAAGTACACAATAAATGCACGCGTCTGTATGACCATCAACGATGTCCTCCGTGGCATGCGGAAAATCGACCACCTCCAGTCGCTTGTGTTAGTGATGTCTGAGGTCAATAGGTTTCGCCTGTATAGGTGGGGAAAGCCCAAAACTTAGCCTGAGGTTTGAGTCAACTTCCTCTCCACCGAAGATATACAGGAGCTTTTAAAAAAGCTTTTATTCTATACACATTTATACATGGAGATCGAAACTGAGATAGCTGCAAAATGCTTGATCGCAAGGAATCCACTTTAATTCCATCAATTATACTGTAGCTAAATCATGTAATTGCCTCGGATAATAAAGCACAGCGTTAAAATGTGTGAATCGTAAGAGGCAGCCCTGGCACCGTTATCATACGCAACTTTGCTGTGAATACTAAAACGACACTACAGGTGCTGATACTTTAGGGATAAGGACCATTATATATTTGTTGTATTTTTATTCTTTAAGTGGGCCATGCCCATAGCAGAGCAGGTAATTTCAGTCTTCTAAAAAAACCATATAAATAGTTTATTCCAATACGACTGGTGTCCTTATAAAAAGAGGTCATTTGGACACAGACACAAAGGGTGATGTATCTACCAGCCAAGGAAAGCCAAAGGCTGCCAGGAAGCCACCGGAAGCTCCGGACGAAGCACGGATCCTCCCTTACAAACCGCAGAAGGAATCAACTCTGTTAACACCTTGGTCTTGGACTTCTGGCCTCCAGAAGTGTAAGACAATAAGCTTGTGTTGTGTAAGCCACCTAGTTTGCGTTGCTGTGTCGTGGAAGCCCTCGTAGATCAGTGCACCCTCCTGACCCAGGACTCAGCCTCCTTGCTCCCCCGTGGATTCTCATAGTTCTTAGGTTAGCCATCAGAATCCATCGAACTCTGTGTCCTTTCACAGCCTCCCCAGGGCTGTGTTAATGGGGAGTCACCCTCAGACTGCATCTTCTTCTTGTTTCAGCAGAAACTGCCTATTTGGATTTTCAGCACATACAGCTTTTCAGAGAGTAAACACACATTCACGTACTAGTTCTCAGCGTTGAACACGTAGCTCTTTTAAGGACTGATCTCATTTATTATCAATGAAGCTTTCCTCTTATACTCTTTTGTTGTTGTTAATAATTTATCCCAGTATTAGAAATGGCTGTATCCTCTCTGACCCATTCGCCTTTAGTTTGTATTTTTATTAATAACTGTAAAGTCAGCTAATCCTGTCTCCTGTCAAAGTGAGTTCATGACAGTTACATCAGTTCCTACTTTCCCATGTCCCTTGGTATATGTGATTGTATAAGAGCATCAAAACAAAGGAAATCTTTCCTCCCCAGACATTTCTAGTCTTAAAAAGGAAACTGGCAAAAACTCATAATGGAACCAAAAAAAAAAAAATTGTTCTGAAGAAACTAGGGGCAGGACAGGAATAAAGACGTAGAAGTAGAAAATGGACTTGAGCACATGAGGAGGGGGAAGGGTAAGCTGGGACGAAGTGAGAGAGTGGCATGGACATATATACACTACCAAATGTAAAATAGATAGCTAGTGGGAAGCAGCCACATAGCACAGGGAGATCAGCTCGGTGCTTTGTGTCCACCTAGAGGGGTGGGATAGGGAGGGTGGGAAGGAGGGAGATGCAAGAGGGAGGGGATATGGGGATATATGTATATGTATAGCTGATTCACTTCGTTATAAAGCAGAAACTAACATGCCATTGTAAAGCAATTATGCTCCAATAAAGATGTTAAAAAAATATTTTAAATAATTAATTAAATTTTTTAAAAAACCTCATAACAAGAAACCAAAAGGATTCAAGTGTGGCAAATGATACTTTTCAGATAGGCAAACTGGATGACATAAAAATAATTTGTGTCCACATTATTTTATGTATGAAAATATTTATGACCAGGTGAAATAGGCAGAAGGATCTAAATAATCCTTCCCAGTGTATTTTAGTGGTAACCAGTATATCATTGTGAATTACATGAATTCCCTTTAGTTGGAGCTAAACAGTCAAAACCAAATTAATTTTCTTTTGCTTGTTATGCATTAGAGAGCCAACTCTTATAACCATAATTTTGTGTATAACGAGTGTTATGATACTTCATGATTTTTTTTCTTTTTTTAGTTCTTAGATGTTCTAAATAACTAATGCTTTGTCTCTAGTCAGCACGTGTGGCTGAATTTTTTCACGTGTTTTGTAGAATTTCATCCAAATCTTAGCACTTCCTTGAGGTCTCTATTAAGCACCAAATCCTCCATACATGCTTCTCAAACAATTTTAATGAATATTAAAAACTGTAATGTGTATCCTTAAGTAGTTTACAGATTATTTCCTCATACATTTTATGTTCAGCCTTTTTCTTTTGAAATATTTTTTTTTGTTTGAGTGCAAGATCATTGACTATAAAGATCAGGACTTGTATTTTCTTTTTGATAATGCCTTGAGTAGGGGAAAGGCACATGTTGGAATGTAAGTATAAATTTTCTAATTAACTTACCATATCAATCATATATATATATGTATATATATATATTAAAGTGATACTTCACAAAATGGAACTGTTTTATAAAAGTTTCATTTCTAAAAATATAAAATCCCACAGGAAAGTTAAAATTCCATTTCAAATTTCATATTCAGCTGCAGAGTATCAGAATACTTTATGAACACAGAATATTGTATCCTAGCATCAAGATTACAGAGATTTTTTTTACAATTGTCATATATTTACATTTCTTAAAAAGTACTTTTGCATAAAAACTGGCATCTGTTAGTCCATCAAGAAGCATTTATTGAACATATACAGTAGAGGCAAGGATGGTATAAATCATTTTAGCATTTTCAAAAGTAGTTTTCTTGACATGATACGTTTTCCTGTGAGAATAAATGGCATGCCTCTTCCATAATTAGCTAACCCTGATACATGTGACTGGTGTCATGGTTTTATTGAGGTATAAATGTTGGTTTGTTTTTCGTTTTGTTTTGTTTTTGAGAACATCATTTTTCTCTCTTACCGTGAAATGAAATGACATCTCAGAGCATGACTGATGGGACGGCAGGAATAATCAACCGGTGACATTTTTAGTGTCGAATTGAAATCGTAATGCTCTAAGTTCACAGATAATTCTGTAGAACTGTTTTTATACAAATATAGTAATTTTCTGCTTATGTAAGTATAAAGAGGCAAAAATGAGTTGAATATGAAGAGTATTATTAGCATCACATGAGTCACACATATCATCAAATTGTCACTTAAGGGAAAAAAAATGCAAAGGTCTGTCAAGTGGAAGAGATTGACGCACTCGGATCGTCACCAGCCAGATGCAGAAGAAGAGGAGGAAGCAGAGTCTTGGAAAGAAACTATTATTGTCCCTGAAAAGGAATTTTTTACTTCAGAGTGACTACAGTCGGTTTGATTGTGTTCATTTTACCCTCTAGCATGATGGATGATAAGTCTACAGCTGCGGTCAAAACATCGGCAAACAAAAGCATTGAACAGTTTTTACTATTGACATAATGCAAAATAGAAGGAAGCAAATACCAAGAGGCCAGGACCATCCGGTCACTGCCTCGAGGATGTTTTTCAGGTAGAAAAAGGAAAGGCAGAGATTTTTACCCCACTTTAATTGCACTCAGGAAATGTTTGACAACAGGCTTCACAACATAAAGTAGCTGCATCAGGAGGACGTAAGTGTGCATCTAACTGTAACAGGGAGACACCAGGGGAGGCCACAGGTGGGGAAAGCATCAAACTTAAGATCAGAGAACTCTTCTAGTTTTTATGCTGTCACCTCAAGTGTTGGTTTGACTACCAAGCCAGACGTTAACATCACGAACCATTGGATTAGTCACAATAGCCAAGAGACGGCAACAACCTGAAAGTCCATCCATGGACGAATGGATAAAGAAAATGTGATATCTATATCTGTATATGTAAATTGGGCTATGATTCAGCCACACGGAAGGAAATCCTATCATTTGCGACAACTTGGATGAACCTGGAGGACATTATGCTCAGTGAAATAAGCCAGACACGGAAAGACAATACTGTATGATCTCATATATATGTGGAATCTAAAACAATAGAACTTCAAGAAGCAGAGTATAATAAAAGTTACTAGGGACTGAGGGGCGGGGGAATTGGGGAGATCTGATTAAAATGTTCAAACTTCCAGTTAGAAAATTTCTAAGGATCTAATGTACAGCATGGTGATTACAGTTAATAATATATATTGTATACTTGAAATTTGCTAAGAGAGTAGATTTCGTGTTCTTACCACCAAAAAAGAATAAAAAGAAGGTAATTATGTGAGGTGATAGATGTGTTCATAGCTCGATTGTGATAATCGTTTTACAATGTATACATTTATCCAACCATCATGTTGTATACCTTAAATAAATACAATTTTTATTTGTCAATTATATCTCAGTAAAACTAGAGAAATGCGTAATAGGGTAAATTATTTAACTCTTCTACATTTCTTGGCTTAGAAGATTAGGAAACTCAGAAATATTTTTTAAAATATTTATTTCTTTATTATCACCATCCTTTGTCACCACATAAGATACAGAAATTTCAACAATGGAGCACGAACTTACACATAAAGAATGAACACCTCCTAGATAACTGCTTCCCATAGAACTTTCTGTGATGATGAAAATGTTCCATATCTACATTGTCCAGAACAGTAGTCACTGAACCCACGTGCATACTGAACACTTGAAATGCAGCTAGTGTGACTGATGAATGGAAGTTTGTATTTTATTAATTTAGGTAGAAATAGCCGCATGCAGCTACCGGCTGCTGTATCAACCCTTGCAGTTCTGGAATCTTCACTTATTTTACACGCTCTACCCGCATGATCTTACCTACATCCGCAGCCTGCATGACCACCTGTATCCCGGAATCCCCAATCTCCGTCTCGCCAAAACACAGTATCTAACATGCATGAGACACTCAGGTGCCAGGTGTTACCCTAACAGCTCTGCACACAGTATCTCATTCCAGCCCCCCAGCATCCTCGTGCCATAAATACAATTGTTCCAGTTATGTTGCAGACAAGAAGAACAAGAACAAGCTGATTCATGTTTGAATGAGAAGTGAGACAAAATAACCGTCATAATGCCATGATCTTGGCATATGAACCTGAGTTAAATGCTTTGCCTAAGGGCATGGCTATTTCTGACAAAGCCAGGGCTGGAGCGCTCTCAGATTTCCTGCTCATTCTGATTTCCACTCTGCTACACTGTAGAATGGATGCCTGCCGTATAAGCAAAGATGCAACAACAACAGGAAACCTCCACCAAGAAACTACAGATCCAGGCAAACCTTGCTGAGGAAATGGGGTGGATGTGAAAACAAGATCTTTCAAAAAATGATCCAAGTTTGTTAGGGAAAGTGTTAGTAAAATAAATTCTGAGTTATAGAGGGTAAAACGCTCTCTCTCTCCGAACCTCTTATGATGCACACAATCGCACACACACATTTTAAAATAATAATAAAATGGGACTTTTCAATACCAACTTTAAGGGAATCAGATTAGAAATCAGTCTTTAGATTGTCCAGCTGTGGGTGGGAGTGTTAGTCATGGGACCACGGAAGACTCCTACCTCTCTGATTGTACGGGATGTCAGACATTAATTTGACTTTAATTTGAAGAGCTTGAAAAGCACGTTTGAAAAGAAGTCAGAGAAACTCAAAGTGAGACAGGAGAGAGAGAAACAGAATGTTTATGCTTCCTTTTGTTCAATTTCAGAGAATCAAATATCTCTTGAAGCTATTAGAAAGAACATGAAAAAAGGTCTTTTCTCAGCCAGTATGACAAGAATATATTTAATCTCCAAAACTTCAGAGAAGAGAATTCTTCAAAGAGCTTATGCCTCCTCTTATTCTAATACGAGAGCACTACTGTGCTCATTGGTAAGAGGTTACATGTAATAACACTAATCAGAAATTTTACAAGTGACTTGATGGGATACCATAGCTATCTGAAATACACAAAGAAGCAATTTCATTGGTGGGCTTTATCAACAGGAAAATACTGGATTTCTTTTCTGGCAAACTGTTAATTTATTTTAATATTTTTTCAAATTTCACTCAATCTCTTAATTAGAATTGAACTTAAAAATATTCACTTGTTACTATCATAAACCTCAAGGTATAAATTTGATAACTCTGCCTAGACATGGATATTCAGAAAGAGAGAAAATGTTCATATTCTGGAGAGGAAAACATGCCTTGCTCCTGCAGAAAAATAAGAATTTTCTGTTTTTTATACAAATTTACAAACCTGTTTATAGTGCCTATACGCTTTTAAAATATCATGTCATAATTTACATTTTCACAAATACATTAGCCAAAATGAGCAGAATCTTCATTACCTTTGAACGAGGTGTGGCTCTATTTTATAAACTGCAAACGTTAGTTGGCATCCCTTCACAGGCTGAACGGAATCCTGTGATCCAGTGGCAGAAAGAATCAAGGCACAAAGAAGTTTCCAGAATCCAGGTTTTCTGACTCAGTGCCCAGAGTTCATTATTTGGGATCACACCTAATAAAACTCAGAGGATGTGCTGTTACTACGTCAAGCTAACAATTTGAAAGACACCCAGAATTAGTTCATTCTAATGCCTCTCCCTTCACAGATGTTGTTACTTTTATATTTCCTTTGCTTAAATTAAGCACACCAAAAGTAACCATAACATCTTCTTTCAGGAAGGCTTTTTAACTATGTCCATCAATTTGGGGAATCTGACCCTTGCTATGCTCTTATGACCAACTAGCTCTATGTCTGTCACTGCCTTTTCCATATACTACTAATAATAACAGTCTCTTTATGTATCTGCGTCTCTCACCAAACTTGGAGATTTTTAATGACAGAGACTGAACGTTACTTATCTTCTAATCCCTGATACCTAAAAGACTAATTTGACCCTTAGTAACGGCTTAATTAAATTTCGCTCAAAAAAACAATAGGCAGGTGAAAGAATGAATGCATGAATAAATATAAATTTGATTGTCATAAAGACTAATGTAACTCAGCTTTATGTGGAAGAATTGGAAACCAAAATATTTTATAATCTCTCTTCTACCAAGAGTTTTAGATCCTTCTGTCAGAGACAGTTTAGAAATTTACATGCATTTATGTTTTTAACTTTCCTTTTAGGAAATCTATATTACTCCATTAGAAATTATTTTTGTTCCTCCAGCTGGTCTCCATCACCCCATCAAAGGGAGCAATTGTCAGGACTTCTTAGGCCATAATCAATTAAATTTTGATGATCGATTAGGAAGACATGGGTGCTGTGGATACAGCTACAGCATCGCCTGAGAATGAGAAAGTGAACGGTGGGTATTGGGAGAACTGAGGTCTGAGGGTGAGAAGGTGGTAATGAGATCGGCTGATTGAAGAATGACTATAAAAGGAATAAAAGATCAGAGAAGGAATACTGCTTCCTGCCTGAAGAGCAGTAAAAACATGGAAGAAATTCCTCTCTTCTTTTAGTTCCTCCTTCCTTACTTTGCTCGGGATAACACGAGTTGCAGATGCAGAGAGTCTGAGAATTCTGACTTTAACATCTTATTTTCGAGTCCCTTGCAGTGCAATGATGGTACATCATGGAATGAACTTGATTCTAAGGACTGTGTCATACCACAGAGTACATTTCTGCAAAATTAAAGGACTTCGTATTAACCCAGTTAAAAGACAAAAATTGAAGCAGACATTTTCTGTGGCTGGGGAATGACTCTCTAAGCATGTCGATACAAGAAATCTTAAAAGATTTGACCATTTAAAAAATTTTTAACATTGAAGATAATCATAAAATTGTAAAAGGAAACAAAAACTGGAGAAATATAATTTATTCAAGTACAATCGACAAATTCTCACAAATAGAGGTCATAAAATCGATAAAAGAAATCCAGCATCTACTCATTAGTTTCTCCAGAGTAAAATGCAGAAGGCATACTTAATGGTCCTCTGGCTTAGCGTGCCACAGCCTATGCTTATAAGCAGGCCCCTCTGACTCCATCTTTCTGGGTCCGATGGAGTAGGTGCTGTGATGATTCCCTCTTTCAGGACCCAGGCACACATCTCGAGGCTCCCAGGAGCTTTAACATCATTTTGGCATCACTGTGGAATCCACCTCTGAGAATCAGCTAAAGGGAACTTCCTCACTCGTTTGCTCTCTCCCCCTGGGTCAGGCACCTTGCCTTTCCTAGTGGACTTCTTTCCCTCTTTCAGATACAAGACCCAGCAGCTCTGAATTCCGCAGTGCAGAGTGTGACACCCTCTTCAGATAGTGCCCTGGACTCATCACCTACTCAGGGACGTCTCACACGCTATGGAGGATTTTCAATTCCCTGTGAAAGCAATCACGTCACTCTATCAAAAGCAACACATACAGTGTCCTTTGTGGACATGACCCTTCCGAAAGCATCCTGTTCAGGTTCGTGTTCACTACTGGCCGTCTTCTTCCCCTAGACTATAATCTCCCTTACGCAGGGGTTGAATTGCCCTTTTCCTATACTCTCCTCAGGCCCTCTGGGGCAACGTGGAAGTGATGCTTGGATGTCCCTTCAAGAAAAGACTTCCCATTTCCCTGTGATGAGGGCAGAGAGGTGACACCCTCCAGGGATGGTCCCCAGGGTCTGCCTTAGCGTCAAAGCAGAGCCGGGCTCTTCTACGGAAGCTCCTAACCAGTGACAGCATGCGGATGATGCCAGGACCTGGCCATTTCTGCCCAGCCTGTGACACCTCCAACAAGCAGTCTGTGTCCTGGAGCTCCGTGTTGGCTTGGCCAAGACTGTCACCTCTGGAATCGCGGTCTGAGTCCTTCCCTGCCCAATCCAGCTCCTGCCCTGCCCCGCCCCTTCCTTTTACGGGGATGTCAGATCAGCGTCACAGTCTGCAGGCTTCTCTGACGACTACGGCCAATTCCCATCTGTATTTCTCACAGGCTTGCTCCCTGATCCCCAGCAAACCCACAAAACTGCTGGCTCTCCTCACCCTTCTCAGCATCTGCTCCCTGGAGAACAGAGCAGGCCAAACCTAGTGCAGCATCAGGCAAATAGTAAGAATTTAATGGTGTTTGTGGCTTGAAGAAATCGAAAACCATTAAAATCACAGTAAAAAAAATGCAAAGAATAAAAAGAAAATTCACAGATGAAGAAACATGTACAGCCTTACTAGGAATCAAAAGAGCATAACGTTGAAATAAGCAAATTAGCAAAATCGCAAAGAGATTCCATTGTTGTTTTCCTGTTGTGGAAGCTAAGTTTGTACATTTAGCTGTTACTCACAGAAATAAGTTGTTCTTGTCACACTGCATTTCACCCTTGGGACAGAGTAATCACAGGCTCGGATGTGGGGTCCATGAGAATCTCACAAAAAATGATGTAGAGGTTTCAGTTCCCTTTCCCTCTGTCTCTCTGTCTCTTTCTGTGTCTCTGTCTCTGTGTGGGGGGGGTGTCTTTTTCAACTTTTTTCAGACACTTTGCATTTAGCCCTGCAGTTTAAAAACAAAATAAAGAAACAAAAACTTTGATGATGGACTGAAAAGAAAAAAAAAACCTTTACATTTCATTCAATGTTTAACCCTTGAAATTCACTTAAACAACATCCCTAATTTTAAAGTTCTCAGGAGTCTTATGTAGCTCAATTTTCCACATAGAAAACACGCCCAAAGGTCTTCCCCACTGCAAGGAACAGCTGCCTCATTTTCACCAACTTCAGTGACAAGGAGTTAATGAGTCTTTCTGAGCATCTTGGTAGATTTAGTGGTACGAAAATCTGATTTTAAAATAAGAAGGCTTTAATTTAGAAATCTCAGATCTATTATTTAAGTAATCATTTAAATTTTAAATTTGCTTTTATGAAATACTGTTGATCACAATCATAATTTAATTTAGATCAATTGTTTTTCAGACATGGAAAATGGGATATTAGCCTTGACAGAGTAAAATTTATCTGATTTAAAGTTATATCAAGTTTGAGGTGCTTTCCACTCACACATTATGGGGTGCGTGTGTGTGTATGTGTTGGCGCATGTAGGAAGAGTGTTTTTTGAGAATACATTTGTCTTCATCAGCTCAGGCTGATGGTCTGTGTGGCTTAAACAACAGACGTTTCTCTCTCACAGTTCTGAAGGCTGGGAAATCCAAGACCAAGGTGCTAGCAGACCAGATTCAGTGTCTGGTGAGGGCCCTCTTCCTGGCTTGGAGGTGACCACCTTCTTGCTCTGTCCTCACAGGGCAGAGGTGGTCTCTTTCAAGTCTCTTCTTATAAGAGCACTAAAACCATTACAAGGGCTCCACTCTCATGACCTAATTTTCTCCCCAAAGGCTCCATCTTCAAATACCATCGCATTGGGAGTTAAGACTTCAGTATATAAATCTGGGGGGACACAATTCAGTCCATAGCAATATTTTTTTTTTTTGAAGAACTCCCCTATCTAGATAAGTGAATGTATCATTGATTCTGATTGTCTAAATGTATGGCTTTACAATTCTAGATAAAGAAAATGTTATATGAAATATTACCATGAAATGTATTCAAAATGAGAATTTTTAACTTAAAAGCTCTTAACAGTCAAATTAATAATGTTAATAACAGGCTGAATATGTGAACTATGAATGTGTCTGTTACTTGAATATAAAATATGTTTTTGTACTCAGTATTTTGTAGAAGAGAAATAAGTGCCTACTTTTTTGAGGCAATAAGTCATTTGTCTGCTATTGATTCAAAAATGCATCCATAGAAAATGTCTATAATCATAAGAAACAATATTGTAAGATACTATGTAACACTCACTAGAATTATACATTTTTCTTTCTTTGTCAGGGTACTTGTTTGATGATCTCAATAATATCACCATTAAATCGGTATTATTTTTAACACATATTGTGACAGTCATAAATAAACTTTAGAATCTGTACTTTTAATTATAAGTTCCTAATTAAAATCATAAAATCTAAGAATACTTTCTTAAAAGAAATTCCACTTTGTGATAAGGGGCTCCCTTTGTTACTTAAACTCGAAAACTCAGTGTTATTTTTTTTTTTTTTACAAATGTTAATCCATAAAATTTATATCTATTTTATCATTTTATTTTCTTTTTTTATCTGAGAATTATGAAGTATAAATGGTAAAATCAGCAATTTAACAACACTGAAATTATTATTATATAAGATGTTTGAAGGATGCATTCTAAATAAAAATTCTACCCTTGAAGTTGAAGAGCTAAGCCTACACATAACACCTAAATAGTTTATGAGCAAGTTCTACCAAATGTTCAAAGAACAGATAATTCCCAACTTATACAAAGCATTCCAGAGAGAACAATGGAAAAATACCCAAATTATTTCCTGAGACCTAACTAACCATGGTATTGTGCCAGAAAATGATAGAAAAAGAAAGAAAATTATAATTCAATGTTAGTAATAAACAGGGATGTACAACACTATGTATTTTATCAAAATGCATTAAAATTTAAAAACACTCCATGATCAACTACGATTTAGCTCTGTAATCCAAGACTGTTCAAAGTAGATCATATGATATTGTAATTTTCTACATTAAACTGAGGAACATCCATGATCATTTTAGGTACAAAAAGAAAACAACTAAAACATTCAATAATGTTCAATATATATCACATGTAAGAAAGATTATTTAGGAAACATGACAAAATAATAAACTTAATAATTGAATGAAAGTTTATGACAATTCAAATAAGGAACAAAGGATGAGGTTATGTCTTTCCAGATACTAAAAAGTACATATACTTAAATCTGTATGAATTACCTATTAATTAATTATGGTGTTGGTGTAGGAATAAACAATAGAATGGAAACAGAGAGAGAGGCTAAAAACAGGCAAATACATTCGAATTTGATTTATATTTCTAAGAGTTAAAATTGCATTTGGTTGCATTTAACAGAAATCCTAACTAACACAAGAGTAAATAAATTATAGTTAATATTTCAGCTCTGAAAACAGTGGTTTAGTGATGCGTCAGAGACGTGGTTCTTTTCTTCCTTCCATTACAGGGTTCTTTATACATCTTTGTCACACGTGGCTTCAAGATGTTTGCACCTTCAAACTCACTTTCATATTCTGAGCTCGAAGAACCCGGCAGAGCAAAGGCCAAAAGGGGCGTGTTAGTTTGACCAGTAGATATACCTTTTGTAGAAACCCCCATTCACTAACTTCTGCAAACATCACCTTGGCAAGAACTAAATCACATGACTACTTCGACCGGCAAGGGAATCCAGCTTAGTGCATGTATAAGCCTTCCAACATCTACCATAAAGTGAAGCAAAGTGAGAAGGAGGTCTTAGCTGGCTTCTGTGTGGTCAACCCTTTGACAAACTTAGCAAAGTGCGGCATTCAGATCAATGGGGGAATACTTTAAATGATGGTATTTATACAATTGTCTATTCATATGTAAAATGTAAGATTAAAGTCACTCATCACACCATTAAAAAAACATTCCAGATCAATTTAAAGGATCACAAAACAAAAATATGAAGATATAGAGAGTTATACTGGGTGAAGTAAGCCAGACACAGAAAGACAAATATCACATGCTATCGCTTATATGTGGAATCTAAAAAAAGGTACAAATGAACTTATCTACAAAACAGAAATAGATTCACAGATGTAGAAAACAAACTGATGGTTACCAGGGAGGAAAAAGGGGGGAAGGATAAATTGGGAGACTGGGACTGACATATACACACTACTATATATAAAATAGATAAATAATAAGGACCCACTGTATAGCACAGGGAGCTCTACTCAATACTCTGTGATGACCTATATGGGAAAAGAATCTAAAAAAGAGTGGATACATATATGTGTATAACTGATTCACTCTGCTGTACGGCAGAAGCTAACACAACATTGCAAAGCAACTATACCCCAATAAAAATTTAAAAGAAAAGATACAGGGAGAAAATACTGGCATGCTTGCTTAGATGCTTAGTCTAAACAGATCCTAAAGCAAAACACAAATCTCAAAATCCACAAAGACAAAGATTAATGCAATTTATTGCTTCAAGTTTTAAAATTGCTTGAAAGCAAAATATATTATAAATAAATTTAAAAGTAAAATCACAGATCAGGGAAATTATTTTAAAATAAATATCAAAGAATTCATACGCAGAATATTTTCAAAGGCCTGTATATCTTTATGCAAAACCAACACAGTAAAAGGAATAGGCAAAGGAACTGAATGATTGATTCCCTAACACATCGCTAAGAACCCTAGAAAAAGATGCTTAATCTTAGTAATAATAAAATGAAAAGTAAATAATGGGATATAATTTTTCTTAACTGCCAGATTAGAAAAATCAGGAAGTTTGGAGATAAAAATTTGTTATGACAATGTGATAAATTTTTTAAATGCTACCTATCTTTCAGTGGGAAATTTTTCCTAGCCTAGTAAAAGTTTCCCGAAACAACATAGTATTCAAAGATTCAAAAATTGTGAAATTTTGTATCTATTGGGGAAAAAATACTTGCACAGATACAAAAGATGTTTATAATGGTGTATGTTGCATGATTGTTTGAAGCAGAAAAGTTGCAAATTACCTGAATTTCTACCAAGAGAGGGGTACACATACCTAAAATATATGAGGTTCTATACATAGAAATAGAAAAGCCCTCTACAGCATGTTATTTGTTAAGTGAAAATAAGCAAGAATATTTTACAGTATCATTTATATTTAAAAAGTAAAATGACAGATTATACAGACAGGTACCTAGATGATTGATACAGAAATATCTGTTGTTATGTATATATTTATATTATTCATATATATACACACTATATATATGTATATATATATAGTGTGTGTGTATATATATACATATATATATATAGAGAGAGAGGATTATAATTCACCATGACAATAGTGGCTCTTTCCAGGAAGAAGACTGAGATTAGAGTAGATGCCTAAGCATCATTCTCAATCATTGAAAAAAGATCACTGAATCTTTTTTCAATGAAAATGCTTCTACTTGCATAAAGGAGCAAGGTTAGAAAAAAATGTAAGAGAAGCTGGCACGAACACAAAATAATTTTCAAGACACCATTTTCTCTGGCACTGTCATAATGATAGAACGAAAGGTGAATAACAATTTATACAATTTACGTTGCCACATTTAAGACCGTCACTACTGCAGAGCTACGAAATTAACGTCCAGAAACATGAGCAGAAAGGCAAACATACTGTGGACATTAAACAAGGACTTTGTTCTTAAAATCAGGTGACGTCAAATACCAGAATGGCAAGAATATTTCTACTAATTTAACAAAAAAACAAGAACCTTTCCCTCTCACATTATAAATGTTCATTTGTCATGAGAATCAGACAAAAACAAAGGCAAACAACTTAGATCGCTGACCTACGGAATCGAGGCTGTTCCAGAAATGAGGTCACCGTACAAATCTGTCGTAACGTATGTTTTACTGAACCAGAATGGACGCACTGAAACCCCAGCTTCAACCAAGGGCAGCCTCAGCTGAGGTACCCTGATGCATCTAGGCAAACAAGAAACGAGGAAGGAAACCCAAGCTTTCCTAGAATCATTAAAAGGGTGAAAATGATACTGTTCAACCCCAGTTGACATTGTGGACACTGGAGTAACCAGGCAAGTGCATGACTGCCAGCACTGAATAAGATGTAAATGTTGTTAGCGCACATGTTAACTAGGCAGAATTTTCCTTAATTACTCAAGTTGATGACGCAAAGGTTAATTTTTCAAACTTCTCCACGACACAGGCTAAACTTGAGCACGTATTCAAGCAGTCAAAACTTCTTGAAGCTTCAGAACAGGTCATAAAAGTATGGAAAATTCAAAGAGAAGTGACGTCAACCAATGTTTAAAAGGCGTGTGCCTCAGGCTGAGGTTGGACCAGTCCTCAAAGCCCTGTTAGAGGTATCGTCTCTGCTGAGGTCACATCACTTAGCTCTCCTTCGGCATTCGATAGCATTTTGTTGATGGACTGACCAGAGGCTGAAGGTTGGCTTTATTTCTCCCACTTGTTAGCTGTAATCAACCCAAATAAATTATTATTTGGAGAAAAGGAACCCCACAAAAGTTGTAACATGGGAGGAGATGCACCACAGTATTGCTGCACAGGAATTTCCCAGTAGCTCTTACGGTTCTGTAGTGGAGGTGGACTGGGGTTTCACAGTGACAGTCAGCTACATAAGAGCAACCACTGCTTCTGCTAGAGCAGTCATCCTCAAAAGATAACTTCCCCTTCTCTTGCCTTTTCCATCTGCCTCCAGCTGAGGCATTCTATGTATTCTGCTCTGTCATTCTATGTATTCTGCTCTGTCATTCTGTAGAGAATGTTGCTTTTCCAATATATTGGTTCAGACATGTTGAGATTGCTGGAGAATTCCAAAATGCTCTAAGGAATAGACAGGGGAGACCCAGGATGCCTTGCAAAGGTGACCAGACATTATGTCCGTGATTTCACATAAGGTAATTATTTACTTCTTGGGATTTTTATTTGTTTCATTGAAATATCATTGACGTACAATATTATGTTAGTTTCAGGTGTACTGCATAGTGATTCCACACTTATATACATTATGAAATGGTCACCACAGTATGTCTAGTAACCTTCTGTCCCCGTGAAGTTTTTACAATATTATTGACCATATTCCTTATGTTGTATAAGCCATCCCCATGGCTTATTTATTTCAAAACTGGAAGTTTGCACCTCTTGGAATTTTTAAATGTGTGCAGATTAATCACTTACAGATGTTCAAAGAATCATCAAGCATCATGCCCATGATATAGCCTCGAGTGTGACTCAAACATTTTCCATAGAGCCAAATGTTTGCTCTCTGATGCAGGAGTTGGTATTATGGACCACGTACACAGTGTAACTGGGATCTATTTCCAACTTCAGCATTGATATAATCTCCTGCAATGGTATTTGACACCATACTTTCTCCTACTGGTAGATTAGAAGGCAATGCTCCCATCTCAACATTTATTCATACTAGTTCATAGTGATTTTGTTTTTCCTTTCTTGTCTCTTCTAGAATTTCTTAACTTCCAAGGTTAAGGTAATAGGAGTGTGCTGGGAAAAAGACAGACATACTTTTGGAATAATGGACTATGGAGCCTATGCTTGCTGGAGAATAAAACTTCCCTCCTCCCTCCCCTCCTTCCTGTTGGTGGTCTCATGCTCATATGTCATATTCCCAGTGGAGTTCCTGAATGGCTTGCTGGTCACCACTATCAATGCACATGCCATTGATCATATTCAGTACTTTCCTTGTATGGCTCGTTTCAAACCGTTTGAACAAAAATGTATCCTAAAAAAAGTTAATGGCTTAAGTAGTTTATACAAACTAGTATGTTTGTCATTATGATTTTTTAATAATATGACAAATATAATAAACACAAATCCATAAATTAGGAAGAACAATTAATGCTTAGTCAAAGTTAAAAAGAAAAAAATCGGTGAACATGTAACTAGACATGGCTTTTTCTTTGTCTCAGGGTAATATTACAATGGAGATAATAATAAAAGTGGGATTTGTTGATACAAAAATAAACTTCCTACTCTTCTTAAATGGAGTTCGGCAGAAATTTAATAAAAGTTATACAATGCTTTTATACTGTACTTAAAGAAGTAGTCTGATAAGATACTTATGAGTCAATTTTGTGATATTGAGAATAATGAAATTGAAGAGGATTCACCCATGAAATAAGAGCATTGTCAACACAGCCTGTTTCTTAACTAATTAGCAAATCAGTCCTAAGTGGTATTTCAGCTTCAAATGAGTTTCTTATGGCTTATTTACCTTGGCCTTCCTGCATAATTAATCAAATTCATGATAAGAGGAAACAATTAGAATGTCAATCTATTTAGAAGAATAATTTAATGCTGTTTTTCCTATTTTACATTATTCCATAGTGTTGAAAGCAAAGATTCCATAAGTTGAAAAACATTTACTTGGCATGTGGGGAGATCACGAGTCCCATATGATCTTTACATTCCTTTCCTACACAAAAGTGGGACTCACTGCAGGAGCAAATGGACACCAGGACCTACTCTGTTGCTGTTACTCTAAGCAGGACATCTGGCAAATACACTCATGATACGAGCATGTCGCCTTTCAACGTATTCCATGTGCCAAGGTTAAGTTACCGAATATACTTGGGGAGCTACAAAAATAATTTTGTTCCTGTTCAGACTTCATTAAATATCCAAATCAGGTTTTGCTGGAAGTCACTAATATATTAAAAATAGGAAAAAATGTTATTTATCTATAGACCAGTAAATCGACTACATAGAAAAGTAGTCAGATAAACAATATCTCTTCCCTCAAAAAAAAAAAAAAAAAAAAAAGAATGTTCCATTTTCCCTCCAGTTTATTTGTTAACTCTCTCTGCCTGAGGCCACATTAACTAACTGTATGGCAGGGGTTACTTAGTCTACAGAGAGAAGAAAAAAAAAATCAAATGTTCCTTCTGCATTTGCTTTTCTCTGATTCTCTAGCACTTACTCTGGAACCCTTTGTACTTTCATTTAATCATTTCATAATCATTCATCAATCCCTGCCACTGAGGAATGCATTGAATAGACTGAGGAAACAAAGTTTTCTGAGGCCCAGACTTACTTTATTCAAATCAAATCAAGCCCTCTGAATCAATCCTGTAGTC
The DNA here is from genome assembly GCF_039906515.1 of Pseudorca crassidens. Lineage (NCBI taxonomy): Eukaryota > Metazoa > Chordata > Mammalia > Artiodactyla > Delphinidae > Pseudorca > Pseudorca crassidens. The sequence continues at coordinate 5,498,905 of NC_090307.1, read as the reverse complement.
TCTTTAAGCACTTATTGAAGTTATCAATATAGACACAGAAACTGGGCATTGCCTATACAAATTGTTCTTGGACCCTTTAAGATTTCGAATGACATTCAGAAAATATGTTCCTAGGTGAGCTGGCAAAAACAATTTGGGTATAGAAATCAGTAACTTTTTGTTTCACGCCTTTTGATCAGAACGGTACTTATTACTTGCACAGAAGCACACCTTGGGGCATGTTGGTTTATAGTAAAACGACAAGTGATCTACAAATGCATTTTGGAAATCATTCATTTGCATGCAGCAGAGATGCCAAATAAAATTTATTTAAAACCTAAAGGACATTTATTGGCTCCCAGAACTGGAAAGGTGGCAATGTTCTCAAGCACAGCTTGATCCAGGACTGGGGCCCTCAGAATCCGTGTCATGACTGGTTGCCTCCTGTAGGTTCATCCTGGGGATTTAAATGGCCCCAGGCTCTCCCCACAGGGTGCGTGCTCTTAGAAGCCCCACTGTGTCCTTACTGACCAAGACCCTTCTAGACCTAATTGTGGTGCAATGAAAATGAGATACTATGATTGTTTTAAATCAGAAAAATCCAAAATGACATGAACAGATGTGGGGAGGGTTGGTTACCAAAGGAAATTTGGGGCTCCATCCCCAGGAAAAATGGGAGATGAGTTTGGAGGCAGTAATAAAAACGTGTATCTATTAAAAAGTGATACATGACAGTTCTTTTATTAGAGCACAGCACACACTGTCATATGGTTATCTAGTGATATGTCCTTTCTGCTTGAAGGTGATGTGTTGGAGGAGACATACGTCTCGCTTTGAACTCTCTCTCTCTCCTTTGAGGATGGTACCTGATGGTGAGAATACAATGGTCATTTATGAAATGAACAGATGGATGGATGAAAGAAATAGTGAATGAACAAGTATAACATGGACCAAGCTTGGATGAGGGATTTTGTAAGAAAATAGACAACTGTAGGATTAAGGCTGCAGCTGAGGAAATAATACAACCCATTCAGTAGGGCTTCTCTTAGCCCAACTTGTGTTTCTTCAAATACTTCCAGCCAAAGGCAGTATACACCCTTAAGGCTCTCAGGGTGGACCTCCACCTTTCTGTAACAATGGCCCCAGGACTTCAGGGAAACACAGATGAAAATAGAGATAACTTAGTTACAGAATTACTGGCCTTAAGACATACCCTGCAGCTTTGGAGTCACTTAAAAACTGGATTAAATCTCTCCCAGAGATATAAACTGTCACAGAAAAGTAATAAAATCTACAATTCTTATAACATCATATCTTCCTTAATTATCTCTCCTTAAATGTGAACCTCTAAGTATCTGGGTGGAGGAGGGGCCGTTAAGGAGAAAAACAAACAAAACTGTTTTTTTCTGCAACTTTCACCGAGGTTAATTCCATTCTTACCTCTCTGATGACCACCTTCTCTTCTTTTTATACCCCAGCTTAGCCATTACCAAACTCATTGGCTACTGACGGCAACCCCCTGAAATCCTACCTAATTCTACCTGATGTAGGTATGTACCATTTTGAGGAAAATACATACTCTTCCTTTTTCACATCTATAATCTTGTTGTAATCTTGTTGACAGGGGTTCTGCAATTTGGCACTCATAAAAAAAAAAAAAAGAAACCTGGCTCTTGTAAACAATCAGATGGGAATAAAAAGAAAAGGAAAACTATTTTAACATAGTGAAAAACATCAATAAATTGGGTTTCAGCAGTTTTTCCAGAGTTCGTAGAATCTTCACTCTCAATATTCAGTTTGCACCTCAGAAATTCTAAAGTAAGGCCGAATGAGCTGTATCCTTTTGTTAGTTTTGGCATTTTATTTTATTGATTAAAATTTTTATTCATGAACATAATTTTTAAAAACTAAATTATGCTGAAGACTCATGCTAACAGGCAGTGGTCCCTCGCTCTCATCCTTTTTCTCCCCGGCCCCTCCCCACCCCAATCTCAAGGCAACTGCTTTCGTCCCTTTCGTCCATTGCTTCCCTATTTCTAAACACTGTGCTTATTTTCCTCTCTCTCCATTCATCAACCTGTCACAATATTGACGGACTTCTCATGTTAAATGAGGGTCTTCAGCCCTCCCTTCAAATGAGCTGTATTTTTAACAAAAACTTCAGGAGATGCACTTTGGGAAATGTTGACCTATAAACAAAGTTAAAGGCAGACCTCGGACATATTGCAGGTTGGGTTCCAGACCATTTTAATAAAGTGAGTATTGCATAAGGCAAGTCACGTGAATTTTTTGGCTTCCCGGTAAATATAAAAGTTGTTCGGTTTCACAGGGCATATAAAAAGTGTACTCTATTAAATGCGTGATCGCCTTATGTCTAAAAACACCAATGTACATGCCTTAATTTAAACGTATGCTATTGCTAAAAAATGCTGACCATCGTCTGAGCCTTCAGTGAGCTGTAATCTTTTTGCAATAGTAACATCAAAGACTACTGATCACAGATCACCGTAACAGATACAGCAATCGTGAAAAAGTTTGAAATATTGTGACAATTCCCAAAATATGACACAGAGAAATGAAGTGAACAAATGCTGTTGGGAAAATGGCACTGATAAACTTGCTCAATGCAGAGTTGCCACAAAACTTCAACTTGTTTAAAAAAACAAACAATCAAATACAGTATCTGGGAAGCACAAGAAAGCAAAGCTCAGTAGAATGAGGTATGCCTGTACCTAGTTATAAACATTGCTGAGCATTTAAGATCATTTAGTAATCTAGCGATACGGGCCAAATCTATCATGTGATACAGTAAGACTGGACTGCATCTTATCAAGATCCTGGTGTATTGATTCTGGGACAAATACTGACATTAGTTGTAGATTGGTGACCCATCATGACAAGTTCCTACCCTTTAATGACTCTTTTTATAAAAATACACCTACTAATAGAGAGTCACCACCACAGAACAAAAATCATATGCAGCTTTTTTAGAGATTGACTCAAAATTATACCTGGAATAATCTAAAAAGATGACTTCGTGTCATTCTCACTTTAACACTCAGCCTCTCTTAACTAAGCAACTGGTGAGGCCACTTGCCAGACAAAACCAAAAGAGAATTCTCCAGACTGAGCTGTTTTGTAACATCCTCCTCTTTCTAACCTGGTCCATTTTCAGTGACCGTGCTATTTGTGTCATGCACCATCTGTATTGAATTGATCTTTTTCACAGATCAGAACCATTGGTTTGGTTTGTGCAAAATTCTCACTTTCTCCATTATTATTGAAATGTCATACTTTTAAATTCACAGGCTCCCTGACCTGTGTTTACAGTCATCTTCTTTCCCATTTACACAGATACGGTCAATTTTCTCCTTTAAGGTTTTCTTGGTCTCCTTTAAGATATTTCTTGGCATATTAGTATGTTGAGCACTGGCGACATGCCCATGCTTGTAACTCAGTCATTCCAATTCTGTGTGCAGCATCTCTGATTTGTCCGGTCTCCTAGAGGTGCACACTGACAACAGAAGCGGCCGTGGTGCACCTGGACGTGGGTGGAGAGGAACAACGAGTAGGCTGAGTGTGATTCAGACAAAGGTCCCCCGTCATGCAGAAAAAAGGAATTTGGAATAGCTCTTGAGTCAAAAATTCTCATTCATACTTCCTCAATACAGCAGCTTACAGTTTTATCATTTTACCATGTTACGCTCCCGATTGACAAAAATACTTTTTCCCCTTCAAAAGGCTCTATTGAAAAAAACAGTGTCTGTGCTCGAATTTATGTTCACCACAAAGCCAAAGTCTGGAGTGATGTACAAACTTATTCTAAATAATATTTGATTAGAAAATTCAAAGGAAGAACAAGCTAAGGGTGACCTCTTTTGACAACATCTGGGGGGTGTGTGTGCATGTACACATCTGTGTAATTGGCTTAGTGCCAGGAGGCTGAAGAAAGATTGTGGCCTAAAGAAATTATTAAAAATAAAATGAGAAAAGAAAAATAAGTGCTTTTTTCTTCCTAAGCATACTAGTATCTTGAGCATTATGATCACTAGAATCTGTGTAATATTTTAATTAAATGTGTGTATTTATGAGTTAGATAAGTCATCCTCTGGAGTTCTGTCTTCCCTCTACAAGTCTAAGATTACATAAAATTAAGCATGGAGTTTTAGCAATGAAGGAAATGTTCACAGTTAACTAAGTCTGATATCTTCATTTTATGGTGGGAAAAAAGCAAGGAACCAAAAGATTCGCTGTTAAACGTCACATCTGGGACATCTGGGCTGAGAACCCACACTTTTTTTCACTTCAAGAATGGTATTCTTTCCTCTCTCTTTTAACTCCTTTACCCACAGATACAAATACATGTTTTGAGTTTTTCTTTGTTTGAGTAAAGATAAAAGTGAAGCAAAATAACAGGATTGTTCATCTCAAAGATATACAGTAAAAAATTCTTCTCCTTGATGAGAGTTACCAGATATTAACTAATTCTACTTTGGAAGTTCAAAGCCCCAAGACTCTTATGTATTAACATATTTAACTAAGCACCGGACCTCATTGTAGAGACAAAAGACAAATTTGTAATAAAGTGTGCAGGATGGTCAACTGCATTCAAACAAGCTGAAAGAAGTTAATTCACTCCTGTTCAGTAGCTGGACTCCAAAGATTCCCTCCAACGAACCGGAGATCCCACTGTTCACATTGCTGGAGTTGTCCCTCCCATGTGGGAGCTGAATTTGTCTGTTACTCAGGTCAGTGAATCAAATGTGGAAGAAGTGGACCAGTTCCAAGTTATCCTTTAAGTGGACTGACAACTTATGTTCTGCCCCTTTTGGAACATTGGTGTTTTGGGAGCCATGAACCACCCTGTAGGATGGCTCAGCCACTCTGCTAGGTAAGCCACGGAGTGACCATGGGGGACGCTGTAGTTTTCCATTATAAAATAATAACATCCAAACCCTTTACTCTTAGTAAATCAGTGAAAGGCAGAGCAGCATATTCCACAAACGAAAGACACTCAAGTGAGGCAAAGAGGAAACTGAGCTATTTGATAGGTTTTACAGTAAGTGTACTCAACACCTTCCATGAGAAACCGAAGGAATAGCACCCACAAAACAGACACTGGGTTGCAAAACATGAACACAAGAAAAGGAGGTTAAGAATTATAAAAGAGCTGAGAAAAGAAAATGATTAATTTTTTTAAGATAAAGAAACCATAGTAGATATATTGAATACAAAACTAGTCACCACTGAAGCATGAACTACTAAACTGTTAGATTTAATTGAGAATGCAGCTGAACACAGAAAAGAGATGAAAAATTTTTGAAAACAAATTTAAGCTATGAAGGCTCGATCCTTTAGCTCTAACATATACCTAATAGAGAGAAGGTTGGGGAGGGAATTTCTGAAGAGCTAATGTCTCAGAACTTCTCCGAACAGAAAGTTACAAGTCCTCCTTTTGGAAAAATCAGTGAGGATGCAGGCCAAATTAATGTAAAAATTACAGCAGACAGAATGAAATAATCTAAAGAAGGAGAGAGATAAAAATTTACGTCAACTAGAGAGAAAAAGCAAGTTGACCACCAATAAATGAGAGTGAGGTGGATATTAGAATTCTCATCAACAACATCAGAATCTTGAAGACATCTATGTTCATCTCTCCGCTTCTATCTATCGATAATTTATCTGCCCATCTATACTTTTATGTATCGATATATAGTTAGAAACAAGCTGAATTAAATTTCTAGACAAAAATACCTTGGGAGATGGAAGTGGAGATATTCAGGGATATTAAAGAATAAGATTTTTGTCTTGTTTGGAAAGCAGCTAGAGATAATAATTTGCTTTAACTCTGGTAATAAAAATTCAAAATTAAAATGTATATTAAATATTTAAGAGTAACCACAAAAAATAATGGTAGCATGTATAATTTCCAAATCACTAAAGAAAAAAATTAACAGTAAACTTTTTTTAAATAAAATAAAACATAGAAGCATACCATCAATCCATCTGAAGCTGCAAAAAAGAGAAAAAGCAGAAATAGGACATATGGTAAATAGAAAAGATAAATATATAGGATGACAGAAATAAATTCAAATACATTCATAATAAAAATAAGTAAAAATGATAAACCACCCTAATAAAGACAGTAATTAATCAGTTAGATAAAAGCAACTACAGTATCAACAAGAGAAACAAAATTTATATGCTATCACCCGGTGACCAAAAAACAATAATACCAAAACACTGGGGAAAAAAATCTGAATTGATACATGAAATATACACAAAACAGCTGTTATGACAGACTATTTGAAGAATGGAGAAAATTTGAAGGAAACTTTAGATAGATACATACATACATATACACATACATGCATATGTATATAGATGATAGATGGAAAGAAAGAAAGAAGGAAAGAAAGAAAAGAAAGAAAGATAGGTATCAGATAGATGGGTAGGTACATATACAAAAGATGGAAACAAGTATATCACTAATTCTGAATATGGCTATAGTTCCTTATTTGAATTTTTCTGTGTTTTTTAAGTTGATCAAAATTAAAAACATTACTTAGTCATGTTTGTCTGTGTCTCTAATCAATAAAAAGGTGACATTTTTAGATGCTTTGCTTAAGTAGGTTGAAAATCCCTCCATTTTTACTGTGTCTGTTCTGGAATAGCTCATTTTGCAAACACTGGGGAATCAGGATAAAAGAATTCGAGTGAGAAGCAGAAGATTTTTGTATGTCTTAGCTTAGGATGCTGTATCACTCAATTCTACCATAATTAGAGTGAGGCTACGAATTGTCCTTGGTCTGAGGATCAGATATAGGGGAAGGAAGACTTGATCATGAACTAGTCATGGGCTGTTTCATTATCCTGCCAGTTTCTCCCTTCCTGCTTCTGCCATACAACAAAATTATCCTTTCACTTCAAAAAGTAATGTGAGAGACCTAGAGAACAACCTCGTGGTTTCCAAGGGGGAAAGGAGGTAGGGGAGGGTTGGATTGAGAGTGCGGGATTAGCAGATGCAGACTATTGTGTATAGGATGGATAAGCAACAAGGTCCTACTGTATAGCACAGGGAACCACATTCAATATCCTGTGATAAACCAGAATGAAAAAGAATATATATATGAATAACTGAGTCACTCTGCTGTACAGAAGAAATTAAACACAACATTGTAAATCAGCTATACTTCAATAAAATTTTTAAAAAATAATGTGAGAAAAGAGCAAACATATAATAACTTAACTCAAAATGAAGTATCTGGATGAGGTTCAACAAATCTAACCCCATGAGGCTCCTTCACACCCACAGGTTAATGATGTGTGAAAAAGCAGACACGTTCATACCCTTACTTTCACACCCACTGCCTCTAGGTGAGAGTACAGGACTATTCAGCTCTTTCAACACAATTTAATTGTTCACCCACCACTGATTTTTAACCCTTTAACAATTCTCTCCATCCTCTCTGGCTTGCATGGTTACCGACAAGAAGTCGAATGTAATTTTTATCCTGTTCCTCTCAATTCTGAACTGTCATGGCAGCCCATGCGGCCGTTAAGGTTTCTCCTGCTTAGCTGTTACCGTTTTCCTTCTGATGGGCTCCTTCTGCAGGTGGCAAGCAGGATATTCTGCTCATGTCCTGACCCAGAAAATCTCCTCAGGTGAGAAAATGGACAGTGGTGTCAGCTCATCTAAGGGTGACTGCTCGCACTTTGGAATTTCAATTCATCTAATCATCTTTGCTCAAAGCTCTCTGGTATCTTTAAAAGTCGTAACTTTTATAATTTTCTTTATTTTGTTATCGGGGTAGCAGTGATGGCTTGCTGCTACCTACGATACCCCATTTATAAGTTGCAGATTATACACATATATATGAGGTTAAATGATTTTGCCAGTTTACACATTTAATAAATGAAACAGTAAATAACTTAAAAGGCCATGTGGCGATGACCTTTAGTGATATTGCCACTAACGCTATGCATTCCTCTTGGCTTGGGACGCTCTGCCTCCATAACTGATTTAGAGGACACAGCCTGCAATCAAAGGGACCAGAAGCACTACATCTTTCAGCAATTTTGCAAGAATGTATTTGTAGCGTGTAGAACAGGAAGCAGCTGCTCCCATCTGCTGCTGTGTAATGTTAATGCAATTCCCTGATCTGAGCATGTTACTCTTGCCATTTAATGTAGACATCCGATTACAAAGAATGGCAAACAGCTGGAATCAGCGATGGCCTTTCTATCCCCACATACACTTAACTTTTAATTAAGGTATTTTTTCCTAGTAATGACATTAATACATAAAAGCATTTAGATCTGATTAGCAAAAATCTTCCCATCATTTAGGGAGGAGCTGTAATTACGTTCCAGCCTCATGGCTGTCATTTAGGAAATTGCAAACACAGTTCATTAAAGGGCATTTTCATCAAGTGATTTGCTTTCCATCCAAGTGATTATTCACAGCAAAGACAGGTCTCCGACGTAGGTTTACCAAGGAAACCAGAATATCTTATTATTGCGTGGTCAAGCTACCGTTCATAACACGTTCACCAGAACTGGTTCAGAGAATATTAAATCTCTACAATGAAAAACTGCTTGTTTTTTTGTTTGTTTGTTTTTGTTTGTTGATGGTAGCCATTCTAATGGATACGAGGTGATATCTCATTGGTGGCTTCGATTTGCACTTCCCTAATGATTAGTGATGATGGACATCTTTTCATATGATTGTTGGCCATTTTTATATCTTTTTTGGAGAAATGTCTATTCAAGTCCTTTGTCCATTTCTGAATTGTGTTACTTCGTCTTTTTGTTGTTGAGTTGTAGAAATTCTTTATATATTTGAGATATTAGCTCTAATCAGATATATGATTTTCAAATATTTTCTCCCATTCCATAGCTTGCCTTTTCATTTTCTTGATTGTGTCCTTTTATAAACAGAAGTTTTAAAGTGATGTCTCACTTATCTACTTTTGCTTTTGTTACCTGTGCTTTTGATATCATATCTAAGAAATCATTGTTAAAGCCAATGTCATGAAACTTTTCCTGTTTTCTTCTAGGAGCTTTATAGACTTAGGTGTTATGTTTAGGTCTTTGATCCATGTGGTTAATTTTTATATGGTGTTAGGCAGGGTACAACTTTGTTTTGCATGTGGATATCCAGTTTTCCCAGTACCATTTGCTGGAGAGACTGTTTTTTTCCCCATTGAATGGCCTTGGCGCCTTTATTAAAGATCATTTGTCCATATGTGTAAGAATTTATTTCTGAGCTTTCTGTATGATTTCATTATATGAGGTATCCAAAGTAGTTGAATTCATAGAATCAGAAAGTGTACTAGTCATTGCCAGCGTGGGGAGGAGGAGGAAATGGGGAGCTGTATAGAGTTCTAGTTTTTCAAGGTAGAAAAGTCCTGTCACTCTGTTACATAACATTGTGAAGATACTTAACGCTACTGAACTCTACACTTAAATATGATTAAGAAGGTAAATTTTGTGATGTGTTTTTGCCACAATTAGAAATAATAACAAAACAAACAACAAAAATAAAGTGCAAAAACTTACATATAGTATGATTTTTATTTGATAAAACAGTGACCTAACACTGGGTGTGTGAATGCATATATGTGAACTACATGTGGGGTGAATTGGAAGTGATAAGAGATATAACAGAGAGATAAGTACTGATAAAAGAGAGAATGTGAGGTATGATCCTGGAGGAAAGTGTGGCTTGCTGTACACCTGCTGATTAAGACAAGGAAACACGTACAAGTGTATTCGCAGCACCATTTTTTTCATTTATTGAAGTATAGTTGATTTACAATGTTGTGTTAGTTTCTGGTGTACAGCAAAGTGATTCAGTTATACATATAATAGCTTGCATTTGCTAATCCTGAACTCCCAATCTACTCCTCTCCCACCCCCTCTCCCTCTAGGTGACCACAGTCTGTTCTCTATGTCTCTGAGTCTGTTTCTGTTTCATAGATAAGTTCATTTGTGTCATATTTTAGAGTCCACATATAAGTGATATTATATGGTATTTGTCTTTCTCTGTCTGACTTACTTCACTGCGTATGATAATCCTTAGGTCCATCCATGTTGCTGCAACTGGCATTATTTCATTCTTTTTTTATGGCTGAGAAGTATTCCATTGTATATACATACCATATCTTCTTTATCCATTCTTCTGTCAATGGACATTTAGGTGGTTTCCATGTCTTGGCTATTGTAAACAGTGCTGCAATGGACATAGGAATGCGTGTATCTTTTCAAATTATACTTTTGTCCGGGTATATGCCCAGCAGTAGGATTGCTGGATCACATGGCAATTCTATTTTTAGTTTTTTGAGGAACTGCCATACTGTTCTCCACAGTGGCTGCACCAATTTACATTCCCACCAACAGTGTAGGAGGGTTCCCTTTTCTTCACACCCTCTCCAGCACTTGTTATTTGTAGACTTTTTAGTGATGGCCATTCTGACCCATGTGAGGTGGCACCTCATTGTAGTTTTGATTCGCATGTCTCTAATGATTAGCAATGTCGAGCATCTTTTCATGCATGGTACCATTTTCAAAATAGGTGAACTTCTGTGAACCACTTAAAGTTTTATTAATAGGGAACAATTATCTAAAAACTTCGTAAAAAATGAATTAGAGCTACAACAATGTAGTATATCTCAAAATATATTGATTAGTGAAAAAGCAGATTATCAGATGAGAACAATGAATAGAGGATGATAGCATTTTTGATCATCTGAATGATATTCTCTATCAAAATTCTATCAGATACTTTTATTGTTCTTGATTCCATTTGTGTTTATGAATTCCTTGGATCCTCTTGTAAAGAGAAGAGAACTGTAATACGATTGATTTAAGCCAACTGAAAGCCAACTAATGTCATGGCATGCTGTGCTGATCCCATTTCTCTGAAGTTCATGGAGAAATAAGTGGAAGAATTCAGTCAGCACACAGAGACCACGGCACTATGCCCAGATGCATTTTTTGAAGAGAAAGTTTATTTCAGCATCTCTCACACTAAATACACTTGTTAATTTAATTTTGGGTTTTTAAAAAATTTACCGTGTTTTCATAATTATATAAATTTAAGAGTTTATTTCTCCTTTTATATTAACATACTTAATTAAGATTATAATAAAAAAAAACCCTACACTGGGTGTCGATGAGGCCTTTTCCCTTAAAACAGGTACATAGATTATTTTGTAATAATACTACTAAGAAAAACTAAATTTATTCAAATTTACCTCAAAGACAGCCACTGAATTAAGTGCTTAATTATCTCACTTAAACTTCACCCTATTCCAGTGGGAGAGCTGAATCTTAAATTGGTTGTGTCAGATAGTCCTATTGTCAACTTGATTAACCTGGGTTTGAAATGACCAAAAACATGCTTATGTGAGATTTGGGAGGTGGAATTGTTTGCTCCCAAAGTTTACTGCTGTTAATATAGTATATAATCTAAATGATAAAAATAGGAGTTTTCTAATATATTTTTATGCATGTCTCTCAAAGATGGAAAACGTCAGTTCTCCTGAACATGTAGGAGGAGGAAAGAGAGGAGGGGGGAAGAGAAGAGAGTGTGGTTGATGGTGGTGGTAGTAGGTGGTGCTCGGGTTGGTTAAAGGAGCCTGGGGAAGAAAGAAGAGTGTAGAATCCGTCCTCACTACCACCAAGCCTCTTCTTTTTGATACTGACAATGGGACTGGAAACAATATAGAGAGACATGAAAAAGAGAGAGCCTGCTTCTTTTGCTTTTGATGTGGGGAAGAATTCCACAATTACTAGTAATCCAATGCAAAATGTTATAAATGCAATAATTGAAGAGGCAGTCACGAATTATAGAATTGTGGATAGGAAAGAATCAAGACCTACTGAGAGAATTAGGGAAAGCTTTTTGCAATGAATTGTGATCAAGATTGTTTTCAAGGATGGAGGTAGCCAGGAATTAGGGAGTGGGGGAAATGGGGAGGTATTTTAAATGATAGCTCATATTTAAAATTCAAAGGTATACAACCTTTCCAGCATTTTAATTTCACTTTTGACTCTGTGCATAGCTATTTTGTTATTATCTTCTCTAATTGATTTCTTATTACTCAAGCAATGCTTCTGCCTAACTATAGCATCATACTTTACTCACCACATAAATGCATTTTGTTACCAATTCTAACCTGGAAAATATCAGGTGCTCAATAAATAGTTGCAAAAGATTAGCAACATATCTAGTCCATTCATAGGGAGGGCGTTTGACACTTAAAAAGGTAGTAAGATCACTTGCATTTGATAAAAGTGGAATGTAGTCATTTTATTGTTATTTTACAAACCTCCCAAGATAAATGGAGTGTCTGGTACCAGGCTAAGCATTCCTTATTTCTACGTTATCCTTTGTCACCTTCCTTCTGATGCCTTTATCCACTTCCTAGCAAAACTATACCTCTCAACTCTGACGACGCAATGGAATCCCATATTTTAAGAAAGGATTATAGTTTCATGGCTCCAGGATCTTCCGTGCTTCAGTGTGCTGTTTACTTTCAGCTTAAATCCCTAACACTGCTGGCTTTGATCAGTGACATTTGTAGGATTGGTGAAGTGCTTAGTTAAAAGAAATTGTTTGCTTTGTCAAGTGTTGAAGCACTTTTAGTGTCAACATTTTGGGGGATATTAAAATATACCCTAACAGAAAGTCGTTATTTGGGTTTATCATTCTAATGCCAATCAGGGTTATAAAATTATATGAATCCAATTTTAAGAAACAAAGCAACTTTTGTGTACAATGAGTCTTTCTTACCTCAAAGAGGTCACGTAGAGAAGGTACATACTTAACCCATCACGATCCCACATTTTTTGAAAACCTTTTGCTTTTGGAATGACTCAACTGAGCCCTCAATGACACTCACCGATCTCTTTAATCATCTTGAGTTGACTTTCTCCAATTCTCCACAGCAGCTGTCCTAATCTCTTTCCACTTTTTTCTGCCTCCGTAATGCACTCATTTGGTTCACTTTCAAACGACCTTGCTTCCTATTTTACTAAAAAAAAAGAGCTCTCTTTACATTCAATTTCTTTCACCTTCTGTCTACTTCAAATAACATGATTTAGTAATTCTTAAACTATTGAATCATGGACCACACTGAGACTCTAATAAAAACCTTTCCAGAAAAATTTTGTGTATAATGTCAACCCAACGTGTTAAGCCAGCTGCTCTAGGGTCCCCTTCACCCTGTCTTCCTTCTGTGCTATCTGAAAGAATTAAGCGCTGCTCAGAATTTTAAAGCCAACCTCTCTGTGTCTTTAGTCCTCATCCTTCACACTTAGAAAGCACAAGGTCCGGGCTTCCCTGGTGGCGCAGTGGTTGAGAGTCCGCCTGCCGATGCAGGGGACACGAGTTCGTGCCCCGGTCCAGGAAGATCCCACGTGCCGCGGAGTGGCTGGGCCCGTGAGCCATGGCCGCTGAGCCTGCGCGTCCGAAGCCTGTGCTCCGCAACGGGAGAGGCCACAGCAGTGAGAGGCCCGCGTACCGCAAAAAAAAAAGAAAGAAAGCAAGCACAAGGTCCAACCTAAATCCACAGTCTTCACACTCAAACATGCCCTCCCTCGATCCTGCCTTTATATTGTTTCCTGAGTTTCTGATGCCCCTTGAAACCTCATGCCTGCCTCTCCCCAGCTCTCTCATCGCTCAAGCACCAGGCAGCACTTTACCAGCGTGGGAGCCGCCCAAACGCCTCCCTTTCCTCCACTTAAACGTCCAATCAATTGTCAAGCCCGTTAAGTGTAGTCCAAACATTCTGCCTCTTGCAATCCACACGGCCACTTCTCCCCTGAGGTTCTCACCATTTCTCCTGTGCGCTTTGCTTAGAGTTCGATAATTGTTCTCCAAGTTTCCACTGGAGTTCCCTCCCTGAAATGTGTAACTTACTGGAGTACAACTCAGCTTCAAATACTCCCGTGTACCTCCAGCACCACAAGGATAAAATCTAAATGACCTGGTTTATTAATCCATCTATTAAGGCATTCAGGGTCGTACTGTTGCCAATGTTTCTGACCACATTTATGGAAATTTTATCATTTTAAATTATTATATAGTTGACATATAATAAAATGCATACTTTTTAGATGCATTTCTATGAGCCTTGACAAATGATACACACATATACCACCATCCCAATGAAGAGACAGAACATTCCCATCATTCCAGAAATTTTCCTTATGTCTCATTCCAATCAATTCTTATCTCACCAACCAGCATTTTATCATCCCTCCTCTCATTCCCTCCTCATCATCCCTCCTCTCCAGGGAAACTATTGTTCTGATTTCTATTACTAGAGATTAGATTTATTATGTCTAGAACTTTGTATGTACGTGTCTATCTTTCTTCTCTGACAAAGGGTCAGGATAGGAACAGATCCTCAGAGACCTATGAGGGACATCCACTTCTGACCCACAGATGGACACAGGTAGGCCCCACCAGCCACAGCAGCAGTGAGTAGGTACCCAGCCTACCTGGGGCAGTGGTGGCGGCACCTGCCAGCACCAGAACCTGGGACACATCAGCGGCAGGCCCACACTCAGGGGCATGGGTGGCCCATCTACTAGCACCTGCAACGCCAGCTGGCCTGATGTCCCAAGGCCCTTCACTCAACAGAGGAAATTGTTCAGGGCCAGCATCTCTTTGGCCTGCATATAGCGTCTGAAAAGAGACCTGGATGAGAGTTCTTGAACCTCCCACGCAAATGTGCCTGCAGAGATTCAAATGGGAGACTCGGGGGCGCCAGAAGAATGAAGCATAACAGACGAGTATTCCAAGGGCTCTGAAAACTAACTTGATGCTGCATATGAAGCCAGGTATGGAGCCCATAAAAATATGCCAAAACCTACAAGCTAAACATGAACGGAGTGACGGTCTGCTAAAATAGATTGAAACAGATCAAGAGTCTCCTAACATCCTATCCAGAACACAATCGAAAAGTGAACATCATACTCAGACCCAGAAAAAGCACACCATGAACGATAAAAGACAACTGCTGCCAACATCACAACGAATCCCATGGTGGAGTCATCGCACAAGGATTCTAAATCAGTAGAATCGGTGAGATGCTTCAATAATTCTCAGTTCTCTTGAAACAGATGAAGAAGTTGAACGTCTCCACAAGGAAACTAAAGTTACAAGAAAGGCCCAAAGATCTGACCTATTAGTGTCTGTGTGCAAAGGGGTCTTCTTGTCAATCTCGGGGTGAGAGCTCTGAGACGGAGGCCAAGGCCACAGACATTCAGAACCGTGTTACGTGTGACACGTGGCTGCACAGTTAGGTCAGCCTCTTGGGCAGGTGTCTCATCAGGGAGTGAGGCTTTCTTGCCAGGTGGCAGACGCTGTAAGCCACCCTCTGGTTCCAGGTAAGAGGTGGGGAATTTTCAGACCTTGTTGTGGGGACAGAGACCTACTCGTGAAAGTGGCTGAAGCCTCGGGGAGAAAAGGCTTGACCTCAAGTTCTGCCTTGTTTGCTTTCCACGATGGAAATTTCTTGGACTTTTCTCATGTGATGACCTGTTGCAAGATGAGCATGTCAGGTCTGAGGGTCTCAATTTACCCCTAGGTGAGACAAAGTGTTAGCACTCAGGCTGATTACACACAAAACTTGCACTCAGAAGGGAACAAGCCTTTAGGAGTGGGGAGAAGTCCTGAAGTCCAAATGTCTAAGGGCCAGTAAAATGCCAGATAAGTGTCATCACCAAAGGCTCTAATCAGATTTCAGGTTGGTACCAGTCACTTACAGCTCTGCGTGAAAGTTGAAGAAGATAGAGTGTGTTGTGAAGTTGTATGTGGCTTCATCTGGACGTCTAAGTTTTGTGACATATATTTTCTAATTCTTTAAATCCTCTTTTAAAATACATGTGGGAACACATGACATTTACACTAACGTGTTACTTCAAGAGGGTATTTCAACTCTTCGTCTCTATATTGTCAAGTCTTTATATGTCATAAAATATGTAAATATATTTTTGAGCATTCTACCAACATAACTGTGAGGTATGATTAAATTATTTATCGTCATTAATTATAGTTAATTAAGGCACTTAATTTTTAATTATTTTTCTAAAATCCTGGAATTGTTTTCTTTTCCAGCTTCCTAAATATTAAAGGTGAAATTATTTCAGTTATGAGGAGGGATAGCAGTGACTCTACAAACAGTCCATTTTCTACTGATTTCTATCTGTTCTGGCATTTTATTCAGAAAAGGCTCTTTTCTATTTTTAGCACTTCTCAGTCCTAACTAAAACAAGGATTTGGGGAAAAAATAGTCTTTTGTTTTCATTGCATCTCACTTGCTTCAAGGCATGATCAAAGTCAGAAATATGAGTCTAGAAAAAGTCAACCTGAATTCTAATGTGTCCAACAATAAAAAGTTTTATTATTTTTTTATCAACTAAGTTCCCTATGTAAAAATCCACTTGGAAAATCTGTTCATAAAAACATTTTGGGGTACTTTTTTCTTAAATTAGGAAAACAGATTTTATTTTTATTATTCTAATGAGATTAGTCAAGATTGAATTTCCCTACTTTAAATAAGTTACTTCTCAAAAATTTATTTTGGGCTTCCCTGGTGGCGCAGTGGTTGGGAGTCTGCCTGCTAATGCAGGGGACACGGGTTCGAGCCCTGGTCTGGGAGGATCCAACATGCCGCGGAGCAACTAGGCCCATGAGCCACAACTACTGAGCCTGCGCGTCTGGAGCCTGTGCTCCGCAAAAAGAGAGGCCACAACAGTGAGAGGCCCGCGCACCGCGATGAAGAGTGGCCCCCGCTTGCCACAACTAGAGAAAGCCCTCACACAGAAACGAAGACCCAACACAGCCAAAATAAATAAATAAAAATTAATAAACTCCTACCCCCAACAACTTCTTTAAAAAAAAAAATTTATTTTAACCAGGCATTCTAAAATTTAACTAGAGTCCATTTTTCTTTTGGATAATTTTAACTTGATGCCATGTTTAAAAACCTAATTAAACATCTAAGTCACCCTTTCAGTTACTTAAAATTGCCAGCCCCAAAGTACGACCTTAATCGACATCCAAGAGATTATATCAGAGTTTAAAATAAAATGTATACTGTCCTTGCTATACAGCTAAAGGTCAGCATTGTGAGCATTTTTATCTCAGCTGCAGGAAAGTAAAAATACAATCAGGCTAAGTGGTTTCAAAAGCTCTAAAAGCAAAATGAAGCCGTGTCTTCCTGGAGTTTACTGGGATTGCACATACTGTGATGTAATTAAGAGCTAGTCCAGAGATACTGAAGAAAATGATAGATATAACATTTAAAAACGCCAGTAAAAAATTAGCTCTTTAGCCTTTACATCTGCAATAAACCAAAGTACCTCAGAATTAGAAGGGAACTTAATTATCTTTTAATCCAGTGGTTCTCAAGGTTCACGGTGTGCATCCGAATCACCTTGGGTGAGCAGAAAACATATATGGTTGGGTCTCATTCCTAGGGTTTCTTCACTGGTAGGGCTCAGGTAGGACCCAAGATCTGCATTTCTAGCAAGTTCCCAGGTGAGGCTGATGCTTCAGGTCCATCCAGGGAGCACACTTTGATAACTATCATTCTAGAGAATTAAATGTGATAACGTCTATTAGTTCTAATATAAACATAGGGCTCAGAGTAAACCCTCAATAAATCCTACCTAGCTAATAAAAGTAGTCAAAGTAGCAGCAGCAGAAAAAGCAGCAGCAGCATGGGGAGAAATAGCACGCATCCTTTATCCTAATACTGCAGAAAAAAGTGGGATCTCGCTTCTGTAGACCTTTTCTCTGAACAGGATGGTTTTGTCAGGCACTGGTATTTTCTACAATAATAGAAATTTCCTCTCACTCGCCACACTTATGGCTTCATATTCTCCCTTAACCATTCATAGGAAGGGTTATAGACTAGGAGAACAGGGAGAACTTGAGTCTCTAATATTTCAATAAATTTTAAAATATACTAAAAGTAAAATAGGAGGATGAGAAGAATGAGAGGTTATAGTTAGAAACCTATGTATTCTAGTCCAAAATTATATAAGTGGCAGAATGTTTGGTGATGACAAGACTCAGGAAATGGGCAGAGCAGGAGTTCCAGGCAGGAATGGGCTATATTTTCTTAAGCCATCACTATAAACAGCATTCATTTATAGAATGAATGAATTCAGGCAACCAGAGTTGATTGAAATTGATAAACACTGGATTCTAAATAGTTAGGTGGAGGAACGTTTGTGTGCTGATTGAGAACACTATAGTGAGCTAGGTACAGCGTCACTGCCACATGAAGAGAAGTGACCAAGTATGTTATGAAAAGCCCCAAAAGGAACGCTAAATGAAGGTGCCACCAGATGATCAGATCAGTGAATTGGAGGAGTAGATGAGCCATTGCCTAAGAGAGGAAATGTACAATTAAATCAATAAGGACATCTGTAAAGGCTCACACTAGCTGTATGAACAGAGTATTTATTTTGAGAGGGGGCCATCTATGTAACACCCACTGAATTGGGGAATATTTTAAAGAGGTGCAAACACTTGAGGGAGATCTCTAAAAATGAGTAGGAATTTCACAGGTGGAGAAAGAAATAAGATTATGCATGTTGGAGGGAATAGTACTTGAAAATACATGAAAGCACAAAATAATAATTGCTGACCCAGAGGGAAATTAGAAATCATTCATCACAATAAAACAACAAAAATATATGTGTGGGCGTGCGCCCCTTGAATAAATTACAGTTTTATCGCAGGTGGGAATCATTCCCAGTTCCAATTACACAGGATGCAATCATCCAAAAGCCTGGCTTCTCCATTCCTTTGCCTACTCCAAGCCTCCTCGTAAGACTGAGTGTAGCTGAGTAAAAACACAGAACCATGCTGATGTGTCCCTTTTAAAATTATGGACACACAGTTCCAGTGATTCCTCAGCACTTCCTGGTAGTCCTAGGACAATTCCATAGTCAACTATATTTCTACTCACTGAGATGAAAATTTCCCATCCTGTCCTCTCCTCCCCTCAGCTGGTGTCCTCACTTACCGTTTCACTGAGAGCATCAATGATATAAGAAGATTATCTTGTTTCTCTGGCATTAAACCTAACAACCAACCTGTGATGGAACTCTGGGCAGGCTGAACACATGTAAGTGATGCTGAGAGCAGAGAAAGCAATTCCAGAAACACGCTCTTCCTCGAAGTCCAAATCCTAACCCAGGGCACTAGCAAGGCAACCTCTACGTTAACTAGAGCAAAGCTCTGATTGATACTTTTTGAAGTGAAACAGGCAGAATGAACAGGAGAAACAAAATTCACCCAGAATCTTTCTAGAAGTACAAGCTTAAACCAACTCCTTAAAAAATTAATTCATAGCCTTCCACTCATGACACTATTCTTGACTCTAAGCCCCTCTTAACTTCTCACCTAACCTCCCAAAATGAAGCTAAGTGGACCATAGGTGGCCCTGCTTCTGATGACCCCTTCCTACCTTCACATGTGATTTTAATTTATGAAATGCCACTGACGTACATTGAGACACAATACAGTTGGAACAACAGTGCTTTTTTTTTTTTTTTTTGCGGTGTGCGTACCCCTCACTGCTGCGTCCTCTCCCGCCGCGGAGCACAGGCTCCGGACCCGCAGGCTCAGCGGCCATGGCTCACGGGCCCAGCCGCTCCACGGCACGCGAGATCCTCCCGGACCGGGGCACGAACCCGCGCCCCCCGCATCGGCAGGCGAACTTCCAACCACTGCGCCACCAGGGAAGCCCCAACAGTGCATTTCTGACCAAGACTTTTAAAAGCAACTTTAACGGGACATCATTTATAAAAAATAAAATGAGCACAATTTAAGAGTACAGTTCAGTTTTGACAAATGCCACCACCAACAACGCCTTCAGTGCTAGAATATTTGCATCACCCTCAAAAGCTCTCCTTTTAGAATTTGTGTCTGACAAGTGACATAATGAAAGATAAGGGCTTTGGGGCTGAGCGAGGATATCCTTTTAAACCTAGTAAGTTTCTCTGTAGTCACACAGGATAAAAGCAGTGTGACGACCGGCATAACGATAATAAACGAGATGGACGTTATTTACCAAACAACACATGAAGTGAACGGAAAAGAAAACAACTAAGTATCCAGCATTGCTAGAGACTGAATGTTTGTACACCACCCCCTGCCCCAACCCACGGCCAAATGCACGTGTCAAATCCGAATGTGATGTATTAGGAGGTGGGGCCTTTGGGAGGTGATTAGGTCAAGAAGGCAGAGCCTTCACAAATGGGATTAGTACCCTTAAAACAGAGACCCCTTCTTCTCTTGCCCCTTCTGCCCTATGAGGTTACATCAGGAAGACGGTGTCGGACTTCCCTGGTGGCGCAGTGGTTAAGAATCCACCTGCCGATGCTGGGGACACGGGTTCAAGCCCTGGTCTGAGAAGATCTCACATGCCGCGGAGCAACTAAGCCCGTGCTCCACAATTACTGAGCCTACGCTCTAGAGTCCGCGAGCCACAACTACTGAGCCCGTGTGCCACAACTACTGAAGCCCATGAGCCTAGAGCCCATGCTCTGCAACAAGAGAAGCCACCGCAATGAGAAGCCCGTGCACCGCAACGAAGAGTAGCCCCTGCTCGCCACAACTAGAGAAAGCCCGCGAGCAGCAATGAAGACCCAATACGCCAAAAATAAATAAATTAATTAATAAATTAATAATAAAAAAAAGAAGACAGTGACTATGAACCAGAAACAGTTCTCACCAGACACCAGATCTGCCGGCTCCAGAACTGTGAGAAATAAATTTTTGTTGTTTATGAGCCATGCAGTCAGTGGACTGAAAGAAGCATGGCCTTAGAAATAAAATTCTCTAGCAGTTACCATTTTAAATTTGTTTCCCTAAAACATAAGGCGCTGACAGGGCACACAGTGTTGTAAATCAAGCCACATCAATATTTATTGAGTAAATACTTCACACACACTTTTCTCATTGAGCTTAGCAAGCATTGAAATGTATCACACCATAAAAATGAAATAAATTGCTCTAATCTAGAATGTAGCTCTTAAATTTTCCTACCAGCCATTTGAAAAGCTAAACTATCTGCTTTGGGGGAAGATAAAGCCAGAATTTTAAATATCATCCAGTGAACTCAAGTTGACTTTTCAAAGAAATGTTTTAAATCCTTTTAAACAAATTTATTCCATTGATTGCTACTTGCAGAACGGTGAAATACCACTGTTTTTCTTTGTTTCTGTATTTCATTCTGATGCGGAGAGGTCCTCTTTTAGGAGACTCTCAATCTCTTCTTGAGATGGTTGATCCAAGATGTAATTAGTGCTGAAATTCAGATGTGCTTTGAGCGATAAGTAATCAAAAATGACATGAGAAATTAGGCTAAAGTTAACTCAGAGAAAATATGTAAAATACAAATTACTGAAAGTCCTCTCTTTAATTTTAATGATACATCTTAGAAATGGTCCAACTCATATAAATTCAGGCAAGACCAGTAGAAAAACCTGAAATATAAAGAGATATATTTGAACTTAGTTTAAAAAAGAAATCATCAAACTCTAAATGTTGAACGAAACACTGACAAAATGACAAAAACTACTGGATGGTGATGGGGGGCAGGGACTCCATGCTCCTAAGTGTCTGAAATTGCTTTTGCAACTAGTATGTCATTAGATATTCATAAGTATCCTGGAGTAGAGGTAAGGGACAGATAAGGTAAGGGACAGATAACAGTTTCCCGTTTTATAGATCAAAATATATGACAGTGATTAATTCAGTGGCTTTCCAGTGTTGACAGTGCTATTTATTGCCGGAGAGAGGACTAATATTCTTCTCATGACACAATACTCTCAGGACATTTTTCTCTTTGTGATAATGATGTAGCATTTAGCACTTATCACGGGCTCAGGCTCTGCTCTCCATGCAACACACGACCAACTATGTGTTTAATTCTATACTGTGCTCATCTGCCAGGCTTTGCACAAGACCTTGAGGAAGCCAAGAAAACAAGGAAAATGAGAAACCCTCTTTCACTGGAATTCCATTCTACTAAGGTGACGGGCATCAAACAAGTAATCATTCCAAGATGTGTTTAATCTACTTAGTATTTGGGCGTATTTACAAATAATTCAGGTGTAATTCTAGATCTATCTTTCACCAGCCATGTACCTGGGCCACGTCTCAAAACCTCTCTGTGCCTTAACGTGCTCACCTGCACAACGAGGTTAATAACAGTGTCCACGATTTCT
Organism: Pseudorca crassidens; assembly: GCF_039906515.1. Taxonomy (NCBI): domain Eukaryota; kingdom Metazoa; phylum Chordata; class Mammalia; order Artiodactyla; family Delphinidae; genus Pseudorca; species Pseudorca crassidens. The sequence continues at coordinate 5,476,660 of NC_090307.1, read as the reverse complement.
TTCTTTCTTTTTTAATAAATTTATTTATTTAATTTATTTATTTTTGGCTGCACAGGTTCTTTGTTGCTGTGCACGGGCTTTCTCTAGTTGCAGTGAGCGGGGGCTACTCTTCTTTGTGGTGCGCGAGCTTCTCATTGTGGTGGCTTCTCTTGTTGCGGAGCACAGGCTCTAGGCGCGTGGGCTTCAGTAGTTGCGGCATGCGGGCTCAGTAGTTGTGGCGCGCAGGCTTAGTTGCTCCATGGCATGTGGGATCTTCCTGGACGAGAGCTCAAACCCGTGTCCCCTGCATTGGCAGGTGGATTCTTAACCACTGTGCCACCAGGGAAGCCCGGATAACAGTGTCCACGATTAAATGAAGATTAAATGAAAAAAAAAAATGTGTGTGTGGTGTTATACACTACCCTGAACACACAGCAAGTTTTCAGCAAATATTGTTACCACTCGATAATAATAACTATGATTACTACTCTACATAGAAAATACTGTTCTTACATAGATGAGATGGATTTAAAGTAATATCTATACAATTGTTATAGATGAATATACACATTTATTCAAGGAAAGATTATAGTTTTACATAAATTTCTCAGTGAACCATGTTTTTTACATCCTGAAGGGGCTTTAAGAATCACCAACAAGCCATTACATTATATTTAGATTAATTTAAGTTGTGAGGTAAGGGATGTCCCTGGCGGTCCAGTGACTAAGACTTTGCCTTCCAATGCAGGGGGTGCGGGTTCCATCTCTGGTTGGGGAGCTAGGATCCCACATGCTTCGAGGCCAAAAAACCAAAACATAAAGCAGAAGCAATATTGTAACAAATTCAATAAAGACTTTAGAAAAGTGGTCCACATCAAAAAAAAAATCTTAAAAAAATATGCGAGGTAAATATATTTCATATATAAAGTCGATTCTCAAAAAAGTCATCACGAACACGGAATTAGCAGAACACTGAAGCATTGCTCCTAAAGGAAATACAGGGTTAGGTTCCTGCAAGATTCTGGTCCCATTTCCCTCCACAGATCAATACATAAACTTGTTTTGCATGTGTTTGTGTTTGAAGAAACCTTATTGAATAGCTACTGTTGATTCATCAACCTTGAACTCTGGACCAGAACTACGACTCATGCCTGAACCAAGCTTATCTAACACGCATTTTCCCTGCCAGTGGCATCCCAGCCTTCCTGAACTTCGGAACGCTGGGCAGGACTTCGGCAGCACATCTGGGGGCAGTTTTAAATGCAGAATCACCAACCGAAAGCACAAAAATGAGAGAAACATGATGCAAAATCGGCCAAGAAAAGGACACGTGTTTACAGGATAAGAGCTGAAACAAGAAGGCAGAGTGTGGCCTTGTACCTCAGCAGCTGTGGGTGTGCGTGTCAGGTGATTCAAACTTTTTTACCACTGCACATGCCCAGGAATGACCACCACAAGTACTGACTTGGGGGCTACAAATAAATTTTCTAAAGGAGGCAATTTCACAAATATAGAATCTGTGAAATGAGGGTCTACTGTACTTTGCTCTTGTCATTGTTTTCTCTAAGTGAAACTTGGAAGAATTTAGAAAGAGTTTGGATAACACTGAGTTACACTAAGTGGCTGGAGGATTCTGTTCCCAGAGGGACCATATAAAACTTCAATGCCAACAGAAAAACAGCGTGCACATAAAAAAACTAGTTATAACCACATATGGGCTATGATTCCTTAAACTGGGGTTGATGGCCATAATCATCTGGTTAGCTTTAAAAATATATATGTTACAAGTCTCACTCCCATTCTGCTGAGTATATGTTTAAAGACAGTGGGAAAATAGACATTTTATTTTTAAAAACACAGGCAGATTACGGGATTTGCGGAGGGGGTCAATAATTACAAAAGTATCTCAACATCTCATAAAACGTTGTGGTCATTAATAAGTACATCAGTTATAATTAAGTATGCCAAAAAATGTCCCCTTGCTCATTTTTATTCCAGAGCATTGACTTAATTGTTTGACACTTAATAACAGATTTCATTTCAGTCGGACCTGATGGCCCAGGTTACATTGTTTCACATTATTATTTGAAGTTGAAAGAATCCTAAAGCAAGACATTCATCTTTAAAAAGAAGCAAAACATTTTTAACACACAGAGCAAAAACAGAGTGCTGTTTCTTTTTTTGTTTGTTGGTTTTTTTGTTTTTTTTTGCTGTACACAGGCCTCTCACTGTTGTGGCCTCTCCCTTCGCAGAGCACAGGCTCCGGACACACAGGCCCAGCGGCCATGGCTCATGGGCCCAGCCGCTCCGCAGCACGTGGGATCCTCCCAGACCGGGGCACGAACCCGTGTCCCCTGCATCGGCAGGCGGACTCTTAGCCACTGCGCCACCAGGGAAGCCCTGAGTGCTGTTTCTTGAGACAGAATTTTGAACTTCCATTTGATCAATTTATACAACATTGGATATTTACAAATTTCAGAATCTCTCTGTGGCATATACATCTGTTGGCTTGGAGAACATTATGCTTTATTTAAAACTCTATCATGTTAAACCCTGAATAACATCTCCTATTCTTGAATTGTTTTCTCATTTTACTTCTTAAATAACTGTTTTTCTTTTCTTTTTTTCCCCTTTCTTTCATTTCTTCCTTCATTTCTTTTTCTATTTGTTAAATAAATTCCTGTGAAACAAAATAAATCTGTCCGGCATACTATAAAAGATTAAAATTTGTTTGTAGGTGTGTGTGCATACAAACACACGAAGCACACACATGTGTTTCTGGTCAAAACACAAGCACATGTATAATACTACCTTAAAATCCTAACTTCAGGTTGTACTATAGCATTGATAGGCTGGTTAAACACGCCCTTAAAACTATTAATTTTTCACTTGACAGGGCCAATGTGCAAAGCTTAGAAATCATAGGTCAGGTTGGTTTCGTACAACAAGTGATTTTTAGTCAAACTAAGGTATCTCTTTGTGATTACATTCTTTCTGTACATCAGCATTTAATAAGAACATTCTCACTAAAACTTGCCTGAAAATGCAGTCTGACTAATTTGCCCTCTGTGTATAGCTTAAAGTAAAATCGATTGTGTCCACAGGCATCTTGTCCCTCATGGAGACGATAGATAATATTCTACCAGAATATTATATTATAGCCCCCATGCCTTTGTAAATGCCTCCACGGCTAATGGAAAACAGAATCAAACATCAATGAAACATTTGTGGTGTAATGATTCTCCGAGGTGGTGGTTTTAGCATTCATTTTTGTCAGTGAAATCTGTCCTTTGTTGATAGGAAAGGATGTGTATCTTTGAAACTCAGCTTGCATTTAAATGAGGACGTAGAAACAATTAAGCACCAAGCTCTATCATTCCTCACCAGCTTCTCCCGCACAGCTAAAAACTGAACATCTTGAACTGCATGGTACCTGGAGATGGGCCATGCAGCCTGGAATCATGCAACAGATCTGGGACTTGCCAACTACTCCGTCCTCCACATTCTGTCCCAGGAATTTCTGATTCCACCTGGGGAAGGTGATTCTTGCTTAGGACACAGTCATCCATAAACTGTAAGAACTGAGATTTTCTCAATCACTCGAGATAAGGTTCACAAACACTTTTGAAAGACACATCGTGCCAGTCCTCAAAGGTCAAGACACAAAAATGGGAAATAGATAAGTAAATAATAAAAGTGTAAATATTGTGATAAAAATAGTAATCACAGGAAAACCAGCAGCACCACCAGTTACTAGAACTTGCTAAGCATTTGCTCTGTGCCAGGCGGAACCGGGGAGAGAGTTTTCCTTTTTCTATTTAATCGTCATGGAGACCCCTTGAGATAGATACCATTGTCCCTGTTTTTGTCTAAAAACAAAAGCAATAATAGATGTCTGTGCAAAGAACAGTGAGAACGGTGAGCATGGAAGAAAGACTGACTAACAGGAAAGAGGGACTTAGCACCCAGTACATGGTTGTAAACATTTCCCCTGATCATTGCTACAGGGCCTCCACACATAGTATCTTAGATTTATTCTCATGGAGGTTATTGCTCCTATTCTACAGACTTAAGAACTGAGGTGCATGGAGGTTAGTGACTGTCCCAAGCGCATAAAGTCTAAATGCTAGATTTCACATTCTGATGTTCTGGGGCAGGGTCCTCCACTCTTTCCTTAGTTTGTGTCCTCTCCTGGGCCACCTCATTGTAAATCCTCAATCTGTAAGTTTCTTAAAAGGTTTAGTTTTGCAAAATGACAGTATTACTGGCTCAGAGAAAATCTGCTTGTTTGGTCGGAGCTTACTAAGAATACTGCCTTGGAGGCAACAGAAGGACATTTCCATGCCTTTATCTTTGAAAATCCCCTGGATGTTTCAAACACTAACCTCAAAGATCAGTCACTCCTAGGGCTTCCCTGGTGGCGCAGTGGTTGAGAGTCCGCGTGCCGTTGCAGGGGACGCGGGTTCACGCCCCGGTCCGGGAAGATCCCACGTGCCGCGGAGCGGCTGGGCCCGTGAGCCATGGCCGCTGTGCCTGTGCGTCCGGAGCCTGTGCTCCGCAACGAGAGAGGCCACAGCAGTGAGAGGCCCGCATACTGCAAAAAAAAAAAAAAAAAAAAAAAGTATGCTCCAAGAGAAAAAAAGGCTCTCGTTGGAATCATTGTCTTTCTGTGTTGTTTATATTCCTAGGTGTGTTCACACCGTTATTAGAAGTAGCAATTTCTGGATAAGATATGCTGCTCCAGTAGTCTTCCCGTTGTGCCTTCTCTGTCATTAGCCCCTGGCTGTCTGTAATTGGAAATGCTCTTCCAACCATCTGTCGACGTGATTCACACCCTAACGTCTTTGGCAGGCTGACCAACTTCTCCACGGGATTTGTGCAGGGGCCAGACACTATCAAAGTTTCAGATGAGAACCGCCATCAGAAGTGTCAAAGGGAATCATCATCAGTAGCCACTATTTAAATATAAAAAGTGTTGAGAGTTTATTCGCAAAGAGTTGTTTCAACAGACAAAATCATTCCTTAGGGTGGATTCTGAACTGGGGTGGCAGACAGAGAAGTAAGAGATGATTAGTAACCAGAGAGAGAGACTGATAAAATGTTATGATTATTAAAACTTTGTTGAAAACAATAGTGAAAATTTCTGTTCTTAGCAGTTATCTGATATAGTATGGTAACATATGCTATTTATAAGGAAATATATGTGTGTGCCTATATGTGTACACATATGTACATGTACATATACATATGTATGTGTGTGCGTATATGTATATGTACATGTGTACATATATGTACACACATACGTATATGTGTATATGCATATGCACATGTATATGTGTATATTCCATCATATTGGGAGAGCAATCGGAAGATCTCTAGCAATGTTGTAACTAAGTGTGTTTGAGGTACAGTTCATACCTGCTGAAGAATATACTTGGTCTATTAAGTGGAATGAGGTTATAATCGCATCCAACTTCCCCAACAAATGTTTTGATATTAAACTATTCATTTCTGATATCACGACTACAAAACCTTCAAAAGCCAAAGACTTGCTCTTTCTCTGTCACCTGGGATGCTTATTACAAAGCGCAGCCAATGACAAGCTGCCATTCAGGACTTCATATAGAATCGGTACTCATAAATATTTCATGTGTATTAGAAAAAGATGCACATTCTGCATTTGTGATGGCTTTCTACTTATGTTCAGTTGGCCAAATTTGCTAATTCTATTGTTTAAAACATCTGTATTCTCTTTGAATGTGTTTCTCCACTGGTTTTCTCAGTCTGAAGAAGGTGTGTTAATATCTCCAACTCTGACTTTGAAGTGGTTTGTTTTTCCTTGTAGTTTTATCAATTTTTGCTTTATATATTTTGAGACTGTATGATTAGAAGAATACAATATTCAAATTGCTTTATATTCCTGGTGAAGTTGGATCTTTTATCACTATGTAGTGACAAGGTTTGGTGTCCAGTTATTGTTTTTGCCTCAAAGCCTATTTTATCAGAGAGTAATATATCTACACTAACTTTCTTGCTTAGTATTTTGTTGCAATATCTTGTTTTGTTGTTTGACTTTTAGCCTCTTTGTATTTTTACGTTTTAGATTGATCTCTTATAAATAATTCATAGTTATATTTTCTAAGTCTGACTATACTACTTGCTCTGTATTCCTTTTCTCTGTCTTCCCTTGCCTTCTTTTAGACATCAAAAAATTATTATACTTATTCTCTCTGTTATTCAGAAGTTAAACATTCTTGCTTCTGTTACATAAATTACAGCCAGCTTTTTTTAAAAGTATTTTTAAATTAATTAATTAATTAATTTTTGGCTGCCTTGGGTCTTTGTTGCTGCACGTGGGCTTTCTCTAGTTGCGGCAAGCGGAGGCTACTCTTCGTTGCGATGCACGTGCCTTTCATTGCGGTGGCTTCTCTTGTGGAGTATGGGCTCTAGGTGCATGGGCTCAGTAGTTGTGGCGCACGGGCCCCAGAGTGCAGGCTCAGTAGTTGTGGCGCACGGGCTTAGTTGCTCCGTGGCATGTGGGATCTTCCCAGACCAGGGCTCGAACCCGTGTCCCTGTATTGGCAGGCAGATTCATAACCACTGTGTCACCAGAAGCCCCCAGCTGGTGAAGTATATTTTAATTCAATATTTGTTAAATACCATAGAGTATTATTTTATACAGTTAAATTAATTTAGAGTTACCTGCCCATTTGCCACTTCCTTTTTTTATTTTTATTTTTCAACCCAGAGCTACTATCAAATCAAGCTGAAGGAGGTCCTTCTGTATTGGCTTCAGAGTAAGTTTTCCCCATCCTCTCTTTTTATTCATCCTCGGACTTTCATGAAAGTCATATTAGATCTCCTTTCATCTCTATGACTCTCACTCTATCTTTTGTGATTTTTCATTATTGTTTTCTCTCTGGGAAATTTCTTTTGACTTAGCTTAAGTTTCACTATTTCTCTTTTCAGACATGTCTAATCAGTTTTTAAACTCTTAGAGGGAGTTTTCAGTAGAGTCTTGCATTATTTCTTGAAGGTTTTTTTGAAATTTCTTGAATCTGTATTGTCTCTTTTTGTAATTTTCACTTTATATATATTCAAGCTTGCTTTTGATTTCTTTTAACACACTCTTTGTGAGTCTGTTTTTTTAATTTGTTGTTGTGCTTTATTCAATGATTCCAGATTGCTTATGTGCCCAGTTATTTTTGACTCTGTCAGACAAAATCATGAAGAAATATTTGTTAGAAGTAACATGAGGCTCACAGCAAAAAATATTTTGCTGCCGACAGGCTTCGAGTTTGCTGTTATTGGTTACCTAGGAATATTATTTCAGGACAGTGCTAAGCCATATTCAAGATTTGAGGTTTTCTTATAACACAGGGAACTGTATTTAATATCCTGTGATAAACCATAATGGAAAGAATATGAAAAAGAATATATATATATATGTATAACTGAGTCACTTTGCTGTACAGCAGAAATTAAACACAACATTGTTTATATACTTCAATAAACATTTTTTTAAAAGATTTGAGGTTTTCCAACACTTTTCAAGGCACACAAAACAATGCAAACAAACAAAAACCCCTGTAAGGCCGGGTAGTTTAACTCCAGTTTGCCCTGAAGTGTCGAGTTGAGGGATGTCAGGTGAGAGTGGGAGTGGTATTTACCAGTTTTCCCTCTTGGGTGGGCCCTGGGCTTTCACTCATCACCTTCCGCCAGCTGAGCGGTCCCAGACCTCTACTCACAGGCAAATGGCCTCAAGCTAAATGGCTTTGAAGTCTCATTTGACCTCTGTGGGTCCTCATCTTCTCAGCATTTCTTACTCTGCAGTTCCTCCCTATCGTATTAGTTTATAGAAACTTTTGGGAGGTAAATACATTTCGTCTAGATTTATAGTTGCCCTTAGCAAAACATTTTTCTTAGTTTTCCTAGCTCACCATGAGTTGAAGTAGATGTTCACCATATCTCTAACACATGAACTTCCAGCTACATTTCATGGTTTTTCTCAACCTTAACAGATTATTTTGAAGAGACGTATGCTCTCTGGATTTTCCTGAAGATAAACATGCCCAGGCTGACCTCTAGGTATTCTGATTCAGAAAGTCTGTAGTCAAGGTCGGATGCTGATTCACGGGGGATGCCGACATGAGCTCCCTGACTCCCATCCCCACCAGCAACATCACAACTTGGAACCCCTAATACAAGTCATATGTTCTTCACAGAGGACTTCAATGTTTTCAAATAAACATCCTTGAGGCATTAACCCTTAGTCATCTAGAGCAGTGGCTCACGGCTACAAGGATACAAGGGTTTTTCTCACAGGTAATAGAATCTTGGGGGTAGGTGGATTCTTAGTTTGGAAAAACCCAGGGGGAGATTACAATGTGCTCCCCACCTGATTTGCCTTGCATGTAAGTATCATCCAGTCTGCTATCGTAGCAGACTGCTTTTTGTAGCTAGACTACACTTTTAGAAACCAAGAAAACAAATAATAATGCTATTTTCTGTCCATAAAGATAATTGGCTGCCTTCCCCCTTCGTGTATTCTTTGAGTATCATATTTATCATTATGTTTCTGTTCATTTCAAATGGTGATATGGGCATGCAGATAGCAGAAAAGAGATCTTTAAAGTTCCTTGTTTTCCCCAAACCTATCTGATGTCCCACTTGAAAACAACTTCACAAAATAAAGAGGGAAAGTAGGTAGTTTCTATTATTTTCTCCTCTTGGCTTTTATGAGCTTGGGAGGGGTGGAGGGGCAGGGGGCACACATATCAAACAATGATTTCACACAAGAGTCACTGAATACCCCAGATCACATTTAACGAAAGCACAGTGTTTATAACAGATCACTACCATCTGTCAATAGCAGAAAATGACAGAGAACAGAGGCAAGACAATGAAAGAAAATGATCTTTATGACACCTCGTTTTCAGGCACTTTTTCCTCACTCACACAGTAATTTCAAGAGAAGCCTAACTCAGATTGGGTGGGCCACACCCTGAAAGACCCTGAAGTTCACTCCAACTCTCCTTTGGGCAAGCGTGAGTAACTATTCAAGCAGAAGAGGGAGAAACACAAATTACATCCCAAAGAAGCCCTGGACAAATGATGGGTTGAAAATTACATTTTTATCCTCTTCTAACACTCTCAGCACCTCATACTGTGCTGTATCATCTTTGACAAAGTGTCCCTGCTCTGAGGGAAGGACTCACAAATGTTCCTTTCAGCAGTCAGCGCATACAAAATGGGACGCTGATTTGGCTATAGGAGGACACCTCGACAGCCATCATTTCACCCATTTTGTTGAGAACAATATATTATTTATGATAATGTTGATAACGGCTGCAAATGTTCTTTACTTTTTAGACTTGCAGCAAGACCAAGAATTTTATACCATTTCCTTTTTAAAAAGAAGTACATGTGATATGACGTACTTAATGTGATGTGATTCTTAAAGTTTTGAAATGTATTCTTTTGACTCAGCAAGATGATCTCTAACAACATTTGCAGATATATCTCAAGTTCATGCAACCCCGATACAAAAAAACAAAATCAGGTGTCCTCAAAGTAATGTAGCAGGAAAGACAGCTTTACCAAAATATCACTATAGAATTCATTTAAGTAGCAAGTTCTCTTAATTAACACTGGCTAGGATGGTGAAAAAGACTTGGCTTTCTGGAAGAGAAAGGAAGAAGGTATTGTAAACTGCTAAATGGAATTTGTGGGATATCCACAGGAATCAGTAGGAAACATGTTGACCAGAGTGGACAGCCGACCTGGCAACAAATGGTCCTTCAGTATACTGACTATTAGGAGAAACTGGGGAGATGGTTACAGTTTGAAACCACAAAGGAAATTTAGAGACTGCTGCCCACACGATGCTCTGGCTGTTGCTGTCTCTCCTCTGGGTGGGAGGACTTCCTGGTTAATTAGGCCATAAGTCTCAGGCTCATCCCACAGTAATGACTAGTACTGAATGTTTTCCTGAGTGGGCAGGATATTCTAACTCCACTCAGGCTACTGTTACAGAGATACACAATTGCACTGTGCATGATAAAATGAGAGGAATTCGTGACTGCCATGGGTAGACACTAGGTGAATGGTTAGAACTTTGATGGTTTGATTGGAGGATGTCAGGTTGGGTTGCATAAACCTCTTAAAGGAGAATGGCCACACCCATGGCATTTTACAGTTTGTGATAAACCCTAACATCTTTAAAAAGGGTACAGATGAACTTATTTACAAAACAGAAGTAGAGCCACAGATGTAGAAAACAAATTTAGGATACCAGGGGATAAGTGGGGGGAGAGGGACAAATTGGGAGGTTGGGATTGACATATACACACTACTGTATATAAACCAGATACCTAATAAGGACCTACTGCACAGCACAGAGAACTCTTCTCAATACTCTGTAATGGCCTATATGGGAAAAGAATCTAAGAAAAGGGTGGATATATGTATATGTATAGCTGATTCACTTTGTTGTATACCTGAAACTAACACAACATTGTCCATCAACTGTACTCCAATAAAAATTTTAAAAAATAAATCCTAACAGCCAATGTGATGGGACCTTAGGAGGTGGGGCTTTTGGGAAGTGATTAGGTCAAGAGGACAGAGCCTTCCTGAATGGGATTAGTGCTCTTATAAAAGCAACGCCAGAGAGCTCCCTTGTCCTTTCTGCCACATGAGGTTACACAGGGAAGACAGCTGGCCATCTACGAGCCAGGAAAGTCTATGTCAAGAAAATGAGAAGACAGGAAACTGACTGGAAGAAAATATCTGCAACAGACACGTCTGATAAAGGACCGTCATTCAAAATATAAAAGGAATTCTTAAAACTCATCAAAAAACAAAAACAAAACAAAACAAACAACCTGATTAAAAATGAGCCAAAGACCTTAACAGACACCTCACCGAGGAAGCTATACAGGTGGTAAATAGCACATGAAAAGATGCTCCACATCATATGCTATCAGGAGGATGCAAATTAACTCAATAGAGAGACACCACTACATACCTATCAGGATGCCCCAAGCCGAGAACACGGAATGCTGGTAGGGATGGGGAGCAACAGGAGCTTCATGTTTCGCTGGTCGGAAGACAGAATGGTACCGCCACTTTGGAAGACAGTCTGGTGGTTTCTTACAAAATTAACCGTAATCTTGCCGTATGATCCAGCAACCGTGCTCCTTTATGTTTGCCTAAAGTGTTTGAAGGCTTCTGTTCACATAAAATACAGGCACATAGATGTTTACAGAAGCTTTAGGCATAATTGCTAAAATGTGGAAGCAACCAAGATGTCCTCCAGAAGGTGAACGGATAAATAAACTGTAGGACATCCAGCCAATGGAATATTATTCAGCAGTAAAAAGAGATGAGCTATTAAGCCATGAAAAGACATGGAGAAATCTCTAAATGTATATTCCTAAGTGAAAAAGGTGATTTGAAATGGCTACATATCTTTGAAATTGATACACAGTGTACCATTCCAACTCTATGACATTCTTGAAAAGGCAAAACTATGGAGACAGTAAAAAGATCAGTGGTTGCAAGGGACTGGGGTGTCAGGGAGGGATGAATCAACAGAGGACAGAAGATTTTTAGGGTGGCAAAAATGCTCTGTATGATACCGTCAGGATATTTACGTGTCATCACACTTTTGTCCAAACCCACAGAAGGCACAACACCAAGAGTGAACCCTACAGTGAACTATGGACTTTGGTTGATTCGGTTCAATTGTAATAAATCAATTATAACAAATGTACCACACTGGTGAGTGATGTGAATAATGGTAGAGGCTTTGCACCTGTTGTGGTAGGTGATATATGGGAAATCCCAGCACCTTCCTCTCAATTTTGTTAGGAACCCAAAACTGCTCTAAGAAAAGGAAGTCTTGAAAAAAATGCAATCTTTACATAATGTTGCCTTATTTCTCTCTAACGTTTTGGAACCAATCTCACATAATCCAACACAAGCGTATATGTAAGAATAAGAAAGAGTGTGTCATTCATGTTCATTCTAATGTACCAGCAGGGTGTCAAACCAAATATATGCTTTGCATGTCAGAATGTCCTCATGCTGACAGGTTTAAACTACAGGATGCTTTTTTTTCATAAAAGACGTCTTATTTGCTCAGCAATGGTCGCCTTTTCCAAATGAATACCACCACAGAATTTGAGCAAACCCAGCAGGGTTTCTTCTTGTTTAACGAGTAAAATTAATTCAGCTCTATATGGAGTGATCATTATCTAATTCACTAGGCTAATATGAATTAAATGAAACACAGGTTAAAATGCATTGTAAGCTACAGGGTGACAAACGTATAGCACGATGTCAATTTCTTGGCTATATCTATTATTTCTGGGTAGGTAAGTAAAACTATTCTTACCAAAAGAAAGGTTAAGGACATATTCTTGAGTTTTGACCTCTACAGATTTTCTACATGCGTCAGACGCCTGGGGATGTTAGCTTGCTGTTGAAACTCACCCCTCACATGTCCATTTGCCCTCAAGTTCAGTAAGGAGAAAAACATTACAAGCTTTATGAAAAATATATATGATCAAATGTCCTTTTCGTTAAACAGTCAATCAACTGTGTTAAAACTGTCAAAAGTAATGGATGGCAAACATACCAATTCACCACAGGCTATATAGAAAAAGTCACTGAATTTAGCTCCATAGCAAGGGGCCAATTTGAAATGAAAGAAAACATGTGCATGACTGTTCATAATGTTTATATAGAAACTGATACTTTGGTATACTGTTCACCAGTCACTCGTTTTTTTCCTTCAGATTGAAAACGTGAAAGATAGAATCCGTACTTCAATTTAGGAAACACAATGAGAGAAAGATATCATTTCCCAATGTAACCGTAAGAGTTTCCCTATTGCAATATAACATCTTGCAACCAATGTCACATACCCAACACAGGGATAAACGCGAGGATAAGAAATGGTGGATTTACGACTGATGGTTCCATAACTGGGTGTGCCCCAGTTAGGGTGGCCGAACTTAGTCAAGCATGTGACACTTAATTAGTTCAAATTTCAGATAAAAATTTTTAGGACTATGTCTAAATAGTGCAGATATAGCCCATGCAATGTTGGGGTCAAAGCTCTACTAAAAAAATTGTTCGTATGTGTATCCGAAATTCAAATTTAACTGGGTCTCCTCTATTTGATCTGACAACCCTAAACCCAGTGAACTCCAAGTATTGGGTTAGCTTTGAGAAGAAACATATGGTCCACCGAATGAGGAAAGTTTGGAACGTTTGATCAAATGCTCACAAGACACCTGAAGCAAAACCTCATATAAAATTCACTAGCCACTCACACGGATGAGCACGCAACATAATCTAGTTTTAGGAGAGCATATTGCAGGCAGACATTGAAGGTCTATATTCTGTGCTCCACCACTCACTAGGTGGATAATACAGGCCAATTATATCCTCTTTCTTAGCCTGTTATAGCATCGTTAACGTGGGAAAAAGAATAATAATGGTAATATTTTGTCTTTGTTATTACCATAAAATTGTCCAAAGAAAATAGGTGTGATATAAATTATTGTCCCATTTCTTTTATTTTTATTTTGGTGAGAACAGGAAGGCTCTGGTGATTCCAAAATATATCTCTATGACTATATTTTATTTAAATATACGTCACTAGAAACTTTACTGGCTATAGAAGCTTTAGCCCCTTTGAAAATGGAAGTAGTTATCGCAACCTGATAACCCTTGGAGTTGTCTACATCTTAGTGGAGAGAAACCTGGAAGATGTTTCAGTCTGCACTGGGAGAAGTCACCATTTTACAGAATCCTTAGGCAAAAAGAGGAGCCCAGATGGAGAGGCGAGATAGGAAAAAAAACAAGCTTGGGCTATCTTTCGATTTAGGAAAAATACAAGCTTGGTTTATCTTTCGATTCCTACCTGATCCACTCTATCTGTGACTATTGAGGTGTGTGTCTAGACAGCAAAGTGACTTCTTGGCACAATTTTATTCTGTGAAAGCTCTAACCTATTTAAAGCAAGAGATGTATCTAGAGGCTCATTTCTGTCCAGCCCACGTGAGGGTCCTGAGTTTTAAAACCATGTTGTGTGGTGACCCTGAGCCGTTACAATTCTAGGGCAGCCTAAGATTTCATTCCATTTTATCAGAACTTTACACGATCCTGTCTGGTTGTCTAGCAAAGTTTTCAGGATTTGTTATGTATGAGACTACTCTGTGAAGAAGAGGATTGAGAAAAAGAAAAGATTTTTAAGAAATAAAGGTATGGGTTACAAAATGGATCACCTGTAATTTTCTTTCCAATATGTAAATAAAATATTGTGACTCTGGTTAATACTTTAGTTTTCTGGAGTGTGTGTGCGTGTGTGTGTGTGTGCGTGTGTGTTAATGGAATTCTTGAAGATATGGGGGCAATGGTCTCAAGTATATATTAGAGTTACATCTGAAAGTGATATTCCTGAAACTTCAAAGGATTTTGTACAGAGAGTAAAAGTAGCCAGACCTAGGAAAGAAAATAAAAGCTAGAGCATTTTAATTTTGTTTTCCTAAGGCCTGAAGAACCTAACATAAGATCCTAAAATGTTATGTTCTATAGGTAAGATATAATGAGTATAATTTTCACTTGTTAGTGTTTAAGATGTATGAGTTTTTAAAATGTGTTTTCTATCCAATGTCTGTATATAATTTTGGAGGAAAGGTACTGAAATATGTATTTTCTACATATAAGTTGTATTGGTTTGAATGTTTGAATAAGGACATCCTTATGATTAGAGAATGTGGAAATTAATTGCTATAAATCTAATTGTGGATTAAAAAAAAAGGTTAAACAAAGAGAGTTATTTAGTCATAAAGATATTTCTGGGTTTCTCATCATTGATTGCCAGTGCTAACATCCTCTGAGAGGTACCATGCTTAAATTATTGGAGCCGTTTTTGAAGTGTAAACCAATATTCTAGGACTTTGATTAAAGAAAAATGAGCAGACGTTTCACCAAAGAAGACATACAAATGGCCAACAAGTATGTGAAAACATGCTCAACATCACAAATCATCCGGAAAACACAAATCAAAACCGTAATGAGATATCATCTCACACCTGTTAGAATGGATATTATCAAAAAGACAAAAGAAAACAAGCAAGGATGTGGAGAAAAGGGAACCCTTGTGCACTGTTGGTAAGAATGTAAATTGGTGCAGCCACTGTGGAGAACAGGATGGAGGTCCCTCAAACAATTAAAAATAGGACTACCATACAATCCAGGAATCCCACTTTTGGGTATAAATCTGAAGGAAATGCAATCAAGGTCTTGAAGAGATATCTGCACATCCATGTTCACTGGAGCATTAGTCACAATAGCCAAGATATGGAAGCAACCTAAATGTTCATCAATAGATGACTGCATTAAGAAAATGTGACATACAATATATATACACTGGAGTGAATAATGGAATATTACTCAGCCTTCAAAAAGGAGAAAATCCTGCCATTTGTAACCACATGGATGGACCTGGAGGGCAAGATGCCTAGTGAAATAAGCCAGACACAGAAAGACAAATGATGCAAGATCTCACTTACATATGGATCTAAAATTGTCAAATTCATAGAAGCGGAGAGTTGAAGGTGGTTTGCCAGGGGTGGGGATGTTGGGGAAAATGGGGATATGTTGCTCAAAGGGTACAAAGCTGCATTTATGCAAGATAAATTAATTCCTAAGATCTTATATAGAAGAGCATGGTGACCATAGTTAACAAAACTGGATTATATACTTGAAATTTGCTTAAAAGGATAGATCTTAAGTGTTCTCACCATGAAAAGAAAGAAAGAAAAAAAGGGATGGAGGGAAGGAGGGAGGGAGGGAGGGTAGGAAGGAAGGAAGGAAGGAAGGAAAAGGTAATTCTGTGCAGTGATGCGTATCTTAATTAACTTTACTGTGGTAATGATCTCACTTTGCATACATACTTCAAATCATCATGTTGTACACCTTAAATATATACAATTTTTATTTGTCAATTATACCTCAATAATGGAAAAAAAGATAAATGTGCTGAGTTTTTAGGAGCAATTTGAATTTAAATAAATTCAATAACATTAAACGTTGACAGGACATCAGTTTCTCAGAAAAGTATTACTAGGTATGAAACTATATTTTGTTAATTTTTTATATAAAATACATGTAACCTGTTGTCATCTTGTCTATTCTAATGAGACTGAAGAGCTACACAGAACAGGACACTTAGCGCACTCCTGTGTTCACAGTGGGATATTTGTAGGACGCATTTAATCTTCATATAATTATTCCTTTGACTTTTGAAATAACTAATTAGGTAAATTTTTAGTAAAGTACACTTTTCATTTTACAGACAAACAATTATGAATTCCAAGTGGGAACCCCCTTTTAAAATAACTTGTGTCTACAAGATAACTGAAATGCACGTTGTATGAGGTAGAAAATCTTCGGCAGGGTATTTAAGGGAAAACAACTGGGACACAGCCGCAGGTGGATACACTCATAGTTATTCTTTTATCAAAAATGCTCTTTTGCCTTTAAAAAAAACTAGCTAATGAGAGATGAATATTTCTTTACAAAGAAATGTAATTTTTAAAATATTATAAAAATAGGGGATTTATTTCCTACCTAGTGGGAAAGTCAACATGGAAGTTGCAGAATTTTGTCCCTTTCCATAAGAAATAGGACAGCTAGGACATTTCCTCCAGAAATCACACCTTTTATTTAGAGCATCCAGTTCAGAGATAGTTGAGCTTTCTGCAAATAGAAACGTACAGCAAGGCTGCGAATCGAGTACTTTTTGATTGACAGTAGTTCATGCTGGATTTCTCTCTGCTTCCTGTTTTTAAAGTAGAGTAGTATTGTCTTTTTTCCCCATTTCCATCTCATTCTGACCCATCTATTACTAGAATTATTTCTGAGAAATTCAATTTCCCTTTTTTTAATCAGCTTATCACAGCCTTGGTTAGTAGGATGGAATAAAAATAACTTCTTTTTTTCCCCCTATTCCCCCAGCAAAAGGCTCTACTTTAGTAGATTATATGGCAACGGACAACTCATGTCATTGGGAAGGATTTCACTATACCATAGCAGTATTTTGCAATAAACTTTACAGCAAAAAATGCATTTCCAAGTATAGTACTCTAACTTCTGGACTGCTTTTATTTTTTAATTTATTTCAATTTTTTTGTTTTTAATTCAGGTTATATATGACTATATAATTTGAAAAGAAATCATCCAAAGATAGATAAGATTTTGAAAAACTTATCAAAAAATCCTAAATATACTTTGTGTTTAATAGAAAATATTTAATAACAATTTGTCACAGTTTAAATAATTTTTTCGATTATTTGCTGACAGCTAACATCCCAAATTGAAAATTGAGGGTTATTACATTTCTTTATTTTTAATGAATGTATAGCAATTTTATTTTTTTAATTTAAATTTTTAATTTTATATTGGAGAATAGTTGATTTACAATGTTGTGTTAGTTTCCAGTGCACAGCGAAGTGATTCAGTTATACATATATCCATTCTTTTCCAGATTCTTTCCCATAGAGGTTATTACAGAATATTGAGTAGAGTTTCCTGTGCTATACAGTAGGTCCTTGTTGATTATCTATTTTATACATAGTAGTGTGTATATTTAATCCCAAACTCCTAATTTATCCCTCCCTACTACATTTCCCCTTTGGTAACCATAAGTTTGTTTTCAAAGTCTGTGAGTCTGTTTCTGTTTTGTAAATAAGTTCATTTGTATCTTTTTTTTTTTTAGATTCCACACATGAGTGATATCATATGATATTTGTCATCTCTGTCTGACTTACTTCACTTAGTGTGATGATCTCTAGGTCCATCCATGTTGCTGCAAATGGCATTAGTTCATTCTTTTTTATGGCTGAGTTATATTCCATTGTACATTTATTATTACATTTGTAATCCTGCATTACACCTTCTGTTCTCTGAGATCCCTGAAACATTATGTGCAACATTTCAGGGAAATCAACCATCAGTGTGCTATTTAGCCAGGATTTCACATTGTGCAATATCATTCCTCATCAGACAGCAACTGAAACTGGGAAATAAGAGACTAAAATTTTACTCATGATGGTGATGTTGGCTCAGATGCTTGGGCTGAGGCTGTAATTCAGAAACACAGTTTTATCCAAATATGCATCAAACACACAGATTTAATTAGGGTTTTTCAGCATTGGCACAATGTCTTTCACACCATAGAGAGTTAGTATCTATGAATGATGAATGAATAACTTAAAAAATATGACAAAATATTAATGCTTGTATGTTTTGCACGGAAAATCCAGGGTATCATTTTATTAATGCATTCATTAAATGAACTTGCGTTGAATCCCAACTTTGTACAAATCATTCTCCTTGGCAGCAAAACATTTATATTCTATTAAGTAAAATACATTACTTCAGAAATTGTGTGATATCTGGGAACTGTGGCCCCCTGACTCACTTTTTTTTCAATTTAAGAATTTTAGTGTAGATTAGCAAAACTTGATAAATGCTTTATTTTACTTTGAGTGACTTGGAATTGCAGACTTTTTTCCTTCTGTTTTCCACTCTAGACCTTGCTAATCGGGCATAACTAATGTCAACTCAGAGAATGGGTTTGACTTGATTAGAATTAAATTAGAAGTTTCAGGTGGGAGCAGCCATTTTTCCCTCTAATGGGCCCGCTAGCTAATTTTTTTTTTTTTTTTTTTTTTTTTTTTTTTTTTTTTTGCGGTACACGGGCCTCTCACTGTTGTGGTCTCTCCCGTTGCGGAGCACAGGCTCCAGACGCGCAGGCTCAGCGGCCATGGCCCACGGGCCCAGCCGCTCCGCGGCACGTGGGATCCTCCCGGACTGGGGCACGAACCCGTGTCCCCTGCATCGGCAGGCAGACTCTCAACCACTGCGCCACCAGGGAAGCCCCCGCTAGCTAATTTTATAAGGAGGCAGAGGGAATAAGAAACTAGTCATCAGGCGGAGACATTATATGTGTATTTTATACTCTCTCCACAAGCCCTTATTAATGCCAGAAAGCATCATAGTTCATGTAAACTTCCTCTTATCCCCCAGATTATACTGAGAATGTGTATTTACCACAAGATTAAAATTGTCATCATTATTTTTCCAATAAAATTGCATTATAATCTGGAGAGAACAGTCATTTAAAATGTAAACTATATTAATAATGACTCCAATAAAAATTAGAAATAATGGTTATGTTGATGTTTAATAGTTGGCAATTATGCCATAATTATGCTTCAGTCATTTTATTCATAATAATGTCACCTTAATTCTGAACCTCACTAACCCTAAAGTATAGTTTAATGAAGTGCAAAATGCATTTTTGATGTTTTAGATGGTTATAGAATAGAAGAAAAGGACATATGAAACAGACAAAGTTATTTAAAAGGTGAAAAATCAAGACACAAATTTTGATATAATAAATGATCTAACATCCTCAGCTAAATAGATCTAAATTTATTTCCACTGTGAAACGCAATTTTTATGAGTAAATATTTTAAGCTCTGCCTTGGGTTACATATTGCTACATGGTTCAGTTATAGCTCAGGTGAGTCTATGAAAGAAAAATGCAGTGGAGAGCTACTAGGTAACCAATAAATTCAGCTAAAAGCTTGGGTCATCTGGATAAATCTAATTTTTTTAAAAAAAGTAAAAGTACACTTGAGTTTCAAGAAGATGGATTTTGTCTGTGTCACTCTTACAGTTACCTTAAGTTTTTCATTTATTCTAATCTATATAGAACACAAAATTCACATCCTAAAGTATGTCAACTCAATTCGTATGATTCATGGACTTGGAAAAGCTGGGAAAATGACAGCATTCAACATTATTCATCTGATGGTTGGCTCTTAACAATACATAGCCTTGAGATTCTTTTTCTGCCAAGGATGTACAAAGACAGAGCGAGCGCCCTGCTTACCCTGAGTAAGAAATCATCCTTTTTCTTGATCCTATTGGAAAGCTGAGGGAAAGCAACCAAGTCGTCTGAAATTCAAGAGAAGATGGAGCCCAGTGAAGAGAGAGAGGACCCGTGAACTGGATCGTGTATGCATCTGTGCTTGGGAGGAAGAGGAAGCAACCACACACGTATGTAAGGATGCTCCTAAATTTGAATGAATCGGTACAGGCTGAGTGAAGGATAAAGTCCCAGCAGAGAAACCATGGAAACCCCAGACATGAGGGGGAACTCCCGCTTACCCTTGGACCACGGGGATGCACAGGGGGGTCGTTGTGGACAGAGTGGCCCACTGGACAGGGCCTCCTGTATCTGTGCAGGAACAGGGGAGGGGATGGTGCTACCCCAGAAAGTCACAAGGTTTCTCCTCCCTGCGGATCCCTTTCTTCCTCCGGAGCAGGCGCCTGGAGGTGGTGATGGAGGCCCGACAGATCCTCGACTCCCAGTTCCCAGAGGAGACTGGCAGCAGCTGAGGAGGGGAGAGGTGGAGGACACAAAGCCCTGACAATGTCCTGACCTTCTCTTCTTTCAAGAAGCCTTAACTGGGGGTGCGAGGGGGAGCAAAGCCTCTTTCCCGGACATCACAGGGTCTGGCTGGAGGGAGAACGTGCTGCTGTCCACCTGGGGGTGGTGGGGGAGCAGGCAACTATCCTGTGGTCGGGTAAGGGGAAAACAAACCTGCTACCCTGCAGGAGGGCCAGAAACATCCTGGTGCCTGGGATTCTACTTCAGTGCAGGAGGAGGCCAGCAAACACGGGGCAGGGGTAGGAAACTGCCCCTGAGAGAGACCCAGCAGAGGCATCACTGTGTGGCCACTGCAGCAAGGAGAGGCAGGAAGGGGGAGAAAGCCACACACACACACACACACACACACACGGAGCCTGGCTATGCCCCTGAGCTGCAGCACGGTCAGGACAACAGCAAACTCCCTGACACCCCACCACCAGCCTAGAAGGCTACGGATGGGAGATGGATAAGAACATGGAGAAAAGAAACCCCTCCTTAGTGCAGACACTGAGAAAATGCTAAAGGCTGCGGGTAGAAGAGAAACACTGAGACAAACCCTCAGGTGCCACAGTCTCCTCCTTAAACACAGCACAAAAGCGAAGACCTGGGAGAGGGCTTTGAAGATTCTGATGCACTGAGCATAACCGAGCATAACTGTGAACCCCGGATCTAGCCCAGACCCTGACCACTTCAATTCTAATAGGACGCACGCTCATTTCTAGGTGTAAATACTACTTATCTCAGTCTCTGATGTGCTTCATATGATATTCAATATTCAACCAAAAATGATGAGACATAACAAAAAGCAGAAAAAACAACTCATTGTCAAAATGAAACAGTGAACAGACCCAGATGTAGAAGTGGTCCAGAGGTTGAAATCTAGTGGAATAGATGGACTTCACACAGGAACAGATGCTGGATTTCAGTGGAGGAGTAGGCAGAAGGAAAGTGGAAGGCAAATGCTAGTGATGAAGCATGGCTTTGACAGCTTCATCAGCAGACTGGACCCAGCTGAGTCAGTGAACTTGCAGCTAAATCAAGAAAAATACCCAAACTATGACCCAAAGAGGAAAAAACAAAAAGCACAATGAAGAACAGAGAAGCCGCGGTGGTGGCTATCAAAAGGTCTAATATGTATATAAATTTAGGTTCCAGAATGAAAAGAGAGAGAGAATGGGCAGAAACAATATGCATATTCAAAAGATAATGGCAGAGAAACTTCAAATATAATGAAAAATGTCAAGCACAAATCAAAAGTAGCTCAGAGCCCGCTCAAGCGGGGTAAATAGCACACAAACAGATAAATAAAAACTAAGAACCAAAGATAAAAAACGATAAAGAAAAAATTCTTTTGGTTCTGTTTCTCTGGAGAACCCTGATAACACAACACTTCAATTAGAAACAATTCAAGTCTGAAAGAATATTTTTTGGAATGATTAGAAAATAACAGATATCCAAGCTCTGTGTTTTATGCGTTTGATTTTTGAATTAGTAGATAAGAAGTGGCATTAGTCTCAGTCTGTGAGATGCAGAATATCATGGTGGACAGATACACTGGCTCTAAAGACAGATTTACCGCTTTTAAATCACAGCTCCAAAATGTCCAGTTATGTGCTCGCGAGCAAGTTACACGATTTTTCTGTACCTCATTTTCTTCTGTGAAATGGGATAATAGGAGAACTCGTCTCATATGGTTGTTATATTGAATGACTTAAAATATAGTCCTTCAAATAGTGCCTGGCATATAGAAAACACTAAAAATTGTCAACTAGATATTACTTATTATCACATACTGTGATATTGGTTTAGCAGAGACCACTGAGTTTCCTTTTCCTTTATTTAAATACATTTACCTTACATAGCATATTTCAGGGGATTATTATCTAATATTTGATCAATACTGTCCAGTACCTTTAAGAAAAGTGATGCTCTGGTTTGTAGCAGCTTCTAGTATCAGGGAAAAAATATACAGCTAGAAAATAAACCCTCTCTAAGAGTATTTATATCTTCCTGCAGATACTTTACTAACCCATAATGTAATTTGAGCATAAAGTAATAAAGGTGACTCTTACACTCTCTCCCAACTTTGAGTTTTGTTTTGCTTTTTAACTTCAGAAGTAATTACTTTCAAAAATTACCCTGATTTCATTCTATCTCACTAAAAAGTTTCAGGGTCATTGTGTGCACTAAATTGTGTACAATTCCGATTTTACAGTGCTTTACAGAGGGCTGAGAACGCGCTTCATCTTAGGAAATTGCCGTGTTCTTCAAAAGGGTGCACGTTTACAAATATAAGTATACAGTGCAAGGCAAATCTTCAGAGAATAATTCTGCAGTGACTATGAGGCATGGAATGATGCCTTAGATAAAACATGAGACCACCTCCTGATGTCTGCACTTAGATCTCACGTATCTAGCTACCTGTCCTTCTATGAGTCCACTATTTATTCCCACACTCTAACATGTAAAAAGAGTTTGCTAACTTTTGTGAATTTCTTCTTTCCAGTATTGTGAAGAGCCAGAGCCCTTCAGGGCATTTTATAACTTAAAAACCACGATCCAAAGACAATATCTTATTTTGAATCACTCTATAAAACAAAGAAGCATTTATTTCCGATGTGGTTTAGGCTTATGTGACAACGGAAAATCCCAGATTGCAAAGCCGTCTTTAAGCAAAGCACTGAATGTTAGTTTTAAAACTTCACAGAATTTCAAGTTTAGACGTTATTTCATGAAAGCAGAAGTTCTAGGGGTGCCAGTTCTGAAGTTCTTACTTTGTCTTCATAAAGAAAACTGAGGGGTTTAGCCCCAGTTGGAATAGGAAAAGTCCTAAATTCATTTATTTTTACCAGTAAATGGTAGTTTCATTTAGGGAAGTTTCAGATGTAGTTTACATTCATTTGTCAGTCTTGTGCTGGGCACATTCTCTGATTTAGATACCCTGCCTTCATTTGTTCTGTGCTGGGTAATAGAAAGGGAGAGAGATTGAATACAAAGTTGTAATTTAACCTGTAGATGGTGATGATGTTTATGATATTATCAGTACCTCGAGATTAAATTACAATTTGCAATCCACCTTCCCTCTCTTTGCCCATTTGTTTTCCTACTATAGGGGAAAAAACTCAAAGTTTTGTAAGCCCATAGGAAAATAAAAAGAAATGTATCCTAAAGTTTCTGAAATGATGTAGCATTGTTATGGGTAATTAAACCACTTTTTCTTTAAGGAAACAAACTGATAAATTAGTGGAACATAAAATAAAAACACTAGAGCCATCACGAGAGTGATTTACTATCATTAAAATTTTAAGCTCTGGGCTTCCCTGGTGGCGCAGTGGTTGAGAGTCCGCCTGCCGATGCAGGGGACACGGGTTCGTGCCCCGGTCTGGGAAGATCCCACATGCCGCGGAGCGGCTGGGCCCGTGAGCCATGGCCGCTGAGCCTGCGCGTCCGGAGCCTGTGCTCCGCAATGGGAGAGGCCACAACAGTGAGGGGCCCGCGTACCGCCAAAAAAAAAATTTTAAGCTCTATGAAAACTGTACTAAGACGTAGAGCAATGATAACTTTTAACAACTCCGCGTAGCTTTCTCTGCACAACTGTAACTGATGGCAGCTAATACTTTACAGTCTCTGTAAATGTGAGGTTCTTCATTTGCACCCTGAGCATCTAGAATCCTAGAGACTCTGTAAGGCTCTCCTTGGTCCTTCACTGCTCACTTGCATATGAGGAAGCTGAGAACAGGAACCGCTGACGAACTTGTCCAGGAAGATCTTAAATCTTCTAGCTGTTTTATTGCCGTCTGGCTGATTTCTATTTAATAGTCTTGGGTAGGATACTGTCTCTCAAAATTGAATGTGCATAAGAATTGCCAGAAGTCCTTTTTCAAATTATACGCCACCTCCAGACAGGGGCTCAGGTGTCTACGTATTCAACAACCATATTAACAAGTGATTCCAACGTACCACATTTGGAGAAACATGAGTGTAGAAGTATAGCACTTAATCAAAATATCACAAAGGAAGTGTTGAATTAGTTCTCAACTCTCTCCCCATTAGTAACTGGGAAAATATGATACAGGATGATAAAAATCTATTTGTCTTCTAAATCTAGATATTGTTTTTGAAGTACTCAATGTTATTTCTAAAGATGAAAAATTATTTCTCTTTGCTGAGTAAAATACATTTAAATGAATTGACTTATTCTCCACACTCTTTGGAAATGTGTCTGCATATTCACTTTTGATATTACAACTGCTTTAATGTGTGTCTCATTTGGATTTCCTTTTTTATCTTTTTAAATAATAAAATTGAACCATCCATATATCCTCATATTTATCATATATCCTTATACTTATCCATATAGTATATATCTTTATACTTACTACTAACTAAGTCATAGAGTCTGGCTTCATTTAAAGTTCTTTGTCAATTGGTAGTTTTCTATCAGGATATTTTATTAAACTGAGTTCTAAGTAAACTCTCTCAAAAGCATGTACACCGAGCACTGTTATGTTCCCATCTGTGTTCTATTCCATAGGTGAGCACCAGAAAGAAATGTAAAGAATGTGTATCTAGCCTTGCCTCAATTATCTAGAAAGGAGAGAAGGACAGTGGAAGCTACAGAAGGATCTGAAAAAGCAAGAACAAGATACAGAAACATATACCCAGGAAACTAATACAGAAGATAAACCAGATTTTTTGAAAGGCCTCTTTTAGCCCTGGACTTGTGGCCTGTCAGAGGGTCTCAGCAAAAATGCACACTCAAAGGTTTAACTGAAAAAAGTTAAGATAAAGAGAATCGACCAGGGCCGCGATGCGCTAGCAACAGGGAAACTGTCTCCCCCCAGGACTGAAGACACAGGGAGAACATGTATTTCTGGAGGGACTCTCAGGGAGATAACATAGCAGCCAGCCTCTGATGCACAGAGCAAGACAGAAAGGGGCAGAGAAGCGATCTGGGGATGGATGCAAATGGACGATAATCTGTAGACGTTCTAATTGTAATTGATGAGGCAGAATATGTGGCTATTTAACAGGGTAAATTAGAGAGTGAGCTCCTCAAGGGGCAATATATTTAGTCACTTTTGCAAACCCAGTGTCTACCACAAAGCTTGGCAAACAAGAGGCGTCATGAAGCTACTTACAGGGGTGACCCAGCTCTGTCAGTACACACTATTTATGCCAATTAAAATTACTTGAAGTCAGAATATATGTCATCTAAAATTTTGTACACTCAGCGGTAGGATATTCGGCATGTGGTATATGAAATGTGACTGCCAAGTAAGTAGATTTACTACACATGTGAGGAATACTTGATGGTCCCAGTTGGCACACTAGGTAAAAGTGTTTGAATGCACGGCTGAATGAATAAGGATTTCTCTTAGTTGTGCTACAAACTCCTGCAGGTATTGGGAAAATCCCAGGTCCAGTATCCTCCTGGCTCATCCGAGCTGCTTGAGGAATGCTCTGTATCTTTCTTATAAGAACTGTTTTCAAAGCACAGAGAGGCATTATACATGCACAATTCTCAGAGACTCGAGTTTTTCAATGCAATAACATGGAGTAGCCAGGAGCCCAGCTAAAGGTGGATTCTCTCGTCATGCAACACCTTCACCACAGAAATAATTTATCTCTCTTTCCAAGCAACATCTCCTTCCGGATGATCAGTGAAGCGACATGTGCTCTGTAGGTTTAAAGGGAGAGAATATTAAGAGAAGGTACCATACATAGAACTGGAGTGGAAAATAGCATGTGAAGGGGAATTTAGGTGGAAATGAATTAGAAAATCGGTTAAATGTTGAAAGGAAGAAAGAAGGCAGCACACTCACTCATTTCACCACATTGAAAACGAAAACAAAACCAAAATCGTTAGGTGGATTCAGCCTTGACCCTTTAGGCCATCATGTTCTAGAGAAAGGCAAAGTAATGGAAGTGTTTAAAAGTGGCAGCTCCCCTTCCTCTCCCCAGGGGAGTTCATCATGATGAGTCCAGGACAATTAGACCAGAAAGTGTAGCAAATAAATGAACCTATCTACAAAACAGAAACAGACTCAAACAGACATAGAGAACAGACTGGGGTTGCCAAGCGGGGTGGGAGGTGTGGGAGGGATGGAGAGGGAGGGATGAGCAGATGTAAACTATTATGTATAAAATGGATAAACAACAAGGTCCTACTGTATAGCACAGGGAAACATATTCAATATTTTGTAATAAACCATAATGGAACAGAATATGAAAAAGAATATATATATGTGTAACTGAATCGCTTTGTTGTACAGCAGAAATTAACACATTGTAAATCAACTATACTTGAATAAAATAAATTTTTTTTAAAGTGTAGTAAAAACTCCTACACTTAATTGTTTACTACTGAATACCACAGGAGGCCTCTCACTACTTTCCTGTGATCAGGTCATTCATTCAGTTAGCGAGCATGTATTGATACCTACGGGATGCTAAGCACTGTGTGAAGTGGAGAATGAAACTGAATGTCCAATTCATACTCTGAAGGATCTCTAGTCTGTGAATGAAAAAGATTAGTAGAACATTAATTAAATGCAGTTTACATGTTCAGATAACATCTTCAGGGTGATAGTGATAGAGAAACAGAGAGGCCTGACTCAGCTTCAGGAAGCCTGGATATACTTCCAAGAAGAGGTGGCACTGGAGGTGAGATGGAAGTATGCACCTGGTGGAGAAATTAGCATGAACAAAGACAAGGTGGGACAAAGGGTGTGGTGCTTACAGACAGCTCAAACGGGTGCATAGGGCTGTGGTGAAGGGTAGAGTGGTGGGTGGGAGAGGCCATAGAGAAAAGGCCTCTTTTGAGGCCTTTTGAGAGGGTGAAAGAATATAAGGCTATCAGTAGATGGGATAAGAAATACGTAACAGAATGTATGAAATAGATAAATGTCTAGCTAAAGAGGTGAAACCATTCTGAAGGTAACCGAGTGAGACCAGAAAGTCTGTACGTTAGAGGAATCTCTAGCCACCGTTTAACAGATGAATTGAAACAGGAGGATTAGAGGGAAGGGACGAAACTGGGTAACTACTGAGTAACCCAAAAAAGGAATATAACAACCTGAACTAAAACAGTAGCAGTGAGAGTGGAGGGGGGATGACAGATCATCCTGAAAGATGATGAGCAGGGTCATTTAACGTCACTCAAGCCCAGCCTCGTCCACGCCCGGGGACCCCCTCCACGGCAACAGCTGCTCCTTGGTCACCTCTCCAGAGTCCCACTTCTGGAATCTTTAGCTCCATTAGGCCACCTCTTGCATAAACAATTAATCCTCAAAATCTCTCCCATTACATCTCTTGTTTGGCTTCATCAAGACCACTTCCGCTCTGCTTACCTCTTACATGTATTTTTTTCCTAATTCTCACATTGGCTGCAAAACCTTAGAAATTGCAAGTTTAGTATACTGTGGCCCCTGAAACATGGATTGCTGCTCTGTGGAACTGTGATACAAATAGCTACTTTTCAGAATTATTTTGAAGACTAAACAATTTATCGTGGGCCAAGTTCTCACCACGGGTCTGAAATAGTAAAACTTCTTTGGTGAACTGTAGTTGCGATGATGGTGAAGTGGAGCTGGGGGCCTTTGAAGCAGGTGGTGGCACCCATGGCAATAAAGAAGGGAATGAAGCAGGAGAAGGAGGAGGTGGTGGAGGACGGGGGAGGGAATAGGAGGGAGGAGGGGAGGGGAGGGGAAGGGGGAGGGGAGGGAGGGGAGGGGAAGAAGAGGGGGAGGGGAGGAGCCATATGTTACCTACCCCTAGATTATCCAGCTACCTAGCTCTTACCTAGAGCCATGAATTTGGAACTCAGGGTGAAGTGGAAATAACCAAGTTTGTATGTGAAGGAAAAACACTAGCATGAATATTAACGAAAATTGTGGTTTGCCAAGGAAAAGAAAAAGTACTTTATGAACTGAAATTTTCCTGGGAATAATCAGTTAATCTTTGGAATCAGCAGATAAAATATATACGAGTTATTATTTCAGACTCTCTATAAAGCTAAGCCGTGGGTACTCGTTACAAACATCCATGGCTGGAAAAGGAATGCATAATATACGTGTGACTTTTGTGTCTTAAAAACAGCCACAGCCTGAGAAAAGCCCTCTGATGACAGAAGGAACATGAGGTGACGTTTTCACACCTTGTGATTAACTGTTATGTGACTTGAGCACCCACAACTGGAAACTAAGAATGTACAGTAAGTGAAAAGTTTTGCGCTTAAAAAATCTAACAGTTTCAGATGTACAACAGAGTATATAGATTCAATATTTTTATACATTATGAAATAGTCACCACAATCAATCCAGTTACCATCAAGCACCATACAAAGTTGTTTCAACATTATTGACTCTATTTCCTATGTATACATTACATCCCTCTGAAACAAATATAATATTGTATGTCAAGTATAACTTAGTAAAAAAAAACTCCAAAATACCTGAGGCAAAAGTAAGTAAAACTAGGAGAAAAAGACTACACACACACACACACACACACACACAAATCTAATGGTTGTCAGAGGACACAAATCAAAGCTAACTATGAAGAGGGTTTCTGTATTCTTTCCTCAGCCGAACTCAGTACATTCAACAAAAGATTAGAAATAGTCATGAGAATGAATTTTTCTTTTTAAGATGTCATCCTTATAACCGAGGACGGTTCCTCCCTTCTGTGCTTGTGTGCTGTGTGTGTGTGAGTGTGTGTGTGACTGTGGCCTCAAGGGCACAATACTGAGTGTCAGACTGTTTGGATTCGAACTCCATAATTTACTAGCTGTGAAGCCTTAAGGAAATTAACCCCTTTGAGCTCAGTTTACTTTTATATAAAATTGAAATAGCAATAATGCCCACCTATAGAAATTGGTTACATCTACCTTATATTAAGCAGTCCATAACTGTTTTATTATTATTTGTATGTATACCTGTTTAATAAAGACACACTTTTAACTCATTAATTCTTGTGTCATAAATGTTCAACTCAAGAAGAAAAATACCAGGAAAAGAGAATAAACAGCACAAGATATATATGATTATATACATACACATATATTTATATATATATACATATACAGAATACATATGTAATGCATATATGCATATATAAAATGTAAATATATACTAAAGAAAACTTTTATAGTTATATATTTTATGTATAATTATACATAAATTATGGTTTATGTATTATATGTATATATATTACACTATGAATTAAAGGGGATTCACACAAAAATGATGAAAGTGGAAACTTAAGAATTGAAAAACACATTGTTTTTCAAAGTAAAAATGAGGTGGTTTGTAATGAACAGCTAGCAAGTAGATTTTCCTTTTTCCCTTTTACGTGGCATAGCATTATACAAAATGATCAAACACTGTAATCAGAAAAACATCAAAAATAAAAGGAAGTTCCTTTAAAACTCCAGGATCAAGTTAGTCTAACATAAAAAATAATTTTCAATTCAACCAGTTTCAATCCACTTGACTGCAGAAACTAACAAAAGATTCAGATTAGAACGCTCATGATTTTTAAATTTGCCTTATTAGGGGAAATGGTAACCCTTTATTTTAATCTTAGTTAATTCATAAAAGACAATATATGATTGGTTTCAAATAGAAGGAATATTTTTTATTTCAAAAGAGTTTCTATCTAGACCTGCGTTAAGTTGTCAACTCCTTGTATTTGATACTAGACTCCATGCAAGTTCAAAGATGTGTAAGGCATGTGCCCTCCACAGGGTCAGATACAGTAGGAAAGAGAAAAAAGTCAAAAAATAATGAGAACACAGAACTACATTCCCCTGTTCCTTGGTCCACTAAATGTCTTCCAAGATAGAGAAGAGTTTAATCAGCAAGCTAGAAAGAGTATAATTAAAATCATTTTAAAATTATTGTTGTGGAATGTTTTTCATAATATACTTTTTCCCTTAAAAATATCAATGTGGTCTATTTTTTCTCTCTGGGGAAAAAAGAGTATAAATTACTACACAATGAAGGAAGCCAGTATAAAGTGTGGGCTTACCACAACTTTTGCTATTTCATCATTAAGTGTTTCTCAGGCATAGGACAGCCGTGGAAATTAGCCCATGCTTTTAGGTAAACATCAAAATAATATTTTTTTAAAAAAATAAAAGGTCAGATAATGAACCTAAAAAGATTTTAATAATCTGTTACTGGGTTAATGATGACACGCTCTACGCAATCATCTCCATGGCCACCTGGACACTGCAGGACCTGCTGACTGCAGCTGTTCCACCAGCCCCAGCCCCGCCATGGCTGGGCAGCCCCCAGCTCTAGCCACACTGCTCCTCAGGACTTTGCATAAATGTCCTTCCTGACTTCGTAATCTGGGCACCCTAAGGCCCTCTCCCTTTTGCTCCCTAAACCTGCCCCTCCGCCAGACTAACTCCTGCTCAGTCTCCTGGTCTAACGAGGAAGGAAGAAGACAGAGTTCTTCAGAAAGACTTCCAACCCCTCTGAGAGGGCTGGACCCCTCATATGTGTTCACTGTGTCCATTGGGCATTACTGTATTGTAATGACATAACTGTTTCTGCAGTGGCTTTAATTGTTTAATGCTTGACCTCACTGACAAACGATGGATATATCCTCGGGATTACAGATAATCCCTCCAATCTACAAACCTCTAAGTTGCAGAAACACACCTAACCGTGTGTAAACACTTAAGGGGTAGTTTTCTCTCTGTGATGTACACTGTGACGCACAAGAACACGTGTGAATACCCACTACACTTACAATGTTTGGAAAGCTTGTTCTCTCCCTTATTTCACGGAGAAGTAGGTCTGGCCTGGGATACAGGAGTGCCCTTGCAGGTTAGTCAGGACTCCACAGGACTTCAGTTAGCCGGCTAAGACACGTTTCCTAGCGGCCGTGCACCATATCATATATATGATATGATTATATCATCCACAAGCTTCTGGGGTGCGTCGCAGAGAGAACCTAGTCCTGGCCCCGCCTGAGAGATGGCCAGAGCCCAACAATCACTGGGATTGTTGCCGTTCCCTCTCCTGGATTCTAGTCCAGTGTCCTTGCTACTGACCCACCCTGTGTCTAACCCCTTGGAACCTTCAACTCTGGATCTGACTTATCCAGTGTTTTTGGAAGACAAAAGAGCATTAGAGGAAAGGACATGCCTCCCTCAGTTTTTATCATATGATTGCCAGAATTTCTGGTGGAATTGGACGGTGGTAATGTCACGTGGCTGTTGGTATGCATTTACATGTAAGAAGCTCATATTAAAATTCGGTAAATATTGGTAAATAGAAATAGATGCTCAGAATACTGTCTTTATTTCCTTCCAAAGTTCGGATTGAAAAATGTACGTACGGAAGGGTTGCTTATTCCAAATAAGTGTATATTGTAGACAGAATAACTGATGAGCAGAATATTAGTGTAAATATCTATATACTTCATTAACATCTATTTCTCTTTTCTATCTATCCATTTGCCTTTACAATAAAACTGCTTCTTGAGTTATTCTCAGCATATTGTTTTATCCAATAAAAACACAAAACCAAGTCCAAAAAGCCTAGAAAATTAATTTAGCTTGTTACTAAAAGTTACCCAACAGAATGATAAGCAAGACACCTGCCTTCATCGAAAACACAGGCTCTGTGCACTTTAGAGTTCACGAGACACAACTACTGAACCGCACACTGCAACTACTGAACCTGCGTGCTGCAACTACTGAAGCCCGCGCACCTAGAGCCCCTGCTCCGCAACAAAAGAAGCCACTGCAAACGAGAAGCCCGTGCACCACAACGAAGAGTAACCCCCACTCGCCGCAACTAGAGAAAGCCCACACGCAGCAACAAAGACCCAACACAGCCAAAAACAATTTTTTTTTAATAAAAAAAAAAAACCAACACAGCCTCTGAAATCAAACTTCCCAGGTTCTTACACCTTCTCTGTCACTTGAGCACTTGACCTCTCAGTGCTTTAGTTTCCTCATCTGTAAAATGAGGATAATAACAGGTCCTGTCTCATCAGTGGGAGTGTTAAGTGAGTTCATTTAAAACTGCTCCTGGTGGGTTGACTGCGGTATTGGTAACATGATGCACTTTGGTCAAAATACATAGAACTGCACACTTAAAATCTTGGCTATCCCCACATATAAATCATACCCAGTAGTCCTGACATTAAGAACTGTTCCTGTTTTATATATAGGAGTTTGTATCTCTTCATCCTATACTCCTTATCTATCCCTTCCCCCTCCTTTTCCCCTTCGGTAACCAAAAGTTTGTTTTCTATGTCTGTGAGTCTGTTTCTGTTTTGTATACAGATTCATTTGTATTATTTTTTAGATTCCACATATAAGCAATATCATATAATAACCTATAATGGAAGATAATCTGAAATATATATATCAATCACTTTTCTGTATACTTGAAATTAACACAATATTGTAAATCAACTATACTTCAATAAAAATAAATTGTTCCTGACACAGGTAATAACTATATTCAAATTACTACATCATCATCATCCTCACACAACTCAGAAAAAGGCTTCTGGTATGGACTGAATGTTTGCGTCCCCCAAAATTCATATCTTGAAACCCTAACCCCCAATGTTATGGTATTAGGAGGTGGGGCCTTTGGGAAGTCATTAGGATTAGATGAGGTCACCAGGCTGGAGCCTTCATGAATAGAGTTAGTGCCCTTATAAGTGCCTCCAGAGACCTAGTTCTCATTCTCTCTCTCTCTCTCTCTCTCTCTCTCTCTCTCTCTCTCTCCCCCCCTCCCTGCTCTCTCTTTCTTTCTGCAATGTGAGCACACAGAAAGAAGACAGCCTTCTACAACCAGGAAGAGAGCTCTCACCAGAACCCAACCAAGTTGGCACCCTGATCTCTGACTTTCCAGCCTCCAGAACTGTGAGAAAATAAATGTCTGTTATTTAAGCCACCCAGGCTATGGCATTTTGTTACAGCAGCCTGAACGGAGTAAGGCAGCTTCCTAAAAATTCAATTTGTGTTCCTCTTTCCTAAATTCCGTATCTCGAGGCTGCTGATCACTTTCTCTCCTCTCTTCTCACTCCCACTCTTGCTGTCTTGCCTTCTCATCTTCAGGCTGATCCTTCTCTCCCCATCATGCCTCCCCGCCTGTCTCAGTCCTCATGCACGACAGCTTGGAACCAGACAAGAGGAAGGAGCATGCTATACATGTAGTACTGTACCTTCATATGCATATGTGTGTAAACATATATGTCCAAGCATTTACATTGAAATAAACTGTGAACTCAAACAACCTCGAGCAAAGAGGGGAAATTTTTTAGAAAAGTCCTCTGTTATTGCATGGAAAAATGAAGTAATGGGAGCATCTAGGCTCTTGGGTACATCTTCTACTACCAGTCCTTGAAAGTCAAAGTATTTCATTCAGCTCTTCACCTTCATAGCCTAACAGGACACCTGCTAAAGAAAGTTAAAACATATTTGTGGAAAAGAGCTGAACATGCGTAAATACTATTATCTAATCATATATAATGGAAATAAATAATGATGTTCACTGTTTTCCTTTAATTTTGTCTTAAACTTTTATTAACACTGGACCCTCCAACACTTCACTCATCTTTATTTTCCCATAACATTGTTTCCTTTTCTTTTTCTTCTCTTATTTATTTTTTTTCCACTTTCTCCAGCTTCACTTTTTTTTGGTTTCTCTTTACTGTCTATATTTTTGCTTTAAAAGAACTCCTGAAATATATTCTTTTCTGCTTCAAAAAATGTCTAATTCAGAAAGTCTAAAGGTATCCAAGTTATTCAGGCATGCAAAATTATTTGAGAAAATCCACATTCTTGGTGTTGCAAGAGTGCACAAAGAGTCTTATGATTTTAAAGATGTTTTAATCTTTCAGTTGATTTTCTTCAACCTCTCCTATTTTTCCTAATTCCCCTGCTTTGGTGCTGGACTATTTTTATGTTTAGCTCCTATATAAAAACCCATAAAACAAGCCTGTGGAACAATATATTTTTGATCCTTATGTGATAACAGTATCAACCATGGCTTTTTTTCAGTTGTCTAGGGAACAATGGGATGCGTCTAATATTCCCTGGAGGATTTTCTATCTTCCTTTCTCATTTTCTAGAAGCATCTTTGGTAACCTTGGAGATGCAACACTCGTGAGTAATTGCCAAATGCCAGATCTCTATTAGAAGTAACATTTCATGAAAATATAATCTCACATGAGACACTTAACAAGAGAATAAACACTAATGAAAAATCAAGGTTAATGGTTTAGAAGTTGCTGTGGCATACCCATTCTTAGAGAATGATTAAAATCCTGGGGTAAATAAGCTATTTGTATTAGAAACAGCAGTCCTTAACCTATGGCATTTAGGAGGTAACTCTAAAAGCTCTGCATAAAACCTCTTGTCCACTATTTTACCTGCTGTCAGAAGAAATGAACAGAATAGAGATTGATACCTTAATTACAAAGCTAGAATAAATAAGAAAGCATTTTATTCAATAGTGAATAGTCTTTGGGAAGAAAGACAATCAGATGAGTGTATAAACTTTCTTAGTAGAGAGGTGTTGAAGAAAACCACAGATAAGTTACTGGTGCTTACTTTTAACAAAGCCTCATTGAAAAAAATGTCCCCATAGCCACTTCTGAATATGCAGGTACAAATACAAAGGTGAATCAGTTTCAGTTTCTACTAGGAAGTTAGATTAAAAAAATGATCTCTTGGGCTTCCCTGGTGACGCAGTGGTTGAGAGTCCACCTGCCGATGCAGGGGACGCGCGGGTTCGTGCCCCGGTCCGGGAAGATCCCACATGCCGCGGAGCGGCTGGGCCCGTGAGCCATGGCCGCTGAGCCTGCGCGTCCGGAGCTTGTGCTCCTCAACGGGAGAGGCCACAACAGTGAGAGGCCCACGTACTGCAAAAAAAGAAAAACGATCTCTTTTCTCTCCTTTCTTTTCAGCTGTCTCTTCCCAACTGTCACTTCTCCTCAGAATGTAAACATATTTGTCTCACTTATCCTAAAATTTAAAAGTCCTCCTTTATCTCTTATTCTTTCATTTATTCATCCAGGAAATAGTTATTGAAAACCAGCCACCTTAACAGCATTATTGAAATATAATTCACATACTACAACTTCACCCAATTATACAGTGTACAAGTCAATGGGTTTGAATATATTCACAGAGCTGTTCAACCATTGCCACAGCTGATTTTAGAGGACACATAACTGTAATGGGGTTGTTTGCAGAGAACAGATTAGAGAAGAACATGAGTGGAGATGGGAAACCGTGTCATGAGGCCTGACCCAGGGAAGATGATGATGGTGTGGATGTGCTGTCAGGGAGACTGGAGAGACATGTCCTGGATTTGAGAGAATTAGGAGGTAGAATTAATAGTTTGTTGCCAAAACAATGGGCTTCCCTGAATCGTGAACATTGCTCCAGGATTAATCTCTTCTTCCTTCTTAATATCTTCCTCTTGTTCTTCGAGGTTGTCCTACTTTAATGGTTCTCTCCCACCTTCCTGATCATTTTTCTTCATGAATTTTTCATCAGGTGGATTCTGTCTTCAATCCACAGTTTCTCTCACTACATATACTCCCGGCCAATCCAACCCTTAATCATCCAGATGCCAACAGCTATTAAGTTTATGTCTCCATGTACATCGTGCAAGAGAAAGGTGCTTTCTCGGGTGGAACCAAGAAAGGTTTGAGGACTGGGGGGTTTCTCTTTCTCTCCAGAGGGTCTCATCTCACATGTCAGCTACCATTTTGGAAATCCGTTTCCTAGGTCCACCCCTGGTAACAAACGCTGCATCGTTCATGGGCCCAAAAGAAAAAATGGCTAATTCAGAGGGACCATTAATTAAGTAAGAGATTATTTACAGAGTTACATAAGATTTAATGGAACCAAGAAGGAATAATGAAGCACTCAGGGACTAGCAACAGTAGGAAGCCATTATTTCTGCAGAACTCAGGGAGAATGACAGCCATGATCCAAAGAGAGCTGCGGCCACAGGGAGGGAAGAAGTGAGAATGATGAATTCTCTGACCTCATTCTCTTTCCTCCTTCTCAAAGTCCTCTGCTATCTCCCACTGACCAGCTCAACTAGAAGCCAGAAGGTAGGGGGGTCTGCGTGATGTAAACAATAGAGGACATCATCTCAGACCACAAAGCAGGTGAGAAGAAGAGGAAACAAACGTAAGATAACAAGCGCATGATTTAAGCTACTCACCAAACCTCTGTAGTCAGTGATTGCTTATAAACGATGCCACAGCAGAGAATGCTGTTTCCTTTTGTGAGGCAAGTCACTCAATATTCTCATTCCTCAATGATGACAATCAACTGAGAACAAATAAGCCATTTATCCTCCATCACAGAGCTTTTCAGATGGTAACTATAGCTCTGAATTTCAGATGGGGCAAACGGATAACAGGAAGGAGGGGTTTGGATTGTTGTTCAATTTGAGCTCCTCATTTCCCACTCAGTCCAGAGGACAAATAGGAAGTTTACAATAAACACAAGAAAATTAGTACCTGGGTAAAAGTATCCCTCAGAATGGTATTATTATTTATGAATTCTTCATAACAGTTACGGGCAGTCCCTAAGCCATCAAGGTATACAAGGTTAAAACACTTGAAATTGGTCGTTTCTCAACTTGCATGGGACCTGGGAGAATTAAAATGCATTTCTCATAAAGTATGTGTGTCCTCTTCTTTAGTATTAAAAATTTGCATCCCCTGTAAAGGACGAGGAAGTTTCTAAATTATGTCTTCTCCAGAACCAGGAGCACGTGTGTCCTGGACATGGGAGCCTCTTCTCACTCCCTCCTCCATCCTCCCCCAAGCCCTTCCCCGTCCATAAACCATTATGAAATCATCCCAAGAGAGAAATAAGACTGAAACATCAAAACCTCTTTTGATCTAGCGAATACTTTTGTAGCACAACACATTACATGTTTAATTGCCTGAAGGAAGGAAAGGAAAGCAAAAAGGAAAAGGAAACTATTCCTTTAACTATTCTAGTTAAAGGAATGTTCTATTGCAGTTTCTGCTTTCACTGCGCTAAAACCAGATGGCAAGCTGAAGTGTTCAGAATACCTAAGAACTACAGATAACCAAGGCACGGTCACATAACTTTTGGCTGACACATAAGTCTTTAATAGGAGGGCTGGGCCCAGGCAAAATAAAGATGGCAAGTTTTGGTTTTGATTGCTTTACTGTTTTCAGAATAGCATCTTTTTCAGCATTGACCCTCCAGAAGTTCCTAACTTCTTCACTTATACAGATATCCAGATCTCTTGCCTCAGCTCTTTACAGTATTCCTAACCTTAAAGTCATTCAAAACTGATAAGCAACTAATTCGTATTGGGTGTTGTGATTGCTGCAGCCCCTAACTTAAAGGATGACATAGCAGGAAATGCGGACAAGAATCAATAAAAATGCAAAGTGATAAGAAAAGTGAAAGCTATGTACTGAGAGCATTATAAACATACAGAAAAGGAGAAAACAAAACACAAAATAAGTGATGCATGAATATGGTCTTGAAAACGAAATCATAGCCACAGCGCCACCATTTTTTGGAGTGACAAGATACTACTGACTTTATTTAGTATACATGATCATTTGTTCTTCACAGCAGCCCTATGTGGTAGATATTGATATA
This sequence comes from Pseudorca crassidens, assembly GCF_039906515.1. NCBI lineage: Eukaryota > Metazoa > Chordata > Mammalia > Artiodactyla > Delphinidae > Pseudorca > Pseudorca crassidens. Next base: position 5,438,504 of record NC_090307.1, on the reverse strand, counting down.
TTCACTTTACAGATGAGGAAATGGAGGTACAAAGAATTCATTAAGCATTCTGCTCAAAGTCATAAAACTGCAAATTAAAGTTGAAGGGCTAGGCTAACGGAAGAATGTGTCTTAAAGAAACAAACAAAAGGGAGTGTGATAGTAATGTGGTGTGAAAGGAGAACTTTGTATGCTCCCTAGACCTAGGACTTAATTATGAATAAAGATAAATAAACCTGGAATCAGAGCTTTACTGAATTTTCAGTAGAGTCTAAATTGGATTTTAGAACCATTAGTTCCGGGAAGTGTGATCTCGTCAAGAGTGGAGATGGGGAAGGTACGTTTCCTTGGCCGTCCTTAAACCATCCCTTTAGGATCCTCCTCAGGTTCTCATTCAAAGGAAGATATTCGTTGAGCTCATAATACATTTCAAGCCCTATGCTAGGTATGAAACACAACAGTGAGACCAAGATGAAGAAAGCACTAAGACGTTATACTAACTTGTACAAAATTATATTCGTTTGTTCCTGTATCTCCTCTTCTCTCTAATGCATATTAGACATTGGCTCCCTGAAGACAGGACTTGCCGGTTTTGTCTAGCTCATAAAAGTGACTTTGATGATAGGAATTAAAGATCAGGTAAGGACAACAGTGACAATTTTATTATAAAGAGTTGCAATGGGGATATTTAAGGCAGCTGAGGCCAACTGGTGACCTTGGGTCACATCTCAGATGAACTCCCTTTTCTCTGCTACTCATTAAATTGGCTTCCTTGGGCTGCTGTACAAAGTGCCAAAACTAGGTGGCTCAAGACAACAGAAATCTATTGTCTCACAGTTTTCAAGGCTAGAAGTCCAGACCAAAGTGCCACAGGGCCATGCTGCCTCCGAAGGCTCTAGGGTAGAACTTCCTCACCTCTTCCACTTTCTGGTGGTTCCCAGCAATCCTTGGTCTTCCTCAACTTATAGACGCATCACTTCAATCTCTGCCCCTGTTATCACATGGCATTTTCTCTGTGTTCCTGCTTTCATAGTCCTGTCCTCTTACAAGGAAATCTGGTCGTAATGGATTAGGGGTCTACCTTAATCCAATATGAGCTCATCTTAACTAATTACATCTGCAATAACTATTTCTAAATAAGGTCACATTTTAAGTACCGGGGTTTAGGACTGCAGCATGTCAGCCTTCACTAGTTACTTGATAAACATTTGTCAGCTGACTAAATGTGATGAGGTATAATCATCAGTTTCCTTGAGAAGAGAAAGTGTTCTTTTTCTTTCTGGAAAATGTTCTTTTTTTAGCTTGATACTTTTCTAATTGTAATTCAATTATTCTTATCTCATATTGGGCATACTAAATAAACAATTAAACAATTAATATTCTTTTAGGACACAGAAAGACTACTATAAATAACTAGGTGCATATGATTTGGAAGCATTTTCTTCAGCCACTTTGAACGAGTTGTACATTTTTTAGTGAATTGCAAACTCTATTTTGTGTATGTAAAATGTATATCACACAACCAAAATATGAAATATTAAATAATGGAGCAAGGATACAGAAATTAATGATCCCTATACTAGGTATCCTTATAAAAATATAATGATTGATGCATTTGTTTTTAGACTCTTTATACATGTTGTATATGAACGTGTGTGTTGTTTCTAAAGAGAATCACATCTACTTAACTTCTCTTTTATAGTTATAGTTGGCAAACGAAAAGTAAACAAACAAAAGAATTCCATGCTTTGGGTGAAATTCGACTTTTAACTTCTTTATCAAGTACTGTTTCTCTTTATTCTATGCCCTTCAGTCAAATGCAATGCATGAATTATATACGTTGGTAAAGACAATAACCACATATCAGAGGTACAAAGGGCAATATATATTTTTTATTTTTTGGCCATGCCCCTCAGCATATGGGATCTTAATTCCCCGACCAGGGATCCACCCGGCGCCCCCTGCATTGGAAGTGCGGAGTCTCAACCACTGGACTGCCAGGGAAGTCCCCTAAAGGGCAATATTTCTGATACTGAATATAGCGTCCTTTACATACGTGTTAAACCAAACATAAGAGCTTTATGAGATTAGCAGATAAGTGATAGCATTTTCAATCTCAAGAACTGGTTATCTCAGGATTCTAATTAAAATTAATTCAGCAGTCCAATAAAGGGAAAAGGTTATAATAAAATTATGCCTGGGAATATATATATGAAAATTTTTTTTATAAATGACGGTACTAACACACCTTTTGCAGCACTGAAAAAGAGTAACTAAGCAAATAATTTTCTGTGTGTTACGTTAAGTGACTTCTTGAACTGAACACCATTGGTGCCGCATACATTTTAGACCACCTCCTAAAATTGCCCTACTCCACTCTTAACAGCTTAAAATAATTAAAATAGAAAAATGTTAAAAGAAAGATCTAAGAGTCCATCTCTGAGTTTAAAATGTTATGACCCTGATTGAAACTCTGAAACTAATACATCAAATGTAATAAAGTAAGTGATCAAAAATTGTGGCAAAAGCAAATAAAGGTTAAAATGTAAACTCTAGGGTCAATACTCTAGAAAATGAAAAACAACACGGAAAGACGTGGGGCTGTGGAGATCTTTGTTAAGTTGCTGATAGAAGCATTGTTATAATAGAATGACTTCAATAAAAGACCTCCTTTGCTTGTAGGAGCTATTACTTCATTATTTAATGGACAGTGATGTGATTATTAAATAAAGTTATAGCATCAGTTATAATAATATTTTCAAATTTACTAACTTGTTTTTCAATCTGGAGTTTTTTCTCTATGTACCCATCTGAACCCATCTAAACAATATTGAAAGTCATCTTTATTCAATATACGTATGTATAAAACTCAGTTTAGTAATACCTTGGCTAGCAGAGCTAAAGAATAGGATATTTGATTAATGAATTTTTTCAACACAACTGCCATCATCACATGGTCACAGACCTTCTAGTAGTTCTCTCATCTCATTTACTTAATGGTAAACTACTTAGCAGCTTAATTATAGCAAACTTCTAATCTAGAAAAATACTAAAATTTGGAATGCTTATCAAATAATAAGGTTGATTTTTTTCTTTAAAATAAATGTAGGGGGAAAGCCCATGAAGCATTTTATCACCTAATTCAATATTTTTTTTTGATTGGTTGTGTTGCTAAAAGAATATTGATTTCTCAATGTCATTTTTTCTAGCTCCTCACCTGCAGGCTTCAAGGATTGTATTAGGTACTGGCTATAGAGTAATAAACTATCTGCTTCAAAGCGTCTGAGGTTCACACTAGAACTGTATCTAGAGTCAGACATCGTTCCCTTATCTGATTTAAGCAAAAATAAACCTTGCTAGGATTCATTCCTTCTGAATGAACCCTTCTTGTTGACCAGGTAGCAAGGTCAACAGGAAGGGTGTCACGTCTCCAGCTGACACATCAATCACTTTATTCATACATGGAGAGGAAATAAGGTGTACTGCATTCAACAGTCAATGTCAAAATTTGATCTGTTCCGCCTTCAGCTTGAGTCAATATCAGATAAGTCATATCACTGAACGTTTGTATTAGAAGAGGTTATCTGAACAAATACATAAATGCTAGAACTAGTAAAGACGCACGTATTGTATCTGGAAAGGGAAAATACAAGACTCATTTTTATTTCAAACAGAGGATATGTTGATTCTCTGCAGTTGTTTGAGATTGAAATCTTCATTATGATAACTGCATTCTAAATTTCTATATTCATGGTGGATTAAAAATGACAAATTCTTTCCACCTCCTTCTGTGAGGAAGTGAGGTCTATCCCTCTCCCTTGTACGTGGGCTGACCCTGTGACCTGCTTTGACAAAGAGGATGTGACAGAAGTGATGCTGTGTGACTTTCGTGTGTTGGTCTCACCTTCCCACCCTCTTGGAATGCTGCCTTTCACTTTGTGAACAAGTGAATGCTAGTGTCAACGAGGATGAGACACCAAGTGGAGAGAAAGGTCTCTTGGGGGAGAGGTCCAGCAGTCCCAGCCACTCTAGACACAGAAAGAAGGTCCCAGACCCTCCGAGAGGGACCAGCCATCTCTCGACTACACTCTGACTGACTGCAAGTGCATGAGTGAGCCTGGCCGATGCCACCTGGAGCAGTAAATATACCCACTTGAATCCAGACCAGACTGTCAGCTCAAAATCTTGGACAACCAAATGGTGGTGGCTTTAAGCCAGGTTTTGTAGTGGTTTGCCCCGTGGTTATAGATAACTCACAGAATATGTTTCACAATGTCAACACAAACACACTTGTAAAAGGCTTCAAACATCCAGATAAATATCTGTGATCTTAAATGAAGCTCAACCATAAACAGACACACACACACACACACACACACACACACACACACACACACACCATCAGCACCACCAACAACAAAACTTGGAATTTAACAGTGATTCGTGCTTTTAGTGTGTAGTCAGGAGTCCTTAGTTTAGATGCTAAACTTAGGAGTTCAAGTGTCAGAAACTTATAGCTACGAGGAGCAAGCTTATAAAAATGACCAGGATGCAGTAAAATTATCTTGAAAATGAATCCATTGCTTCCTAAGCAGATGTGTGAAAGGGGATGACTTTATATAGTGAAACGGGATGACTTTATATAGTGAAAGGGGATGACTTTATATAGTGAAAGGGAATGACTTTATATAGTGAAAAGTTACAGACTTTGGAATAAAACAAACCCAGCTCAAATGCCAGCATTGCCTTTCTCTAGCTCTGAGAGCCTGCTTCTACTAGGTCTGTATCTCTGTCCCATCATTTGTAAAAATGAAGATTACAGTGCCTACTTTAGAGAATTAGTGTAAGATTTAAAGATACAATGTATAGAGTTTGCCTAACATTGCCCCCCACACACAACACAAATATTAGTTTCCTTTCCTGGCCCTGCTATTTAACTGCAGTGCTGAGAAATATTGGAAGCTCTCTTTACATAATCTATTATAAATATACCCTTTAGAGATCTAAGGAAAGAAAGTGAAAATACGTAAGAAATATGTAAGATAAATGCATAACATAACAAAAGATATATAAAATATGTAATAAAAATTGATTATATGATAGCTTGCCTGTTTTTAGCAACGCCCTATAAATAATAAATATGTTAGAATAATAAAAGTTGTTAAGATTACCAAGAGCTCAGGAGCAGCAGGTGGGATGGCTAAAATTTGGATGGTAGCCTCAGACCTTCCAAGCCAGGAATCAGGTAAATTGATTAAGTCTTGTAGTCCATTAAGCCATACAAGAGGCTAGGAGAATATGAAAGTCCCGCCATACAAGTGAAAATTCTAGACCAGCTGATAGATCTACCTGTGCTTCTAATCTGTGTTCTTACTGTTATCTCTTGCTAAATCTCTCCAAGAGAAAAACTGTCCCCCCTGTGGTAAAGGTGAGCTCTTCAGAGTAATGACCTGCTTTAAACACTGAACACCCAGGAAGCATGTACAAATCCTGTGTGAATAACGTACAGATGGCTCTTGGACAGCACATTCTGTACTCTTAAGCAGTTGTGTCAACCAATTTTTCTTGAACGTCTTTCACTCATTTAAAAATGTAGACACGTCTCTTCTTCACAGACTTAAGCAAGTGTGAAGGTCTAGATTTTTTTATATTGTTTTACATCCACATAAGGAACCAGAATTACAGAGAAACGCACAGCCTATTAGTTTGCAGAAGAAACAAACTGTAGAGATTTTTCAGTTTTACTTTTTGATCAGTTTCTTTAGATTATTCATAAACGTCATGAATAATCTGCAAATAACCGTAGCAAACAGTTTATTAAACAAATGTTATTTACATAATAAAATCTTATTGCAGAAGTGATATATTTACAAATGTTAAACAGTGCTTTTCACCTCACACTAAACTCTGCAACTTATCTGCAGCTTTTAAAGCGTTTTCAAATATAGTCTAGACATACAGCCAGATATTTATGCTAATTTATTCATATTGTGGAAATGCAAAAATAATAATTAGCATGAAAATTGCCATGAATGGAGATGGGAAGTATATTTTATAAAAGGAATTTAGATGTCTCACAAGTTGATAAATGTGTGACCTATTTAAACATCCCATTTGAGAACAGAAAGGCATACATATACATTGCACAATTTACATCATTAAAACAGTTTATCCAAAATTGGTTTGTACTTTATAAATTATCACTTATAAAGGAAGTAAATTTTTTTCCTTACTGAGTTATCACCATATTCACAGTAAATACTTTAACAGTCAAATCATCTTAACCATTAAAATACTCCTTTTTACTACATTTTGTTGTCTTTGACATCTGAAAGAAAATTTAATAGAACTTAACGGCATTATTCTTATGAGAATATTATATTTTAGGGTCTGCTCACTGTAGAAAACTGGATAATAGCATTTGAAGCAGCAATCAAAGTTTATTTGTAATGTTTATGCTTTGGTTTTTGTAGCTCTCATAAAACATGTCTAGTTCTTTTAAAAATAGTAGTTCCCTACTTAATGTAAAGTACTTATAACATTTGAGACACACTTAAGTTAAAAAAAAGATGCAGCAACACCTTCATTTAGAATGTTTGATAAGTATGTTGCAGATTTTTAATTTAAATGCATGTCATTTCATTGCTCCAGGCTATCTAAAGAAATGATGTTGAATTCCTTATGGCAGAAATATGGAAGAAAGAAAACTTCCAACTTTTCTCTGTCCTCCTTGGATGTGGTTTCAATTACCATCTCTAGCTCTCTCAGATATTCCCGCGAAACATTTCTTTTTTCTATGCCTTTCACAGCCCTCTCTTCCTAGTTTCAAAACAGTGAGATTGATTTGACTGATCCAGCTTCTTTATCTCCAAAGCATGGTGGTCTCTAAAGTGTGAAGGGTATTTGTACAGTTCAGGCAGAGCCCAAAGCGGCCCACTGAGATACAGGAAGGAAATGTTAAACCTCTGCTTATATTATTTCATCTGAAATATGAGACACACATTGGGCTTCCCAACTGCATGAAGTATAGGTTGACACTGGCACATCCACTTGGTTTAAGTATCAGATAAGCTCATACCGTTCGGGTGCAAGGTCCTTCCCAATAGAAGAATGTGAGCACCCAGGGCAAGGGTCTGCCTATTGGCTCAGCTGCCACATATGTCTGTTACCTTAAAGTTTATAGTTTAGATGCAACCACTTAAGAGGATTTAAGAGTTTGCATGACCTAATTTTTTTAATGAATTTTAAAAATTTATTTATTTATATTTATTTTTGGCTGTGTTGGGTCTTCGTTTCTGTGTGAAGGCTTTCTCTAGTTGTGGCAAGCGGGGGCCACTCTTCATCGCGGTGCGCGGGCCTCTCACTGTCGCAGCCTCTCTTGTCGCGGAGCACAGGATCCAGACGCGCAGGCTCAGTAGTTGTGGCTCACGGGCCCCGTTGCTCCACGGCATGTGGGATCTTCCCAGACCAGGGCTCGAACCTGTGTCCCCTGCATTAGCAGGCAGACTCTCAACCACTGCACCACCAGGGAAGTCCTGACCTAATTTTAACTAAAATGATCTCTACAAAATAATTTTTAGTTTTAGAAGATTCTTGAAATGAAACCATGGAAGAAAAGACTAAAAGTGGAAACCTAGGCAAGGCTGATGCTCCACCGGGAAGTACAGAGTCTTCCCACTAGTGTGACATCTATTCTGCAAAGTCGGGCATCATTTTGATTGAGTATTAGAGATGTTGCAGCATGAAAAAGGCAAAGTTTGACCTGCTACATTAAAGGGAATCTTCATCAGCTCCACGGTGAGTTTAAACCAAGTGACAACCTAGTCTTTAACAGATCTGATACAGAATCCAGAAAAAAAGTATCATCACTAATAGAAATGTGGATTTACATCCAAGATTATTAGCAATGATAGGGCCCTAAATGTACGTTATGTTGTGAGATATCATTACCTTTTGATGTACAAGCCATCACAATTAGAGCACAGAATGAAGACAAACCTCTATGATTTTTTCAGCAATGTTAACAAAATTTTGTGACTCAATGTTAAATATTTGCAAGTGCCTGTTATGATTTTTTTTTTTAAAAAAAAAACATATTATTATGGTCCTACATGCATATCATTTGTAAGTAACAAAAGGATACTATCACAGGTAACCAAAAAGAATATAGGGTAAGTAATGTTTCAGGACGCTGTCCTATAACATTGACTATCGAATTTTGGTGTAAACGAGGTGACCTTGCTAAAAATAAAGATTCCTGACCTACTCTTAGAGAATTCCAGGGCAAATCATTGGAAGGTCCCACGCCGAAATTTTTTTTCCTTGAAAAACCTCCTGATTGGTCCCTTTGTAGCATGTTTGTTTTTGGAGACAGTAGAGGTGTTTCTGTTGCCATTTGTCTATTGAAAGTCATAAAAGTAAGAACAGAGTATATTTAAAGTAAGATGAAGAAGGACGTTCTGGCAGGGATCTAACAGAAGGGACTGAAATGGGAGAAACAACACACACAAGGTTCCGAAAGGAATCTCTTCCAAGATTCCAACTATTCTGTAGACGGTTTACAAATACTGGTTAAGGATACCCCACGCGGAGATAAGACCATTTTCAAATGGTAGAAATCCATCACACACACGAGCATATAAAATAACCCAGCTGGCTGCTTTCCATTGGAAGAGGCTTTGAAAATGATTTTGCTTCCTTCCATGTGTATTAGAAAGTGCTTAAATGCCAGGCATGGTTTGTAAAGATATTTTAAAATTCCGCTGAGAACCCTTACTGTGATACCTGAGTCTGATCCATTTCATGCCCCTTATCTCTGCCAAAACGAAAATACCTTTGGAAAGTTATGTGAAATCATAGGAATTCAAGTTGAAGTTAGAAAATAACTTACAGACCTAAAATATATATATTTATGGCCATCAGTCTAATTAGGAAAACTAAATTTAGGGTCAATTGCACAGCTATGGAAAAAATACAGAATTACAAAAAATAAGCTATTATGATACAAAAAGCATAATGTTTGTACTTCTCAGCTTTACGGTATAATTATCTTTCTGAATCTGATTTCCCCTAAGAAGTTACATGAGGTTGGCAAGTCACAGTGTCTTAGTTTGCTTATTTTTATATTGAGAATAATGACACCCAACCCACAAAATTGGTGTGAAGATAAAATGAGGTACTGCTTATAAAGATATTCTGAAATATGCACATATATATAAAGCTCTATGGAAATATTACAGACACATAAAATTTTATGTAGACAAAATGAGAAGATTGGGATAAGTTATTTGTAATATTTTTGAAATAATTTTGGACACTATAGATCTATTTTGAACTCATTTGACTTGAAATCAAGAGAAGACCTGAATATTATTACACAACTTGCCTTTTGCTAACTGTGGAATGCTACATAGCTAACATTCTTGCAGTTTTCATTTGTAAGTATGATGGGTAGTATATACATTATAAATTCTACAAATTTCTTGAAATTCTCCAATACTTTACTCTTTTTTAAATTTAAAATATTTTTTTTTATATATTACCATGTTGCTTTCATTATTGCATTAAGAAGCTTTACCCTGAGAACTTACAAAGCTTAATGGTTAATAAAAACATATGTGCTAAAGACTATTATTTCAATGGATGACAAGTATTTGCTTAGAAGAAAAGATGCTTAAATCTATCAGTGCCCAATTATAAGGATGAAGGTTTAAGGATACTGTGCCATGGCAAAAATTGCAAATTTTTTGACTGAGAAAATGTTGCATTTGTCGAGATTCTCGCATAAATTTTATATCTAAATCAAATCTAGGTCTAAATCATCATATTTCATGAGTGCCTGCTTCTGAGTTCTCCTGTTCTGCATCGTGACTTACGCACATCTTGCTACCAGGGTTACTATGACATATGCAGTGTAAAGGTGCTCACATATCTTTCTGCAGTAACGGTGACACACAACACGTGCCCAGCACAGTCGTATGTGGAGGATGATCATGTAGTCCTTACTCCATTGCCCAAGTGCTTAGTCACTATTCACTAAAAGAGGAGAGACAGCCTCTGATATCAAGTTGTTTATCTCGAGTCTGAAAAGGAGGCCACTACCAAAGAGTGTTAGAACTTAAATTCCTGCTTGTCACACTGCTTTCTCTTCAGTTTTTCTTTTTTAAACCATGTTATATGAAGACCATCGCCCTTTTGGGTTTTTTTGTTTTTGTTTTTGTTTTTGCGGTACGCGGGCCTCTCACTGCTGTGGCCTCTCCCGCTGCGGAGCACAGGCTCCGGACGCGCAGGCTCAGCGGCCATGGCTCAAGGGCCCAGCTGCTCTGCGGCATGTGGGATCTTCCCGGACCGGGGCACGAACCCGCGTCCCCTGCATCGGCAGGCGGACTCTCAACCACTGCGCCACCAGGGAAGCCCCACGCCCTTTTGTTTTGATCTGTGCATTTTTAGACAATTCGGTTTATTTAGTGTATAGTTAGATGCATACGTATCAGAGTTTTGTGTCTTGTTTTTTGTAATAGTATTTGTCTGGCAAAACAGTTGCCTCTTGTTTAGTGTATTTTATTTATGGACCAAAAAACCTTTTGATGAATTGTAGCAGCATCCAATTCATAAATTGCATTAGCATTGGTTGGAAAAGAGAGCTGCTATTTCAAAGGCCCATATTCCATGATGCTCAAATTGGTATCGTTTGAGGTAAGAAAAAAATACTGTGTAACATCCTTCTATCATAAATAATGCATATTACAGCCAGCTCACTACACACAAGCCAGTGGAGATAAGAGTCAGGATTTTGGTGCCAAAAGGACCCCTACAGGAGTTAGGAGAAAAGAAATCTTCAATTAAAGTAGCATTAAGGTTAATAACTTCTCTGTGGACCAATAATTAGAGAATAAAGAAAATCACAAAAAATTTGAGTCGGACCTAATGGGCCATCCAGGAAGCAGCTGTAGTGCCCTTCAAACAGAGGATCGTCTCCTCTCTTCATCTCTAACGAGCATCCACGGCCAGATGTTGCTCACATTGCAATATTGAAGTGCATTCATTGTCCTATGATTAGCAATTACTTCCATTAGTTAATGGAAAATAAATGGAAAACCCCAAATAAGGTCAAATTGCTACATTAACTAAACCATTCTTCTGGGTCTGAGAGTTGAGATAAAATTTCTCTTATTCACTCAAATTACCCAGCGTTTGTCTTTTTTTTCCAAACCGGGAACACGGCTGCTCTGCGTATTTATTTTAGATTTTGCTAAATCAGTGGTCCAGCTCTTCCTCTGTCGCGAAAACTGAGCCATGACGCACGTCGGTGGCTCTCGCTGCATCCCCGCTGCGCGAGGCCACATGTGGCTTCCGGAAGCTGAGGTCTGGGGCGCTTTCCCCCAAAATCTCCTGGATCATGTCGCCCTTCCCTGCACTTTTGAGGATCCCAGCATCCACGCCTAAAACACTGCAGGCGGATGGAAAACACGCTGGAATCCACCCCGAAGGCCTCGTCTCGTGTCGCATTTGTAGCAGGTGTGCGACATTAACCTCTCTCCGTGCCTAATGTGAAAAATCTCTGCTGCAGTGCCCAGGCCTCACCTCCACACGCTATCGCTCTCTGTCTTTGCTCACCCCCAGCTCCCCAAACTAGCTGCGCTATTCCAACCACAACATATTCTAAAGGTAAAACAAATTCACAGTTTTATCCTCTGAGTCCTCAATAGTTGCCCTGTGCTTTCCTCTCCAGCACCAACTTGTTTCTTCTCTATTTATTATCCCATCAATCAGGCACTTGGATGACACACCCACAATTTTCATCACCTTCTTCTGCCCAGGACGTGAATCGTGGCGAAAAGTCCCCAGATACCACGCCAGTAGCTTAAATTATTGATGCCACCAGAACAGTGCGTTTAAAGTCTTCATCTGTTTCTCCTTCAGACATTTTCAGAGTGGAGGGAAATCCCTCCAACTCTCTTCCTGAATGACTCCATCCAGGGAGTTGTCTTTGGTGGTGTTGTCTTACCTTCAGGTACTTAACCACATGGGATAAGTACACACTAAGTACGGTGTTCAGATGGTATTTTGGGGCTTTTTTATTGAAGGAGCCAGGCATGCATTTATCCAGGGTCCCAGAAACAGTGCAAGGAAAAGACGGGACTCCAAGCTTCACCACTCCCAATCCCCGGACACACTCGAAGGATGAGCTCAGTGTCCCAAAAGGCACACACTTACTTCAAAAGTAGTAGATAAAAAGTTGTGGTTCTTTCCCTAAAACTACCTTGTCAATTATTCAAGTCATTTCAGGGCCTTAACAACCTCTTCTGTACAATCAGCAACCGGGATTGTCTCACTCATCCTTTCTGCAAGGAACCTGTCAGCGTAGAGATGGTTTTCACATCAGTACCACAGCTCGGGCCAGATCAGAGCCCCTGCAGTGCAGATGGCAGGGGTTATACAAGTCACAGATGCCTGAGGATTGGGTTGAAACCCATGGGTTCTTGGGCAGAGAAACTCAGGCTGTGGGTACTCAGAGTGAGCACAGAAAGCAGTACTTGGAAAAGTCCAAGTGAAATTCATGAAGTCCATTCTTACTATACACAGCCCTCAACTTCTCTTTTTTGAAATGTTCTCTTATTGGGGAAAGAACACTTAACATGAGCTCTGCCCTCTTTTTTTTATTGAAGTATGGTTGATTTACAATATTGTAACACTGTAGTAACATATAGTTTCTGCTGTACAGGAAAGTGATTCAGTTATACATAGGTATACATTCTTTTTATATTCTTCTCCATTATGGTTTATCACAGGCTATTGAGTTGAGCTCCCTGTGCTACACAGGAGAACCTTGTTGTTTATGCGTTCCATATATAATAGTTTACATCTGCTAACCCCAAGCTTCCACTCCATCCTTCTACTCCCCCCAGCCTCCGAGCTCTACCCTCTTAATAAATGTTAAAATGTGCAGGGGATCTTTGTTGACTCCAGTCCGTGGTGGACGGGATCTCTAGAGCTTATCCATCTTGCTCGGCTGAAACTTTATGCCCTTTGATTAGTAACTCTTTACTAATGGGTTTGGGTGATATTTTTTAGCCCACGTCCTTATTTTAGAGCTGAAGAAAATGAGACTCAAAACGGAGAAGTAATTTGCCAATCAATTTAGTGGCAGAAATGGGACTAATACACAAATATGAATTTCCAACTCCCAGTTCAGGGCTTTCTCCAATACCCAGAATAAGATGGTCCTGGCCCACATATATGAGGAGCACTTTCTTGTAAGTAGGGGGAAATGAAATTCTATTAGATTCCAAATAATTTATTAAGCTCTGCTGGGTGTGCCTTCCAAGCTCTCTTAGAAAATTGTTACCTCTTATTTAGGAAAAAAAAAAAAGGCATGGTGTTTTAATGCTACTAACAAGCCCATCGGAACTCATAGGGTACTTTTTAAAATATCTGTCTGGTTTTTTTTTTTAATAAATTTATTTCTATTTATTTATTTTTGGCTGTGTTGGGTCTTCGTTGCTGTGCGCGGACTCTATCTAGTCGCGGTGAGCGGGGGCTACTCTGTTGCGGTGCGCGGGATTCTCATTGTGGTGGCTTCTCTTCTTGCCAAGCACGGGCTCTAGGCTCGCAGACTCAGTAGTTGTGGCACGTGGGCTCAGTAGTTGCGGCACACGGGCTCAGTAGTTGTGGCACGCGGGCTCAGTAGTTGTGGCACGTGGGCTTAGTTGCTCTGCAGCACATGGGATCTTCCCAGACCAGGGCTCGAACCCGTGTCTCCTGCATTGGCAGGCAGATTCTTAACCACTGTGCCACCAGGAAAGTCCTATCTGTCTGTTTTGATATAGCAAATAGAAGACACAAAATTTCTCATTTTCTACATATATGCATACAATATATGTTCCGTTATGTATCTGGTATTTTCTTTAGATATATTCATGAAAAAAATCAGTGTAATAACTTCTGGTAATCAAGTAACATGAAATCGGCGGGGGTGGCTTTTTTCTTCATTTAGCCTTATATAATTTCCATTTTGAGAGTTAATCGCTATTTTTTTAAAAAAAAATCTCATTTTAAACCAGAAAAAAAATGTTCTCTTTTTCCGCATAAGTTATAAATATGTCAATGTTTTCACCACAAGTTATTGCAAAACAGCTGGCTATATTAGCAAACATGTAAACCTAATGCTATCATTTCTTTTCAGGTAGAAATTCAGAAGCCAGATTGATTACGTTTATTTCTATCACACTCTGCTAAATCTGATACTTAGCCTTTAAAGCAGAAGCACCAGGAGAGAGAAAATGTCTCGGCCAGGCCACTTCCTCTCCATTAAAGTCTTCCTTTTAAACAACCCACGGGATGTAATCGTTGGATCCAGATGGTCTGTCTACAGAATGCTGTCGATCTCCCAAGCATTACCAAGCAGGTGACAGCACTGACTATGCCTAAACCTCTAGATTTAAGATGAAAAGAATGTCATCAGGAATATGGTGTGCAAGACAGATGTGACACGAGTTTTGAAAAATAAACACCCGGCAAGTACTCACGCATGAAGAATTATGTAAATATAAGAAGAACTTCACATATCCTCGGTTTAGTTTAAATAGTCATTGTAACAGCTGTTTTTTAAAACATCAGTGGATGAGAAATGCTGAATCCTCTCTACTTGGCAAGAGCTGTGTTTGCAACAATTCTTCTTTAAGGAAAAAGGCTAGAATTTTAAAAGTCTATAATGGGTAGGTCAGCTATCACTGTGGGGTGAGCAAAGGACTTCTGGTATTTTGAATATATTGGCTTAATTTGGAAGAAAGGTTTTGTATGCATTTTCTTTAAGGGCTTTTGTTGGCTTAACTTGGATAATCTAACTTGATTTTGTCCAGCAATGGAAGTGGGGTTATAGGGGAGAAGTGTAATCTTCAGTACATTATTAAAGTCAATATTTTATATTAAGAACTACTTTCCAAGTTATAATAATGTTCTAAGGCATCACTTATTTATTCCTCAGGTAATGGTGGAGCAACCTCCCTATGTCACACACTGTCTTGTGAGCGGCATTCAGAGATGGGTAAGATGGCCGCTTGCCCTCAAGGAACTCAGAATTTAGTGGCAAAAACAGACACTGAGTGAATAATGCCACTGCTGTGGTGGAGTCCAAGTGTCACAGAACATAGAGAAGAGAGCTGTTTATATGGGAGAATTAGGGAATATATGTATATATATTGTATATAACATCCCTTGGAATGTTATGTCAGGGGAAGGAAAGCTAGGGTGGCACCCTGAAAATTAAGCAGAGGTATTTGAGGGTGGAGTAGCTTCAGCTTAATTGTAAGCAGAGAAGTAAATAAAAGACGCGAAGAGCAAGCCTGTAGGAAGGGCAATCATTGGTGCAGGAACATCCCAGAGAGGAAAGGGATGAAGGCGTAAACGTAGACAGACTCATGCGGACACACAGAAGAAGGGATGCGCAGGAGGATGGCTGGGGGAGTTTATGCCCATGTGTCTATTTCTTCTGAGAGAAGGCAGCTGGGACCACCGTCATGGGGAAGGGAAAACAGTTGAGAGCAGGAGACTGGTAGAAGGATAAACATACAGAAAAGTGAGTCTGGGGAGTGGGTGAGAAAGGCAGCTCCATGAGATACAAGGTAGCTGAGAAGCCCTGAAAGGTCACCTCAGATGGAGAAAATGTATGAAATCAGACTGCTTATAGGAAGGTCATCAGTGATGCCCATCTTGTTCTATTCAATGGACGTGTTTCAATTCCTTTCCGAACTATCAGTAACATTCAACATTTTGACTTCTACTCCTTTCTTGAAATGCTTGTTTTTTCCGTGAAATCGTACTCTCTTACCTTATGGCTCACTCCTTCT
The DNA here is from genome assembly GCF_039906515.1 of Pseudorca crassidens. Taxonomy (NCBI): domain Eukaryota; kingdom Metazoa; phylum Chordata; class Mammalia; order Artiodactyla; family Delphinidae; genus Pseudorca; species Pseudorca crassidens. Next base: position 5,422,677 of record NC_090307.1, on the reverse strand, counting down.
CAATCTGTTACTCCACTGCACAATCTCTGAAATATTAACGTTCCTTCAAGTTTGGTACCAGAAGCTTTTTAAATCCACTTTTGTCCTGTATGATTCCAACCACTCCAATAGCTTCATATCCCATCCAAACGCTGATGACTCCCCCACTTGTATCTCCTTTTGCCCAATGACCGCGCTGACATCACCTTTTGTGAAGGTCTCACAGGGGTCTCAAATAAAATATGTGCCCTTAATATTTTGTCTCAAAATCTGATTCTCTTCCCATCTTGTGCATCTCTGTAAAATGTAATTCTATCAACCTTGTTGGTAATACCAAAAATCTTATAGCTACCCTTCAATTGTTTATCTCCCTTCCTTTCCATCCAATTCAGGTATCAATTTGAATTCCAGAATATATCATCACCCATCCATTTTGCCCATTTCCACAGCTATCACCCTACTCCACGTGCAATTCTCTGAAAGCTATAGTTTCAGGCAATAGCTTCCTGAATGGCCTTCCTGACTTGCCTCAGTCTAACCAAATTATGTCGCTCCTCTGCTAGATAGGAAAACGAACATCCGTGGCTTCCCAGTACGTATAAAATCCTGAATCTTTTGCTTGGCTTCCAACATCCTGCATCTCTCCCAACACCACCTTCTCAGGCTCATCTCACAAAAATACCCACCCACCACCCCCACTATCCTTTGACCACATGGGTCTTTAAGCTCCTCCAGGGTACCATCTTATTTGCCACCCAAGAGCCTTCTCACACCTGAGCTTTCTGCCTACGACTCTCTTCTACTTGCCTGGCTCACTTCTACGTGTGCTTTAGCTGTCAGCTCACGTTTTCCTCTGGACAGTTGTCTTCTCTAACATAAGCTATATAAATTAAATCCTTCCTTTATTCTTTGTATTATTATCTCTTATTTGTGTGATTACGTGCTTCTCTCTCCCACCAGACGGTCAGAAATGCATGTGTTTTGCTCACCACTGAAGCTCCAGTCCCAGCACACAATTCCTGGCATAGAGTGGGTGCCCAGGAATATTTTAAAGGAGCAGGAAAAGAAGAAAAAGAGGGAGAGAAAGAGAGAAGGGAAAAGAAGAGATGAGAAAAGAATCAGACAAATATTTTAGGTCAGATAATAAGTTCTGCTCTGATCAAACAAGATAAGGGACTAGGTAGCCCTAAGGAGTGAAAGCTGGAAGGAGATTAAAGTAAGTAAAAGGCAAGATGAGGGGATTTACTGGAACAAGAGCTAATTTCCCTCATGGATTAGAGGTTCTTCATTATTCATTAGACCTGATTACTCCAGGATCTTCCAGAATACTAGGAGAACCTGGTAAAGAATTGAGCTCAGATAAGAGTATGGGACTAAAATTAAATGATGTGCATACTTTATTTATCCTTATTTCTGGGGAGCTGGATAATTTTTTTTATGTTTCACTGGGGGTATTTCACTAAGTCAACATCCTGTGGATATGACGGGATTGTAGAGACAGAGCATGTTCATACATGATGGTGAAGTGTGTGGCCCAGAAAAGAGTATTACAGTTTATTTGATTAGGACTCTTTCAGATTTCGTAAGTTGTCTGGGCCAGGTTGATAGTTACACCCTGCAATCCAAACACAGACAGTATCACCTCTTGGAATAATTGTCTAAGCTTATCTCTCTTCTGATCTGACAGTTCATTAGAGATGGAATTCCAGAGACTTCAACAGGTCTGAAGACAAGAGAAAGGAAGAAAAAAACCAAGTGAGAGTGAGTAGGGCCAGTTCAAGGCTTTAACTACACCTGATTTCTGTTTCGCCATGAAAACGACTGAAAAGCAAGGTTTGACACACTGTGAATACAGACAGTGGATAGTACTTAGCCTAAAGCTTTTGATAGTTCTGTAAGTAAAATATGTGATTTCTCACTTTATCCTTATCTTCTTTCTATCGTGGACTGTATCCTCCGACACGATTTCTTTCCTTATTGACTCACCTATGGGAAAGCTGTCATTCAGAGTGACAGCTAAAAAGCATAAGCTGTCCCATTCCAATTCTAATGTCATATTAACATTTAGCTATTATTAATACAATCACATCTATTTTCTCCCTCCCACTTCAAGTAAGTCTGAGAATCAGGTAAAGGCTGACATTTCAGGCAGAGGTGTTGCCCAAAATAAAATCCGATTCTCTGAGAGTCAAATGATCAGATCTGGTTCATTAGGACCTTTCTGTTACCATGAATGAGGGAGAGAATAAGGGGGGATTTGGCAATGTTTCATGCAATTTCTTCTCAAACTTGTAATTTTGGGAGCAGGGTGCTCCTGTCATTTTACATAGGAAATATTTTCAAGTCAAAAAAAAAAAAAAGCAGAGAAAAATAAAGATGGAATAATTTTGGAATCAAGCTTATCTTCACATTTTAAATAAGCTTTTAAACTCTCTGGCACACCACAGTTTACACCCACTGACATGTCACTGCCCACATTTCTCTGCACTTTTATCTTTAAGAGCATATTTAAGAAGCCACATCTTACAAAAGTAACAGCTAAAGGGTTTATTATTTTTTTAATTCCGTGCCACTTATTAAAAAAATAATGTTTTACTTTTAAGACCAATAAATAATTTAAAATAAACTATTGTAAAAATAGAAACTTAGAATTAACATGTATAGGTATGAGATAGTTTGGGCATGGTTTTGCCTGAGTTTGTCTGTGTGTGTGTGTCTGTGTGTTTGTGTATGTCTTTGTGCCTGTGTGTACGAAAGAGCAACAGAGACAGAGATTCGATGGACTTCCACAATTGATCCCAAAACCATGCTCAGAGATTAAGTCTTGAGTAGGTAACACTGGCACAGAATAAGATTTCCCAGAATACTATTTTCTTATTTTAAAGAAATTATTTGGTATTTTCTAAAAAATTATTCTTTAGGAATCCAGAAAAAGTACTTTTCTCATTAAAGTGTTTTTATTTGCTCCTTTATTATTTATTCATCCAGTCCAGTATTTAGGTTCTTACCATGCTTACAGGCACTTTTCTTGGGGTAAAAAGAGGAATAAGCCGTTCTGATCCCTCAGTGCCAGCTGGGGGGCAGAGAGCCGAGTTTCAGTGAGGACAGCTGCGGGGTGCCGTGACTGCTGCAGAAGCAGCTCCCATGCGATCTGGGAGCTGAAGAAGGATTCATGGAAAAGGCACCTTGAGCTGGTCCTTGAAAAATGGGTAAGAGTTTTTCAGGGAGGCAAGAAGAGGAGTGTGCTCAACTCAGAAGACCCAACATGTGGAAGGGCCCCGAGTGGAGAAAAGCATGATGCTGGGTTCTGCCCCAAGAAGCAATGAAGAAAATGGCAGACAAAGAGGGTGAAGGACCTTTATCCCATGCTAAAGAGTCCTGTGAGACGGAGGATGGCTCGATCCAATTTCTTATCAAGGAAATAATTTCAAGAGCAATTAAAAATGAAACTGGAGTGGGAAAAAGACTGAAGGTGAGAAATTAGAAAAAGACACAGACTTCTCATTCAATATGCAATGACCCCATTCTCCCCAATCCTGACAAAGTGGCAAAGAGATAAAAACTCAAATTAATATATGGTAGCACTGGGAACCTTGCAGCGATTCTAATCAGAATATCAGCATAGTTTTTAATTTCTGAAGATAGGTAGTGTGACGTATATGGTTAAATATCTACCTAAGATTCACGTCCTCCTTCTCCTCTGATGATATATCCCTGTTGCGTTTGTGAAGCTATATGACTATCTCCAGGCGGGACACTTGCTTTCTCACTCTCTCCTGTAGATGAGGGTGGCCATGGAGATGTAAGCAAATATATCTTGCAAGGGCTCTGGGAACATTGTTGTCTTTCTGATAAAAGAAACACCCATGTGGTTGGTGCTTTCTTCTCATCTGGAATGTGGATATGATGGTGGATGCATCAGCAGCCACCTTGTGACCATAAGGAAAGGCCTATACAATCATACAGACGCTCAGTCTAGCATCATTAGGCTATTATCAACCACTGCCAGAAGACACTAACCTTTGAGAAAAATAAACCCATATTTGATTGAAACCCTCCAAGTTGGATTTTCTCTCACTCAAAGGCAAAAGCAATATAGACAGTGAATGGGAACAGTGTGAATACTCGGAAAACATGAGAAATGTAATCTCATAAATTAACTAAGAGCATTTCCATAATGAACTAATTACAATCACCATGAAACACAAATTTCACACATACAGTTTTAGCTGTCAGCCAAACTATCAGTTAAGTATGTAGGAATCTAATTAAACTTTATGCTTAAAGCAGAAAGGAAGAGAAGCTGCTGGTTGGGAACTGGGAAATAAAAGAAGAAACCCAGCATGAGGGAAGGTTTCATAAAATTAGAGACAGGAAGGGGTTGGGGAGAAAGGAGAAGGAAATGTGTCACAACAGAAAATACAGGAAAGGGTAAAAACAAACTCCTCTTTTACTTCTAATAATTAATGAACGATATTAAAGACTTCTCATAAAAGATGAAAACTATCAAATTGACAAATACAGCTACAAACAAAAACTAAATTGTGGCAGACACTGCTAATTTTCATCTCCCTTCTTCCTTAGTAATGTGATTCTGTTTGGAGTGAGGATGTGCTCACCCAAAAGGCAAGATTACTACTAGACTTCTTATTGTGTCTGATAAATCAGCACTTATTTGGTTAAGGGACCCGTATTCGTCAGGTCTAAACAGGAAACGGAACTCGTTCTTCATGTTTCGACGATGAGAATTTAATAGGAAAAAAAGGGAATTAGACACATAGATGATGAGAGCACGTGGAGAGGAGTTTACGAGCACCCTGGACAGAGAGAAGGGAGGGCCAAGTGTTGCTGCGCCCCCGGCAGAAGTGGGAACCAAAATGGGCCTCCCCAGGAGGAGCTGGTGCTCCAGAGCACGTGCAGCCCAGGTGGAATTTACACAAGAGACTGAGATGGGGGTACAGTGCCCGCCACTGCCCCCTTCCGCCTTGGGCACCAAGAAAAGGATTCAGGCTTCTGTGTCATCACATGCCCTTTCCTGGGGGCCTGCGGAAGGATGGGGTGGTGGCCGGGGGCGGGTAGACACAGGGAGAGAGCGCACAAGCTCTCCGGTGTCTCTTCTTATAAGGACACTAATCCTATGGGGTCCGGCACCACCCTTTTACCTCCTTTAATCTCAGTGACTTCCTCAGAGGCCCCTTCTCCAAATACAGTTACACTGGGTATCAAGGCTTCAACCTATGTACTTTGAGGAGACACAAACATTCAATACACAACACAATGAAAGGGAAAGCAACTTTCCCCAACTAATTCAGAAGGTATCTAGCTTAGAATTTCAGATGCACAGATCATCCAATTAAATATATAGCACAGTAACTCCAGTATTACAATAAAAGATAATTGCAGGTAGGGTTTATCTCAGGATGGTTCAACATTAAGAGCTGTACAACTCTAGACTGTGATAAAATTATGCTTTGTATTTCCCCACAATAGACATTTTCTTAGTTTTTAGACAATGACAGAGACAAGGATGTGTAGATAAACAGGGGAAGTAAACGCTTCCCGCCACCTTGACAACTGCAACGCGTTTGCCTTGGAGTTTGCCAGGTCGTTGAAGGTGTTGTGGGTAATTCGTGCTTCACTGCAGGCTTTTGTCCCCTCAGTCAAGGCACTTCCTTTCTGCTGACGTTCCTCATGTGTAAATGCTTTAATCTGATATCAGCACTTTGTGGATACTGTTCCCCTTAAATGCTTAAACTGCACTTACTTGTATAAGTAATGGGTTTAGTGGGTTGGCATATTAGCTGTTAAGCAAGAATCTGTCATTTCTAATAAAAGAAGGTAAAGGCCAGTCAATTGCAGATTAAATAACCTACCAACAACTCACTTTACATGGAATTTGAGATTTCAGAGTTAAAATGGAACTTAGTATTATACAGAAAGAGTCACTCTCAAGGTGATTGGCTTTTTTTATACACAAATATTTTTTTCTATTAAAGGTTGAAGATCTTCATTTATTCTTTATCCCTGCAGGCAAATCCCTGATCCAGGCTTTAGTCATCTTCATCCTGCATTACTTTAGAACCTTCTGTACTACAAAACTAGCACTGGCTCTCATGTTTTTTTTGTTTTTGTTTTTATCACTGTTAAAAGCTACCTGTTTATTTTTTCTTTTAAATGTATTGTTCAACTTTAAAACCAGTGTTTGGGTTAGATACTGTCCTTTGTCCTCTCTATAAATCTATAAATTTATAATGGGTAAACTGAGACACAGAGAGTTCAGGGGTTTGTCTAAGTGCTCAGATACAGAACGTGAAGGACCTGGGAATCAAAGGTAGGCAGTCTGATTCCTAATCCAAGCTCACAACTCTGTTTTCCATCACCAGAAGAACTTTAATTCTAGGGGAAGCTAACTGCTTTCCCCAACCCAACTGTACCTAAGGAGTTGGAGGAACTCAGTGATGATCAGGGTCAGCGTGGGTCCTCGAGGGGTTCCCAGCTGTCTGGTAGGAAGCAGTGCACTAATTCCGTTGCCTGTCTTTAAAAGATACTCTTATTGAGCTCTAGGGTTTTGACCCCTTAATTACTGGGGGCCAAGACCATAAGTTTATGAGTTTCTCTGTTAACATGTGTTTGTTTGTTTGTTTGTTGCCCTGGTGGCTCTTACTGTGGAAATAAGAATCTGTTTACATTGTAGACATCTTTTCATTCTGGGAGTGATGCTCAAGATGAAGCTGAAATAATACAAAGGCAAATATATCAGCTGAGGTGTTGTCCGGACCATACAGATAGGGGCTGTCACTGCCAGTCTCGGAATTGTGAGTGGGGAGAGGAGGCCTGGCAACTTCCATGCTTAGGAATGCTTCTGGCTAAAACTTTAATGGTATGAATAAGAGCTTGTACATGGGCATCCTCTTATGGTAGAATGACTGGGCGCGTGGGACTGAGACCAGTTTGTGGGCACAGATAAAAGGAACTGAGGAGAGAGCGCTCTCACCTGTCCCTAGAGGAGCCCTGCCCAGTGGACTTGCTCCAGGTCTGGAAATGTTCTCCAGCTGTGCTGTTTAACGTGTAACCACTCATCAGAGGTGGCCATTGAGCACCTGAAAGGTGGCCAGTGGGATCAGAGAACTGATTACTTACATATTATCTGTTTATTAATTTAAATTTAAATAGACATGTGTGTCAAGTGGCTACTGTATCATATAGCGCAGGTCTAGAGCACAGGTTCTCAAGCTTCAAACTTTTCTGTGCTGGGAGAGAAGTGAAGAGAAAGGGATGGAGGAAGGACACTCCAGGCCCAGGAGTTGGAACCCAGCATCTGGCGGTGAAATAACAGCAAGGCTGGACCTTCTCAAACTTGTTCAATTAGAGTGTCCTTGGGGTCTCGGCTTATTTTTTCTTCACCGCAGCTCTAAACCAAGAGAAGTACCTAACCATCCCCTGGGCTACATAGTTAGGTCCAAACAATGCAGTCATGTTCATGGGATGCTCAACAGATGTCCCTGTGCTTCCCTCAAACGTTTAAACTATGCTAAGGTTCCCTTGAGAGTGTGTTGTGAAGCCTGGAGAGACCCATGAAGCCAGGCCATGGGATCCCCTACTGGATGGGAACAATTTCACAGAATATGAACATCAGACACAGTCACTCCAGGACCATGTTGGGACAAGACCAAACCCAGGACACCCTGCTTCCACAGTAGCGACCAAACATCTCTCCCTCCTGACCAGTACGAGCCCTACTGCCCGTGACACCTTCAGCCCCACTTCATTGCCCTCCCTCCTACATAAACAAGGCTAAGATGCTCAACCATCAAATCACCACTGCTTCCTGGCAATTAATCCAAAATTAATTTCCTGACATTCTCCCCCAAAATCAAAATTTCAAACTGCATGACAAGCCCACCAGCACACGCTTCCTGAGACACCCTATGGTTGCCCACAGTGTAGGAGCACGTTAACAGACCTAGCTTTGGCCGCAAGTGTGTTTCTGGTCTGGTGGTCTCTGGACACTAGGGTTTATCAGATGGATTCTAAAACTTCCTGTCACATGACAGTTTATATGAGAAGCATCCTTGTGGTGTAATAAAGGAATGATGTCCCCCTTTGTAACTTCACTTGTAGAGGGATACATGGGTCTCTGTGTGAGTCAAGAACCATTGCTTTGGGACGTCCCTGCTGGCACAGTGGTCGAGAATCTGCCTGCCAATGCAGGGGACACAGGTTCGAGCCCTGGTCCAGGAAGATGCCACATGCTGCGGAGCAACTAAGCCCGGGTGCCACAAGTACTGAGCCTGCGCTCTAGAGCCCACAAGCCCCGACTACTGAGCCCGCGCAAAATTACTGATTCCACATGCCGCAACTACTGAGCCCACGTGCCAAGAGCCCGTGCTCCGCAACAAGAGAAGCCGCCGCAATGAGAAGCCCGCGCACCGCAATGAAGAGTAGCCCCCACTCACCACAACTAGAGAAAGCCCGCGCACAGCAACGAAGCCAAAAAAAAAAAAGGAACCATTGCTTCAGTCTTTTGCAACAGTAGATTGGAAGTAATAGTTCTCACCTCTTTCCATTTTGTGACCTAACAAATACTTTCTTTAATAAAAGGGTCGTTCAATTACCTCCTTCAATGGCTTCTTTTGAGAGACTGAATATACAAACAAACAATATCCAGGCCGTATATAAAAACAGAATCTGACCCACAGTCTGCAGCTACTATTGCAGGAAATCAACCCATTGTCTATGGTAACCATCCCAGGAAGCCAGCCTCTAATCCAGAAGTAGGACTTGTAGGAATCAGACCATTTTAGCAATATGGTCCAGGAAGGCAAATAATAACCCCTGTACAGTCAGCCTAAAATGGCCAGGAATTAATTAATAACTGACAGCTTCCCCTAATTTTTGTCCCGGCTCCCAACTTTGGACCAATGAGAGAAAGCCAAATATGCATCCCTAACCAATCACAAAGGATGCCCCCCTTGAAGCTCACACACCACTGGTTCTCACCCCCCAGCTCCACAGCCAACAGCCTCTACGCAGGGCACGCCTGAAGCCTTCCCTTTGTTAGACAGCTTTTCCTCTTCTGAGTCTGCTCAAACACAAAGGATGGGTAGCTGGCTCCCCTGCCTTAGTGAACTTGAATGAATAGCTTTTGCCTTTTCTCATTTGGTTGGTCTCCATCTATTTCCACACCTATAATTAAAATCCTACTGTATATTTCAAAACCCACCCTCCAGGATGATCGCACCAACTTATATAACCATGGATGTGCTTCAGATTTCTGTTTCCCTACAGCCTCACTAAATCCTAGGATTTATCAATCTTTTCAATCTGGCCAATCTGTTAATAGGCATTGGCTCATGATTTTATGTGAATTTATTTGATTCGCAGGAGGTGAACATCTTTTCACATGGTTATGGGCCATCTGTATTTCCTTCTTTGTAAATTGCCTGTTCTTGTATTTGGCCCATTTCACGGGAAGATAAGAACTTTGAGGCCAAGTTCCAACTCTATAATTACTGCCTATTTCATCTAATTGATTCTTATAATTTTCTACTGTACGCCCAGTAGAAATCCAGCTGAGAATGTTGTGTTTGAAGAGCTATGCCTTGCAGGGAATTCCCATCAAGAAACTGGGTATTACTAGACCTAAGAAGTAAAACCTATGTCCATAAAAGAGACGTGAAATCCAATCCCAGGGAGAATATGAGTGCCAGATCTGGACAGCCCCAGGGGACATTTCTGACCAAAGAAACATGCAGCTTTAGTGTATGAGGCTGTATGGATACCAGGGCCTGTTAGAGCTCATCTGAGCATCAGACTTCAGTCACTGGAGTTCATAATGGTCCACCCTGCCATGCAACAATGTCCTGCAGCCTGTAAGGATGAGTAGGAAGCCCTAGACATTGTTCAAGGCATCATTTAACAATCCACTGCACCACCAGCCAATCCTGATTGATTCTCCAGGGAGGGGAGACAGGATGGAGCAAATGCAACAAGGAATTGAGCTAAGGGTGATTTAACTCCGGAAATGATGGCGAATACAAAGGGATTTGGCTTTGTCACACACTATAGAATGAGATGCTTTCCAGTTGCTTGTAAAATTACGACACTGTCAAGTGGGTTATCATTTCACTTTATGGTTTCAACTAAATGAAGGAAGTTCTCCTCTCGGATTCTGCTGGTCCCCTGTGAGCTGAACCATTCCTTCCTACACGTACTGGGTTTATTTCAGAACCTTGGCACTAATGGGATTCTAGATTCTAGATCTAGTAAAAAAAAAAAAGAGTTTAAACCACAAACACAACGTGTCAAACCTTATGTTTTTGATCTTATCTGAAAGAATAACTCCCTTTTTCTCTGGCTTCCCTCACTTTCCTCCCCTTAAAGAAGACTCTCAGGCCCTTTGCAACGTCATATTTTTGTATACATTAGGAGATATTCTGAGTCTTCTTTCTAAAAAGGCCAGACCATTTTCACGAATAGAAAGTTAGAGTGAAACTGGTACCTGAAGGAAGCAAATGGAACGGTAAACCTGGCTCATTAAAATATATAAAACTCCACCTAAATGGGCAGAAGAAAAAGGAGTTAGGCCATATGAACAGATAAATCACAACTATAAAGAAAGTGATGGGCCTCCCTGGTGGCGCAGTGGTTGAGAGTCTGCCTGCCGATGCAGGGGACGCGGGTTCGTGCCCCGGTCCGGGGGGATCCCGCATGCCGCGGAGCGGCTGGGCCCGTGAGCCACGGCCGCTGAGCCTGCGCGTCCGGAGCCTGTGCTCCGCAACGGGAGAGGCCACCACGGTGAGAGGCCCGCGTACCTCACAAAAAAAAAACCAAAAACAAACAAACAAACAAGAAAAAGAAAGTGCTGTTTTGCCTGTATTGGTGTGCTGCAAATTCAAATTGATTAGCCATATCCTGTCAAGAAAACGGATTGAACAAATCAATGAATTATGAGTAGAACTGATTAAACCGGCATCATAATTACAGTGAAGTATGTTACAGAAGCTCGCAAGTGCTTGGGCTTCACAACAGAACCGTCAGCAGGATCCTGGATCGTGTATCTGCTTACTGTTCTTTCTGGACACAGAAATCTTTTGCTAAAACCATATCAGAAAGGTAGATAATTCAGTTCAGGCTAATGAGGAGTTAACTGTCATTTTCATTAAGAAAACTAGATTAATTAGTAAAAAAAATCATTCTCAACTTTACAGTAATTTAAACCATTAAAACAAAAGGAAATATGTGCTCAGTAAAAACAAACAAAAAATCATTCATGACCAAATTCTCCAGAGATGTTGACAAATCCATCTACTGCCCTTTAGTCACAGAGTTCGTGTGTAGGTCTCTCAGCTGAAAGATGCTGAAAATCTCAAACGACACTTTTAAGGCCCAGGCGGCCACGTTTCTGAAGGGATTTAGAAGAGGGTAAGTTTTTCTAGTTAAGGAATTCATGCCCAGCTAGAGAACTGAATTTACAGAGTTAAAACCACACTGTTGGGAAAAGGAGAGCTTAATTTGGGGAAGGACCATGAGCTAGTTTCCTCCAGGGCCTACCACTGGCTGGTTTTCCTTGGACTCGGAGCTGTCTCTGATGTAGCTATGATGAAGAGCAGAGACATTTAATTCAAAGTTATCTCTGCAGCCATACTCTGACATTTTGTTTTACATCTTTATTGGAGTATAATTGCTTTACAATGGTGTGTTAGTTTCTGCTGTATAACAAAGTGAGTCAGCTATACATATACATATATCCCCATATCCCCTCCCTCCCAGCCTCCCTGTCCCACCCCTCTAGGTGGTCACAAAGCACCGAGCGGATCTCCCTGTGCTATGTGGCTGCTTCCCACTAGCCACCCATTTTACATCTGGTAGTGTATAGACGTCAGTGCCACCCTCTCACCTCGCAGTACTCCGACACTTTTAAATGCATGCACTGAGAAGTCGTGCCGAGTCTGTTTTTTCCCAGCTACAATAGCCACCCTTTCTATTTGCAATTTACTTTACACAAATGAAGGTTTCCTAAATTGAGAAAATTTAACTTTGTTGAAATATCCTGGAAAGCGCTAATAAAAATTGTACAACCACCGTTGGAAATTAATTCAAAGAACATAATGAATAATTAAGAATATCTTTCTCTCAACCTTCCAGAAATGCCCCATGGATCCAAGGAAGACCATAGGCTTTGTCCCGTCTCAGGAGTAAAAATGGGTCAAAATAAATGTTATTTGTATTTAAGTTATTTATTTGGGAGAAGGGAATCTAGATAAAATAGAAACAAAGTAAACTATTGCAAGGGACTCTTTAAACAGTGTTACTAAGACAGGCTGGTTAAAGAACAACCTCACATACCGCCCCAAATAAGCCAAAAAATGATTCAGCAACTTTGACGCCAAGACTGTGACTTTACATAATTTAATGAACTTTAAGTGCAGTGAAATGGTAAAGCATTTTTACTCAAATATCTATTTCAGCAATTTGAGCTACTGAGTGAGGGAAAAAAAGAAGTCCACAATGACCTTGCTTAGGTGTTAATCTTGAGCTTCCTATTAAATTAATGGGTGACTGTTATTTATTTGCATTTGTAATACAAATCCAACTCTAGAAAGGTGTTGGCATCTTCACGTTTTCTTTACAAAGGAAACAAAAAGCTTATATATTAGTCAAATGACTGATTCTCCCCAATCTGAATATTGTAGTCTATTCTCATCGCTCCTTTTCCCTTTCTCAAAGTCTGCCTCTGTGAAGAGAGTGAGGGAATCAATGAACTGTATTCTTTTAAAATAATAATAGTAACAGACAAGCCACAACAACAAGAATTTCCTTCCCTGAGCACCTTGGCTGTCCCTGGAGGGAACTGGGGAGAAGAAAGAGATGCATGATGAGGTTTTCCTTTGGGCGTCATATAAAGAGGTTATTTTAAAAGACTTATTCAACTAACATCTTAGTTTTTTAAAAAATTGTGTGTTTATTGTTTAAAAAATAAAATATAGATAGACAAAGAGAGTAATAGCAGGGAAGAAAGAGGAAGCCACCCAGCATCCGCCCAGCCAGAGAAAACCATTTCTAAACATGAAAATAAAAATACTGCCCATTCTTTTTAATTTCTATATTTCTATTTAACAGTATATTGTGAATATCTTGCCAAGTCAGAAAATTTATTTCTATCCCTGCATTTTAATGAGCACATAGTACAACCTGGCAGGGATTTCTTCAACCGTCCATCTATGTTAAACCCTTAAGAGCATTCCCATCTGCAGTCTGTCACAAAAAGACGGTGACGCTTTCTCTGTAGCTGCTTTATTGTATGAACATCTCCAATTATTTCCATCTCTTAATAAATACGGACAAATGGCTTTCAGAAAGTTTATGCAAATTTATATGCCTACCAGGAGCATAAGAGAGTCCTACATCCCCATATCCTTATCGACATAGTTAGTATTCTTATTAATCTTCCCCATTTTGTAGGTAAAATGTATCTCTCACATTTCATTTTCACTTCCTAAAGGTAAGCTGGAACAACTGCAGGTATTTATTAGCCACTGAGTTTAAAAGAATCTGGTAGCATATATGTGGGCGACTGTCCTCTAATTGTAGGTGAGCATACTGAGGGTCTATTTCCCACCAAAGAATAAGAGAATACAGAGCCTACAGTTTTATTAGGTGACAAAATTATGTTAAAATACATTTCATTTTGGCAACAAAAACATAGACACCCCCCACATATGTTTAGCAGTTTAAAGAACAGATGAGCAGATGAACAAAATACAACTATTCTCCCTATCAAACGGATTTATAAACTGAAAGGCAGTAAAATATTGATCAATGAATGGAGACCCATTCATTGGGTCATTCCAGCCTCGTAATACTTCCAGGTGCATCTGCTGGAGAAGATTCATGATTCTCTCGGCACATTTTTTTAGGATTCTTAACCAATTCTTAACCAAGTAAGGAAGACTAGCAGATTAAGAGCAAAAAATATCACATCTGCTGTGCTGTGGAAAGTGGGGTAAGGATGCAGCTTGCAGGACTCGATACTTGACATGCCCAAGCCACAAGGGAGTAAACCGGACAGCAGGAGACCAGCTGAGGAAGGGCTCACACCATCAGCTCCTAAGTAAAGAGCATCAAGGGCAGCCCAGCCCCTCAAGGGAAGGGAAGGGCAGGGGCTCTACCCAGTTGCTATGAAATCAGATGACTAGGAAAAAATAAAACAGACTAAACAAATTGTCTCAAAAATAAAAAAGGAGCCACAATTGTTCCTTTAAAGTTTGTTTAATTAGTAACAACTTTGTTCTATAGAATTTTTATACATCTAGAAAATATTCAACTAGGCGAAAACAAACATTCTTTCTTAAGCATCTCCTAGCAAATGTTTGACATGCTTGTATTAAATGAAATTATAAGAACCAGAAAGTGAAAATAAGATGACAAATGAAAATAGACACATGTCTTGGAATGAACTTGTGGTGAACAGTCCCACAGGACGATCACAAAGGCCCAGCTTGCCTTTGTGGGTTTGCTTGCCTTGGTGGATATCAGCAGCACAGGAATTCAGGAGGGCTTTTGGCCAATCCCTGGGTTCCCCCAGGATACACAGAAGGAAGGTTTCTCATATCAAGAAGCTTTAAAAATGTTAGGCTTGAGTGGAGCTAAATCTGATTATTTGATGGCCTGGAAATTTATGGACTTTTTCAAAGAATGGATGGTAGCTTTCAATTTTATAACGCTGTAATTAAAAAATACTTTCACATGCATGAATTGTCAGGGGGCATTGGGTCATCATTTCTGAGCTGGAGAAACTGAGTCACAGTGTTGCTACGTGACTCAGCAGAGCCATGGTTTTATGACAGAGTTAGGACTCAGATTCACACATTTTGATTCCCTCAATCCAACTTTACTTCCATTACATCTTAGCCAATTCACATTCAAGTTGAAATAAATTGTGTAATAAACTTCAACTTTTTTCCTTACCCTTTCCTTCTACCTTCAACCAACCATTTACAAAGTCTATCAGGGTGTTTGTTGAACACCCCAATTTTCTGACTACTTAAAAGGCAAGAGTTTGCTTTTATCTAACCCCGATTATTGGGAGGCAAAGAAATGAAATTTGACCTTCAGAAGTTTTCTAAGATGACAAGCAGCTCCAAACTGCTACCCTTTTTCCTTTTTATTCTTTTTTTTTTTTTCTTTTTTGGCATCCTTCTCAGAGGTAGAGGGGTAGAGGTGAAATTAATGTAACTGCTGGCTATATCAAGTGGCTAATGGAGGAAATCAATTTCAAACTAAGATTTACCTTATTGATGAATTCCAAAGATAAGACCATAGTCTTTTATGATTAATATTTGCTGGGCGCAATGTGTCATTTTATAAATAATATAAATTGCATCTGATTTGACTGAAAATGAAATCCATATCATCTAGCATTCCACTAAAACATAAGGACAGCCAGATTTGAAGGAGAGATTTTGTTTCTGTTTTAATAGAAAAAGAATTCAATTTCCACTTTTATAGACATCTCCTGAGACTTTCATAAGAATGTAATAGTTACTATGAATGAACCTGAGGCAAACTATTTTTAACTAATCAAGGCAATTTGATGGATTATGAATAAGGGGAAATTTTTGGAGGGTTTTAAGCGTGTTGGGTAATATTATGAGTTCAATTTTAGGATACTGGGATGGAGATGCTTCTAAGACATTCATGGGAAATACTATATATGTATCCAAAACACTGACCCAGCATTCAGAATAAACATCTCCGCAGGAGAGTAAAGTAGGAAATACTCTGCATTTCAGTAATCGAGGCTGTAGGTGTATATGAGATTGCCTAAGAGGAGGGCAAAGTGAAAAGAAAAGGCAGCCTAAAACCAAATCTAGAAAAACACCAATGTTTAAAGAATGGACAGAGACAAATCACCTGGTTATGGGGGAGAGGGAGGGAGAGTGTGGTAGGAAGAGAGTCACAAAAGCCAAGAGAGAAAGGAGTGCTCACCTGTGTTGAAGATGATGGAAAAGCCAAGTCTGCAATTAGTGAGGGCCCCCCGCTGGCTTCATGGAAGTCGGTATTATTGGGTCCCCTAAAAATGTCAGGATCAGCTGAGGAGTGGGGCAGAAGCGGAAGAGATGAGCGACATTGAAGAGTGAGTGACATTGAAGAGTGAGTGACAAAGAAAATTAGCTGCACCACCATTCTTTGTTATTGTACTGCTCCATACAGCTTGCAGAATCTTGGTTCCCAGGCCAGAGGTCGGGCCCGAACTCCTATGGTGGGAGCTCCGAGTCCAAACCACTGGACTAACAGAGAACCTCAGACCCCAGAGAATATTAATCAGAGTGAGGCCTTCTGGAGTTCCTCATCTCAGCACCAAGACCTGGCTGTATCCAACCGCCTGCAAACTCCAGCACTGGACGCCTCAGACCAAACAACCAGTGAGACAGGAACACAGCCCCAGCCACCAAAAGGAAAAAAGGAAACGACAAAAAATATGTTACAGGCGAAGGAGCAAGGTAAAAGCCTACAAGACCAAATAAACGCAGACGAAATAGGCAAGTTACCTGAAAAAGAATTCAGAGTAGTGATAGTAAAGATGATCAAAAATCTTGGAAACAGAATGGAGAAAATACAAGAAACATTCAACAAAGATCTAGAAGAACTAAGAAGAAAACAAACAGGGATGAACAACACAATAGCTGAAATTAAAAATACTCTAGAAGGAATCAATAGCAGAATAACTGAGGCAGAAGAACGTTTAGGTGAGCTGGGAGATAAAATGGTGGAGATCACTGCCAGGGAGCAGAATAAAGAAAAAAGAATGAAAAGGGTTGAGGACAGACTCAGAGACCTCTGGGACAACATCAAATGCACCAACATTCTAATTATAGGGGTCCCAGAAGAAGAAGAGAAAAAGAAGGAGTCTGAGAAAATATTTGAAGAGATTATAGTCAAAAACTTCCCTAACATGGGAAAAAAAGTAGTCAATCAAGTCCAAGAAGCGCAGAGAGTCCCATATGGGATAAACCCAAAGAGAAACACGCCGAGACACATATTAATCAAACTATCAAAAATTAAATACAAAGAAAACATATTAAAAGCAGCAAGGGAAAAGCAACAAATAACATACAAGGGAATCCCCATAAGGTTAACAGCTGATCTTTCAGCAGAAACTCTGCAAGCCAGAAGGGCGTGGCAGGACATATTTAAAGTGATGAAAGGGAAAAACCTACAACCAAGATTACTCTACCCAGCAAGGATCTCATTCAGGTTCAATGGAGAAATCAAAAGATTTACAGACAAGCAAAAGGTATGAGAATAGAGCACCACCAAACCAGCTCTAACAAATGCTAAAGGAACTTCTCTAAGCGGGAAACCCAAGAGAAGAAAAAGACCCACAAAAACAAACCCAAATCAATTAAGAAAATGGTAATAGGAACATACATATCGATAATCACCTTGAATGTAAATGGATTAAATGCTCCAACCAAAAGACAGACTGGCTGAATGGATACAAAAACAAGACCCTTATATATGCTGTCTACAAGAGACCCACTTCAGACCTAGGGACACATACAGACTGAAAGTGAGGGGATGGAAAAAGATATTCCATGCAAATGGAAATCACAAGAAAAGTGGAGTAGCAATACTCACATCAGATAAAATAGATTTTAAAATAAAGACTGTTACAAGAGATAAGGAAGGACACTACATAATGATCAAGGGATTGACCCAAGAATAAAACATAACAATTATAAATATTTATGCACCCTCCATAAGAACACCTCAATACATAAGGCAAATACCTAAGGCTAACAGCCATAAAAGGAGAAATTGACAGTAACACAACAATAGGGGGGACTTTAACACCCCACTTACACCAATAGACAGATCATCCAGACAGAAAATAAATAAGGAAACACAAGCTTTAAATGACACAATAGACCAGATAGAATTAATTGATAGTTTTAGGGCATTCCACCCGAAAGCAGAAGAATACACTTTCTTCTCAAGTGCACATGGAATGTTCTCCAGAATAGATCACATTTTGGGTCACAAATCAAACCTTGGAAAATCTAAGAAAATTGAAATCATATCAAGCATTTTTTCCAACCACAACGCTATGAGACTAGAAATTAATTACAGGAAAATAAAAACAGTAAAAAACACAAATACATGGAGGCTAAACAGTACACTGCTAAAGAACCAAGCAATCACTGAAGAAATCAAAGAGGAAATCAAAAAATACCTAGAGACAAATGACAAGGAAATCACGGTGATCCAAAACCTATAGGACGTAGACAAAGCAGTTCTAAGAGGGAAGTTCATAGAAATTCAGGCTCACCTCAAGAAGCAAGAAAAATCTCAAATAAACAATCTAACCTTACACCTAAGGCAACTAGAAAAAGAAGAACAAAGAAAACCCAAAATTAGTGGAAGGAAAGAAATCATAAAGATCAGAGCAGAAATAAATGAAATAAAAACAAAGAAAACAATAGCAAAGATCAATACAACTAAAAGCTGATTCTTTGAGAATATAAGCAAAATTGATAAATCTTTATCCAGACTCATGAAGAGAAAAAGAGAGAGGATGAAAATCAATAAAATTAGAAATGAAAAAGGAGAGATTACAACTGACACCGCAGAAATACAAAAGATCATAAGAGACTACTACAAGCAACTATGTGCCAATAAAATGGACAACCTGAAAGAAATGGGCAAATTCTTGGAAAAGTACAACCTTCCAAGATTGAAGCAGGAAGAATTAGAAAATATAAACAGACAAATCACAGGTAATGAAATTGAAACTGTAATTAAAAATCTTCCAACAAACAAAAGTCCAGGACCAGATGGCTTCACAGGCAAATTCTACCAAACATTTAGAGAAGAGTTAACACCTATCCTTCTCAAACTCTTCCAAAAAACGGCAGAGGGAGGAACACTCCCAAACTCGTTCTGTGAGGCCACCATCACCCTGATACTAAAAGCAGACAAAGATGTCACAAAAAAAGAAAATTATAGACCAATATCACTGATGAACATAGACACAAAAATCCTCAACAAAATGCTAGCAACCAGAATCCAACAACACATTAAAAGGATCATACACCATGATCAAGTGGGATTTATCCCAGGGATGCAAGGATTCTTCAATATATGCAAATCAATCAATGTGATACACCATATTAACAAACTGAAGGATAAAAACCATATGATCATCTCAACAGATGCAGAAAAAGCTTTTGACAAAATTCAACACCAATTTATGATAAAACCTTTCCAGAAAGTGGGCATAGAGGGAACCTACCTCAACATAATAAAAGCCATATACAACAAACCCACAGCAAACATCATTCTCAATGGTGAAAAATTGAAAGCATTTCCTCTAAGATGAGGAACAAGACAAGGACGTCCACTCTCACCACTATTATTCAACATAGTATTGGAACTCATAGCTACAGCAATCAGAGAGAAAAAGAAATAAAAGGAATACAAATTGGAAAAGAAGAAGTAAAACTGTCACTATTTGCTGATGACATGATACTATACATAGAAAATCCTAAAGATACCACTAGAAAACTACTAGAACTAATCAATGAATTTGGTAAGGTTGCAGGATACAAAACTAATGCACAGAAATCTCTTGAATTCCTATACACTAACAACAAAAGATCAGAAAGAGAAATTAAGGAAACAATCCCATTTACCATCATGACAAAAAGAATAAAATACCTAGGAATAGACCTACCTAAGGAGGCAAAAGACCTGTACTCAGAAAACTATAAAACACTGATGAAAGAGATCAAAGATAACATAAACAGATGGAGAGATATACCATGCTCCTGGATTGGAAGAATCAATATTGTGAAAATGACTCTACTACCCAAAGCAATCTACAGGTTCAATACAATCCCTACCAAACTACCAATGGCATTTTTCACAGAACTAGAACAAAAAATTTCATAATTTGTATGGAAACACAAAAGATCCTGAATAGCCAATGCAATTCTGAGATAGAAAAACGGATCTGGAGGAATCAGGCTCCTGACTTCAGACTATACTACAAAGCTACAGTAATCAAGACAGTATGGTACTGGCACAAAAACAGAAATATAGATCAATGGAACAGGATAGAAATCCCAGAGATAAACTCACGCACATATAGTCATCTTATCTTTGATAAAAGAGGTGAGAATATATAATGGAGAAAAGACAGCCTCTTCAATAAGTGGTACTGGGAAAACTGGACAGCTACATGTAAAAACATGAAATTAGAACACTCCCTAACACCATACACAAAGATAAGCCCAAAATGGATTAAAGACCTAAATGTAAGGCCAGACACTATAAAACTCTTAGAGGAAAACATAGGCAGAATAGTCTATGACATAAATAACAGCAAGAACCTTTGTGACCCACCTCCTAGAGTAAGGGAATTAAAAACAAAAATAAACAAATGGGACCTAATGAAACTTCAAAGCTTTTGCACGGCAAAGGAAACCATAAACAAGACGAAAAGACAACCCTCAGAATGGGAGAAAATATTTGCAAACAAAGCAACTGACAAAGGATTAATCTCCAAAATATACAAGCAACACATGCAGCTTAATATCACAAAAAACAAACAACCCAATCCAAAAATGGGCAGAAGACCTAAATAGACATTTCTCCAAAGAAGATATACAGATTGCTAACAAACACATGAAAGGATGCTCAACATCACTAATCATTAGAGAAATGCAAATCAAAACCACAATGAGGTATCACCTCACACCAGTCAGAATGGCCGTCATCAACAAATCTACAAACAATAAATGCTGGAGACGGTGTGGACAAAAGGGAACCCTCCTGCACTGCTGGTGGGAATGTAAATTGATACAGCCACTATGGAGAACAGTATGGAGGTTCCTTAAAAAACTAAAAACAGAACTACCATATGACCCAGCAATCCCACTACTGGGCATATACCCTGAGAAAACCATAATTCAAAAAGAGTCATGTACCACAATGTTCATTGCAGCACTATTTACAATAGCCAGGACATGGAAGCAACCTAGATGTCCATCAACAGATGAATAGATAAAGAAGATGTGGCATATATATATATATATATATATATATATATATATATATATATATGATGGACTATTACTCAGCCATAAAAAGGAATGAAATTGAGTTATTTGTAGTGAGGTGGATGGACCTACAGTCTGTCATACAGAGTGAAGTAAGTCAGAAAGAGAAAAACAAATACTGTAGGCTAATGCATCCATACGGAATTTTAAAAAGCGGTACTGATGAACATAGTGGCATGGCAGGAATAAAGACACAGACATAGAGAACAGACTCAAGGGCACGGGGGTGGGGGAGGGGAAGCTGGGATGAAGTGAGAGAGTGGCATGGACATATATACACTACCAAGTGTAAAACAGTTAGTGGGAAGCTGCTGCATAGCACAGGGAGATGAGCTCGGTGCTTTGTGACCACCTAGAGGGGTGGGATAGGGAGGGTAGGAGGGAGGCTCAAGAGGGAGGGGATATGGGGATATATGTATATGTAGAGATGATTCACTTTGTTGTACAGCAGAAACTAACACAACATTGTAAAGCATTTATACTCCAATAAAGATATGAACAAAAATATATAGACAGATAGGAATAGAAGGGAAGATTCGTCTATCCAAATGAAAGTGAGGCCACACAGTTTTCCTTCACTTCACATTAGCCTGGATTCCTTCTCCACCACCTGATTTCTCCAAGTTGTGACCTTTGAGAGCTCTGGCTGGGCAGGGGTGGGTGGCTATCTGCACAATTCTCCTGTCCAACAAAATACACTCTCCACCTACTCTGCTTCTCCCCCAGAGCGTAATTTCAGACATCATATCATTTCATCCTTAAATTTTACATTTGCATCTCCAAAAGATAAGGACTCAAAAATAACTGAAATATTATTATCTTCTTAAAATTAATATTAACTAACTCCATACTATCCTTAAAATGTCCATGCAGTATTCAAATTTTCCCCACTGCAAAAAAAAAAAAAGAAAAAAATTTATACAGTTTAAGATCCAAATAACCTTCGTTGTTTGATATGCTTACTTTCAATCCACAGTATCTCCCTTCTCATTTGTGCTGTTTTATTCTGTTTGGTTTTGCTTTTTTTCACAAATTATTTGTTGAAGAAGCCAGACTATTTGCTCCATAGAATTTCCTCCAGCCAAATTCTCTAGAATGTTTATCGCTGTGGTTTTATTTAACATATTCTTCTTTGTATTTCCAGAAAATTGGTAGATTAGGGTAGACAATTGGTCAGACTGGTTTGACTTTTTTGGCAATAATACTCCATAGACAGCGTAGTATACACTCATCGGGGTCACAATATGTGTTGTTGTTTTTCTTTTCATGAGATTTTTAGCCATTGATGATGGCTACGAATTACGTAGATTCATTACTTCATTAAGTGTTGCAAAAAAAGCCATGTTCTACATCTGTCATTTCTTCTTCCTTTATTATGTGGAATAATTCCATGAAGAGAAAGCCTTGCTCAGCAACAAACTGTCTGCTTGCCTTGAGGTACACTTCATATAGAAAAAAACACATTTAATGTCCTTCGATCCGCTGCAATAACCATCTTTATTGATGGTCAAGTCCAAATGACAAAGACTGGTAGCCTTTCATAACTACCTTGCTTTCTGATATAACAAGCTGTCCAGCCTCATTTGTACACTGGACCTAGAATTAGCTGTTTCTCTCAGGACTTCTCCCTTTAAATGGGAAATGACAGAGGCTACAACCTGGGTGTTAGGAGTTACTAAACCTTTGAGCACTGTTTCAGCTTAACTGATTCTTTTCTAAACACTTTAACCACATTTGATTTTCTTCCTTCATTTTGCCCTCGATGGTGACAGTACGATAGCTCTTCCCAAAGTACACAGACATTTTCTTCCCATGGAGAATTAGTGATGCAGACAGACCGACCCCACTGAGAAGGTTCGGGGAAAATATTCGTGGCACAGAGCAGTGACATAGCTTCTTAGAATAAACTTCTCCAGCTGTGCTCTGAAGTAGGTTGTCCTTTTCAGTCATCCTCTGTTTTGGGGGTGAAGTTTAAGAGTTACATCACGGTGTCTAGTTACTGTTCTTTGACTCACGCCTCTCGCCCACCCCTTTATGAAACTGTAGTGTCCTCTACACACCCACAGGAGCCCCGAGCTCAGTCACTTAATGAAATGGTAGCGTCAGCCAGATCAAGGATTGTAAAACGACTTAAAAGGGTTTGATGTACTGTGTCTTAAGCTACATTGGTCTATAGCATTTAAACCATTCTGACTTGAATGAGACTCTGGCCCTGCCAGGAAAATTAGTCTTTTATGATCCTGAAGATGAGAAATGCTTTCTCTCTCTAAAGGTTCGCACATATACAGAAGACAATGTGTACGTTTAAAGTAATAATAAGCATTTTTTTGCTGGAGAAGGTATGGAGAAAGGGGAACCCTATTGCACTCTTGGTGGGAATGTGAATTGGTACAGCCACTATGGAGAACAGTATGGAGGTTGCTTAAGAAACTAAAAATAGAACTACCATATGACCCAGCAATCCCACTACTGGACATATAGCCTGAGAAAACCATAATTCAAAAAGAGTCATGTACCACACTGTTCATTGCAGCTCTATTTACAATAGCCAGGACATGGAAGCAACCTAAGTGTCCACTGACAGATGAATAGATAAAGAAGATGTGGCACATATATATATATATATATATATATATATATATATATAATGGAATATTACTCAGCCATAAAAAGGAATGAAATTGAGTTATTTGTAGTGAGGTGGATGGACCTACAGTCTGTCATACAGAGTGAAGTAAGTCAGAAAGAGAAAAACAAATACTGTATGCTAACACATATATATGGAATCTAAAAAAAAGGTCATGAAGAACCTAGCGGCAGGACGGGAATAAAGACGCAGACGTAGAGCATGGACTTGAGCACATTAGGAGGGGGAAGGGTAAGCTGGGACGAAGTGAGAGAGTGGCATGGACATATATACACTACCAAATGTAAAATAGACAGCTGGTGGGAAGCAGCCGCATAGCACAGGGAGATCAGCTCGGTGCTTTGTGACCACGTACAGGGGTGTGATAGGGAGGGTGGGAGGGAGACGCAAGAGGGAGGGGATATGGGGATATATGTATATACATATAACTGATTCACTTTGTTATACAGCAGAAACTAACACAACATTGTAAAGCAATTATACTCCAATAAAGATGTTAAAAAAATAAAAATTAAAAAAAAATAAAATAATAAGCAATTTTTAAAGGAGCAACCATGACGATATACCATTTTTGTACAAATAAAAACAAGGCTTCCTTATCTGAGTTATTTCCTGGAGGTTCTCTCATGCTTCTGATGAATATTTGGTACGTTTTCTGACAATGGGTTAGTACAGAAGTTCATTTGAGAGATAAAAGTGTGATTGAGTCGTAAGTTGTTTAATTATTTTAATATAAAGTTAAAAGTTGAAATGAGAAGACAGCCTACATTGTCGGCCCTGACCAAGAACTTATTTCTCAACCATTAAAACCCACCTAGATCTTATGTCTCTAATGCAACTTTTTCTGGTCACTTATGACATATAAATTCCCAGTCCACTGGGAATCGCTGCTTGGTCTTTACTCATCTTCTCTGTTACTCTGAAACTTTTAAACCTTCACCCTTCCTGAAACGCCTTTACAATTAGTAACACCACAGTTTTCTGAGTTTCCTTGTCTATCATCTACGTAATAATCTCCTTCGTTGAGTATGCTCCCCACGTCTTCCCCTCAAGTGTCACTGTTCACCTAGGTCTCCATCTTGGTCTCTCTTTTTCTTTATCTTAAAGATAATGACTCAACGGGCTTCCCTGGTGGCACGGGGGTTGAGAGTCCGCCTGCCAATGCAGGGGACACGGGTTCGAGCCCCGGTCCGGGAAGATCCCACATGCCGCGGAGCAACTAGGCCCGTGCGCCACAACTGCTGAGCCTGCGCTCTAGAGCCCGCGAGCCACAACTGCTGAACCCGCGTGCCACAACTACTGAAGTCCACGCACCTGGAGCCTGTGCTCTGCAACAAGAGAGGCCACCGCAGCAAGAGGCCTGTGCACCTCAACAAAGAGTAGTCCCCCCTCCTTGCGACTAGAGAAAGCCCGTGCACAGCAACGAAGACCCAACGCAGCCAAAAATAAAGAAATAAATTTAAAAAAAGAAAAAAAAAGATAATGACTCATTTTTGACCCACACCTGCTCGTCTTCCTTATTCCCTGTGTCACTGAATGACGCCAAAAGTACCAGGCTGTTCACGCAGAAAGTGATGGTCACCTGGATCTCTTCCTCTCCCTAAAAATCTCTTCAATCATCCTCTCATATTGATTCCCATGGCCATTGACTAACACCACGCCTTCGTCACCTGTGGCTGGCTCGCTTCATCAGCTTCCTTCTTAGTTTCTCAGCCTCTTGGCCTGCCAGCCTCCAGTCCAGCGCTGCCCCATACAGTAACAATGAGTCGTGTGTGGCTCTTTAAGTTCTAATTAAATAAAATTTAAAATTCAGCTCCTCGGTAGCCCTGACCACATGTGACAAGTGGCTACTGCATTAGACAGCACTTATTTAAGACATTTCCATCATCACAAAACTTTCTGTTAGATGGTGCTGTTTCAATTATCCACCCAATGTATGCTCCATGGATCACTAAACTAAATCTTTCCCCTCATTAGCTAACACCTCAAAGCAATCTCAGTCTCCAGGAAGCTTTCTCTAACCCTCCAAGGGTATACGAGATGCTCCCTCTCTAAGCATTCGTGACATTCTGAGCTTCTCTTGATTATAAAGAGCAATAATCAGGTGCTTGTCTATTTCTTCCACAAGGATGTAACCCCGAGGACAGGAATTAAGTCTGTATCTCAAGAGAATGATATGTGCATTTAATTATCCATGTATTAATTCCACAAATATTTACTGAGCATTGCTAGGGACTGTACAACACTAAGTACTGAACAATTTAAAACTTTTTAAATGTAGGTATACTCTAGGTGTTCAGTAAGTGTTTGTTGACTTAGTAAGTAATTTTGACTCTGATCCTAGAGAATCAATAACATGTAAATCAACTGACACGTTTTTTGACATAACATATTTGGCAGTACCGTCATAAATGGACCATTAGGTTATACAAAGTATAAGTTTACCAGGTAGAGATTTCTTTGCTTTCATTCTATGAAAGAACAGATTTTAGGGGGCATGGTCATCCAATTGACTATTATCTTCAGAAGAACAGAGTCTCTTTCTTTTGCTCAAAATTTTATCCTGCACCTAGCCAAAAATGAAGCAAGTCCTCAATAAGTATTTGTTGGATAAATGTTAAGTGAACACAGGTATCAATTAGCCTCTTTTATATATATATATATATATATATATATATATATATATGAATGATTCTCTTTTTTTATGGACTTCTGTTTATTTATTTATGGCTGCATTAGGTCTTTGTTGCTGTGCTTGGGCTTTCTCTAGTTGCAGTGAGCGGGGGCTACTCTTCGTTGTGGTGCACGGGCTCTAGGCGCATGGGCTTCAGTAGTTGTGGCACGCGGTCTTCAGTAGTTGTGGCACGTGGGCTTCAGTAGTTGTGGCACATGGGCTCAGTAGTTGTGGCTCGCAGGCTCTAGAGCACAGGCTCAGTAGCTGTGGCGCACGGGCTTAGTTGCTCCGTGGCATGTGGGGTCTTCCCAGACCAGGGCTCGAACCCGTGTCCCCTGCATTGGCAGGTGGATTCTTAATCACTGCACCACCAGGGAAGTCCCTCAATTAGCTTCTTGAGTTTTTTAATCATAAACCAAAAATATTCTTAAAAAGGTCCTCTCCTAACATGATTCAAATATCTTAAAATCTCTGTTTTTGGAATTAAAATCATTTTTAAGTATTTAAAACATATAAGGAACTTTTGGAAAAAGTTAAAAGAGAAGTCGTATAATAAGAAAGTCAACGTAAAATACACCTTTGTTAAATATTGTAGAATCACTATGCTGGAAAAAGTGCCAACTACATTATCCATTTCATTACATTGGATAGTTTTCACCATAAGATTCCTCTTTTGTTATGTGTCCCTAGAGAGAACAAACTATAATAGTATAGATATTGTAATAGTGAGTGAAGATCATGAAACAGCCAGAATTGTACAATGCCTGCTCGTAGAATAATTTGAGGAACATACATATAGTGTCATCAATTGAAAAGTTTTCAGGGGATGAAAATACGATAGTAGATTATGGATCAATGGTCTCATACCGTTGCTCTAAGTAGTAATTCTCATAAAACAATTGAAAGCATATGCTTGAAATGGAAAAGCATCACTGGCCACCACCGTCGATATAAAACTGGATATATCGTTTGAATGTCGGAGCTACTTCTTGGAGACATTCAAAACTCCATTTTTGCTGTGGAACTTCAAATTCTTATGTAATTAATTGAAAATAATCTAAAAATAAATGTTCTTCCATTTAATAGACTAAGCAAATCATTATATTACATACCATATTGCATGTTATTCATTAACCACGAGCAGAAACAGAAGCTGTCAACAAGGACTCATATGACAAGTTCAAATGGTTACTGGAATGTGATAGACTCTTTTTTTTTTGGTTTATGCAACTTTATTGAAGAAAAATAAGTCAATTACTAGCAGAGCTATTAGTTGATCACTCATCCATTGACAACTTGCATCATTTATTCAGTGCTATATTAAACAGTGTGTTGGAAGATAGATTAACTAATAGCTCCAAGCCTCCTAACAATTTAAATGAAAATTACAAAATGTTTGAGACCCTCTTTTGGAATACAAAGGGTGTTTGACTTCCAATTTCCATTCTCTGTAGAACAAGAACAGGTCTTTCCTTTATTGACATGCATAAAACACATCACATTTTCTGTTCTGCTGGTGCTATCAATTCAATACCAATTCTCCAGCCACATCAGTTATGAGCATAAAGTATATCATGTAACCTCAAATCTCTAACAGTGGAAGACTTAAACAAGAAATGGATGCTGCTAGAATAATGCTGCTTTCTTTGATGTGACAACTCAGCTTCCACCTTCCTCCCCCTCTGCTGATTCTTCAGCATGTTAGAGCAGTGAGGAATGGTTTTGGTCTCATAACCAAGTTAGAGTGAAGACATCGGCCACATAATACACATGCTCCATTTTTTAAAAATTCTGAATCCTGGGCAACTGTCCTCTTGTAACTACTTTACAGTTTCTAAAAGCAGTTATTGTCCAAAGCTGGACTTGTCTTCTCAGATGAGCATGTGAACGAATGGAGGGAGGTAAACAAAAAATAAAGTTAAAAAAGATGAGGTCTGATAGGGGAGCAGCCGGATAAGAAAATCAAAAAAGGAACAGTAATTTAAAGTTTATTCCAGCTATAATGCAGGTTATTCTGACTTTAAGGTAGCATCACATGGCCTACTTCTGAGTCCGTGCCCGAGATATTCTGTTGTACTTATCTCTGTTTGTTTTATAGATCCGTGCAATCGCTGGCTCTAGGGGGTCATCTGGGTTTGGATCACATAGCAGTGAACAAATGGATTAAAGAACTTTATAAATAGTTAAAGCAGGAGACCACTGTGATCTTAGAATATCGAGACAAATGCTGCCATTACTGTTAATATTTGGATGATAAATTCTTGTTGTAAATGCAGCCTTAGGTGGTTTGAAGGGGTAGTCTGCAGGAAAATGAATTGTCAAAAAGAATACACCGCCTTGACATGGGCTGTCGTTAGGTCCCATAATTCTGGCTTGCCAATGAAACATATCACCCCCAAGTGGACCTGCAGAACATTGTGCTGGAGGGTCACGGGCCAAACCGCTAAGCTCCTTATTCATCCGTTTCAGCGCCATCGTCTGTGCTTTTCGTCTGGCCCCTCATTATCTCGGTGTGTGTTCAAAGTTCCGGGCAAAACTCTTGATTATCCCGGCGGCTTGGAGGGATTGTCTCTTGGTCTCACACCGGCTCTGCCAGACGCAGGCGCAGAGGGGCCGGGGCCTCCCTCAAGCTGCGGCCTCCCCGCGCGGCAGCTTGTGATAGACTCTTTAAGTTACTGAAACTGGTCTACAGTATATGTACGGTTTCAACTTTTCTTATTTTTCTGTATTAGTTTCAAATGATTTAACTCTTATTTACTTTCTATCATTGGTCCAATATTTGGAACAAATCCTATTTCCTCGGCAACTTTCGCAATGTTTTGAAATCCCTAAACCAGGCGAGTCAACGAGAATATGACAGATTTATCCCTATTTGGCCTTTATCCAAACCCCTCTACTTCGTTCCATTTAAGTTCGGCAAGCTGTGTTAGCAAATAATGAACTCAGAAAAAACTTCACGGACCATATGGCTACGATTGACTTGGTTCCAACATAGGGTCTTTATACTTTTATTAAAATAAAAAAGATATTACAGAATATAAACCCAGTAAAATTTCCTTTTTTAAAAAAATTAAATAAAGGAAAATTAAACAAAAGAAAAGAATCTGTTAAAATGTTTGGTTCTATGTATGGCCACCAAAATCTATAATCAATTTGTTTTCAGTCTAATATACACACAGATAGAGACATAGACACAGTAAACACACACACACACATACACATTCTAATTAATGTTTAAGATATTAGGAACATCAGAATATATTTGTGTATGCTTCTCAAACTGGGCTTCCTATCATCTTGGATATATGCTGCTGTATCATTCCATGTTATATAAATGAATGCACTATTTATATTAATACAAAGTTATTGTGGAATAGAATGCAAAATTTGCACACATTTTCTAGCACTCAGAAAGTATCAAACAAATACTAAGGAGTTGACTAATCAATGAATTAGGTTTTAAGGTAAAGCATTTTGAGCTTGCTGCAAGCCAGGTACTTTCTCAGACATCCAGGCATTCATTCTCATCTGGGAATTCTCATCTCATCATTCATTCGCATCTATGTTATCTTAAAAATGTTTTAAGATAATATAAGAGAGGTTCACCTATCAAATGATACGGCACAAAACTAAAATCCCACAAATCAGAATAATAATGCTTTCATATACATCATCAGAATTACAAATGAAAATATTAGTATATCCCAGGAAGATTGACACCTCATTACTGCTAACAAACCATAGTACTCTCAGAATTGCCCAAAGAAATGACTAGAAGTATAAATATAACTCAAGTAAATTTATTATGTGAAAGAAAAGTGTGAAAAGGCTAAGTAAAATGAAGGCTCAGTGTTTGGCATAAGTGAATAAATTATTCATGATAATTCAAGACAGGTCAATTGCTACTAAAATACGTGCCAGAGTTTAATAAGTAACTCTTCTATGGTGATCACCACGTGTTAGCCCTCTTCTAATTCCTTTGCTTATATCAATTTATATCATCCTCATGCTTTCACTTATGTACCTTTATTATCCCATTTTACAGAGAAGAGAAATAAGGTCCAAAAATGTAGCAACTTTTGTAGAGATTCACAGCTGAGCTGGGTTATGAATCCAGTAAGTGCGGGTCCAGAATCTGGGTCTCTAACCTTTATACTGTTCATCCCCTCTATATATCAGCAAAAAAATCTACCGATTTAAGAAAATACACTGTTAAGCCAGTTGTATGTCACAGCTATTTGTTCAAATTATTTTATAATTACACTTGCGTTTTTAAATGTGTAAGTGGTGTTATGTTTATCTGTGTGCCAGTCCTTTGTTAAATAGTGTCACACAAGACCAATAATGATTTATGATTCAATTTCTATGCATAAGGAAACAAAGACACGAACACAACTGTATGACCTTACCAAGGTCATTATGAAATGACGTTAGCAATAGGACTCAAATCTCCTTGTAACCAATTTATATGCCCACATAACTTTTCTCTGTGAACAGTTAACAGAGGTCTTCAATCTCCTTCTGATATTCTCCTGGCCGATTTAGGATTGCCTTATTCGACCCACAAGGTTTGGTATAAATAAACTGAAAAGATGTGTGTGTAGGTATAAAGTCACAATGTCACTGTGATGAGCATCCCTGTTTTCATTATTGTTGTTAAGAAAGAAAACAGGACAATTTACAAAAAGGAAGAGAGTCTCTCCCTTATCTTGTTAATCTGCAGCGATGCCCGCAGTGCAAACAACAGGGAGTTTTCCTGAACATTTAAATATTAGGAAATACTGTTGTTAACAATCTACACAAGGGTTTTGACTTGGTGTCTGTGACAAGCCCCTCTTCCAGCTCAGCAATATTTGACGTACACACCTCAGTACATTCTGATACACTCCTCTCGCTATAATTCACCATTTTTAAACAATTGGCTTGTGTCTTTGTGAATATCGTCAATTCTACCTGTCTGATCTAAGGTGAAACTTAGGGAAGTATCAGCTATGTCAGTTCTTCTTGACGTGAGCAATGATACTAGCTCAAAGGCAACCACAAAACCATAAGGGATAAGATGTCTCTTCTTCGCCCAGCGGCATCTTGTAAAATGGATAAAGAAACATGAATATTTTACTCATAACCAGGCGCTTCTACAAAGAGCTCATATCTCATCTCTTTGCAGCAGCACTTGATCATTCATGCCTTTTAGGGTCACTGCTGACTAACTTTTGAGTAACTCTATGACTGGTCTCAATGAGGCATTTACTAGGGAAAACATTTAATAAAATTATATACGTATTTGCTGGTCTTGCACCATTCATTGAATTCAAAAAGGAAAAAATACAACTACAACTTCATATTTCCATTAGATAATTATCCACCATTTGTAATAGCCCAGTTCATTTTTCTTGTGGTTTATTCTCCTGTCGCTTTCCTCCGTGGGCCAGTTGTCAAGATACTGCTCCCTCAAATGAGTCAGATTTCCTTTGCCGATTTGTGTTTGTTGGAGTTTTTCTTTGCTCACTTCAAGCTCATTGTACACATGAAAGGACACGCCTGCAGAGAGGCTGTGAGCATTCAGTGGCTCTACTTGCAGGGATTTAGTTGGTGCAAATGAACCTCAGAAGGTCTACTTGAACCTGATAAATTAATAGTATGACAGTTGCTTTGGAGACAAAAGCACTTAAAAAAATAAATCATCTCATGGTAATATAGAAAAAAGCACAGCTTAATTCATTTATCATAAATTACTAATTGGCAGTACAATTCAATGAATAAAAATGATCACTTTTAAACGAATGTTTAAAAGCTGAATATGTTCAAGCATATTTGACTATTACATATTTTTAAATGCTATATGCATATACAGAACATAAATGATTTTTATATAATATACGCCAGGAGCTTCTCTTTACTCGTTTTTAGGTACCAGCAGCTAAGATGTTCTCATACACGCTTCTCAGACTCCTCCTGGCTCCATTGCTCCCCAAATGCACCCCTTTTTCTAGAGGCAGTCGCCACCTTCTAAAGACACGTCACAAGTTAACTTGACTTTTGCCAACCAAGTAGGAATCTTTCCGTCCCCCAATCAAGTCCAGGAGGCAAGAAGGACACTCGTATTTGTGAAGGGAACTCAAAACAGATTTCACTAAATCTATCATGAATGTGCAGGAACGTCTGGAAAATGGAATGTTTCCCTCTACATCTTAATGGTTTGTCAGTGCTTTCTGCAAGATTTAATATCAAGCCTACTTGTATAGTTCAAGAGTGACAGTACACAGGCCAGAAAAATTAAGGCTAACTTTCCTTCCCTTCTTGTAACTCTAAGAGATGCTGCAGAAGAAGAGGATCAGCTTTGCAGGATTTAATTAGGATTCACGCTAATTGCTCGTACTGAGCCCTTTGAGCTTTGACTTCAGAATACCTTAAGGAAAATATCTCTCTGCCTATTTGAGTAATATGAAGTTTCTTACAGGTATTCGTTTAACAAATGCATGTAGGAAAGACTGAGGTTGCAAGTAAATTTATGAAATCAATGTCATGGAGGAATGAATGGGATTTATTATTCCACTGGAAATTTTTATTGAAATATAGTTGATTTACAATGTTGTGTTAATTTCTGCTGTACAGCAATGTGATTCAGTTATACATATATATAATTTTTTAATATTCTTTTCCATTACGGTTTATCCCAGGATATTGAATATAGTTCCCTGTGCTATATAGTAGGATCCTATTTTTTATCCTTTCTATATATACTAGTTTGCATCTGTTAACCCCAAATTCCCACTCCATCCCCCCCCACTCCTCCCCCTTGGCAAGCACAAGTTTGTTCTCTGTGTCTTCCACAGGAAGTTTTTGATGCATATATTGGAGGATTGATTTTTAGCTCCTGACTTAGGAACGCTTTAACATAAAAGAACACGCAGACATGGTGTTGATTCTTTCACAAGGTAAATATGGCAGGTAAATAAGTCTATGAATCACCCTGAAAACCTTGTAAAAAGAGACTTCATTTTCCTTTGTTTAAAATACCTTGGCTGACTTGCAGTTCATTTTCAGAAAGCATGTAAAAACTTCCGAACTGTACACTCCTATCAAGTACAATTTCGAAATACAGGCCAATTAACTGCAAGCTTCTACTGCAACTTGATATTGAGAGGTTAGGAGGAAAAGGAAGGTTAGAGAAGGATTCATTGGAATTAGGATATTTTACCAAAATGTCGTATCTCCTTTTCCCTAGGAGAAAGGCATCATCTTTTGCAAATAGTTGTTAAGTTACATGGTCCTTAACAGTTAGTGTCTATATGAAAAGAAAAGGAAGATTAAAAGTTGGTTAGTACCTGAAATCCACTAATTCTATATTAAAGGGCTTGTAATCTTTCCCCAGGCACTTTGCAATCAGTAGTGCTGTGAATACTACTGTTGTTATTGGCACTACTGTTTTTATTATCATGACTTCCTTTTATTAGACAGCAAATCAATGTTATGACATAGAATTTTAAACCCTCAAACTCTGAAAATGTACTTAATTGTTCATCGTGTTGAATTCATTCCTCAAAGGAGATATAGCATGTCCTTAAAACAGCAATGGTAAACAACAAAAAAATAAAGAACGAGAGAAAATGTGTTTGGTAACAGGGTGCATTCACAGCCTTTTTTATACTCCTGATAAGCGCAAGATAAAATTTGCCGTTGTGTTTACTGAACTTCAGGTCCCTGGGATGGGGAAACGGTGCCTGAAAGGAGCAGAATCCCACAGAGGGAGGAAGCCTTCAGGCAATCGTGACTCACGAAATTGGCTGTGGTGGGAAGGAGAAATTACCAAGGCTTGTGATGACAAAAGTGAATGCTGATACGAGGAAATCTAGACAGCCACTGAGTCCAAAAATTAAGTCTAGAAGAGCTTCATTAGTTCTTAATAAGATGTGACAGAACGGAACATTATCCAGGTACATTAATGAAGTAAAGTTTGAGAGTTGAATAAAGGTGATAAAATGTGTGTAGATGCTGGAAACAACTGGAAATTTTTACTCTTAGAGACTCAGAGGGAAAGCATTATCAAAAAGGATTCTGAAATATCTGGAGTAACACAAGTCAAGGTTGATACATTTGTCAACTGATTCAGAGAATAACTTTATTATAAGGCTGCTGAACAGTTTTAAATTGTTGAAAATCCTCTTTCATAGAGTTTGCAAAAGGATATGGAACTTTTCTACCTATAATATATGGAGTGTGAAATTTTCTAAAGTTGAGTGTTTGCATTTTAATTGAGCAAATGCCTATTTACTACTATTGAACCAAATATGGAGACAATGTCAGTTATAGGTTTCATACTGATACAGTGATACTCTGTACTCCTTGTATTTATTTATTTATTTTGCTTATTTAATTTATTTTTTGGCTGTGTTGGTTATTCGTTGCTGCCTGGGCTTTCTCTAGTTGCGGCGAGCGGGAGCTGCTCTTAGTTGCGGTGTGTGAGCTTCTCATTGCGGTGGCTTCTCTTGTTGTGGAGCACGGGCTCTAGGTGCGTGGGCTTCAGCAGTTGTGGCTCATGGGCTCAGTAGCTGTGGCTTGCGGGCTCTAGAGCGCAGGCTCAGTAGTTGTGGCACACGGGCTTAGCTGCTCCGCGGCATGTGGGATCTTCCTGGACCAGGGCTCGAACCCGTGTCCCCTGCATTGGCAGGCAGATTCTTAACCACCGCGCCACCAGCGAAGCCCCATGTACTCCCTTTATTTTTATGTCGTTTGCACTGTGTTCCCTGTGTTTTGTGTCTGCTCTCTCTAGTGAACCGCTCTTCTCAAAGTGAGAGCCCACACGTGTTGCTCTGCTACCTCTAGCCCTTTCTTTTGTTAACACACGGTAGGTGTGGGTGAATGTTTCATAGATAAAAGACGGAAAAAATACTTCTAAAAATCCACAAATATTGGTAGCTATAGATACCGCACATGTGCATTTTTGACTGTGCGCCATGCAGTAGATCCTGCTTTTGGGAGGAGTAGCCTGTTAACGGAAAGTGTGATTCGATAAACAGAAAAGAGTTTGGGGAGGGAGATCCTGCCTGCCAGACCTTGCCCTCCGACTCCTCACATGGCCTCCTCTGACCCCATAAACAGACTACCGACCTCTAGTCAAACTGGATTATAGTTTGTCATTGTCGGGGCTCTTGTGGCCTCTTTATAGGTGAATATTTTTTCCCAGTTAATGCTGTCACGCTATTTTCCCTCCTTTAGCTGAGAACTATATGCTCCTTGGATATCAACCTTCTCTGGGAAGCCACAACTGCATGCCACGCACCTGGGCCAGGTTCCCTTCTGAAATGTTTCTGCAGTTTTCTGTGCCTACACTGTTGGTCTCATTTATCACACTGAATGCAATTTGCTGTTTATGAATTTATCTTTCCCCATAGCCTGTAAGCTCTTTGATTGCATATTATATTTTGTGCTGAAGTATACTTCCAGAATGATATGCAGTGCCCGACACCAAGGGATTGACCCTCTTCAAGGCTGATGCCCCTCTCCCCTGCAGTAGTGCCTGTCTCCCACTTCAGAGACCAAGGAAGGCAGACACTCTCCCAGCCCATCATCCAGCAAGGGTGTGGGTCCGTGACTCAGTCCTATATGAAGGGCTCTAAAGTGGCCTCGGGAAATGTCTCCTTATTCATCAGAAGTATCAAAAGGAAGAAAACACCCCTCTCTTCTTTATGGGGTGTCATCCTGTCTGCCTCGGACGGCTGCATCCCTCTTGCAGCCAGATCAGAGACTGATGGGCTTAATGTAGCAGAGACACAAAGACAAGCAAAAACAAAAAACCCCTGAGTCCCTAACAAGATTGCTCAACTGCTGCCCTGACCCTGATACCACCCTGTTTCAGGACCATGGAAAACGTGAGATAATAACTTCAGTATTGACTAAGCCCCTAACAGATCCAGGGCGGCAGCCTTCAGGACTGATCACAGGACCCAGAGCCCAGCTCAGCGCCATCCTCGGCCTGGGAGGACAGAGCGTCAGACACACGAACCCAAGCTAATGGGCTGAGGACGACACGCCCTGACTTGGCCAGGGTATAAAAATCCATCCACCGCGCAAGTCTCCATCAGAACTGCTCCTGAAGCCGCAGGCGCTTGTCAAGCACCCACAATTTGTCAAATCCTAGTAAACCCCAGTGATTTACTGCACCCAGAATGAGGCAGCCCATCATCGAGCTGGGGTGAGAGTGTGGCCTGAGGCAAAGTTGAATACATGCAACTCAGAATATTTATCATTTAATGTTTATACCATGGCTTTGCTTCTGACACCTCAAGTGTAAGTTATATAAATTGATATTACAGTGTTCGGAGTTTGATGTTAATACACTAAATTCTATGGGGCTATAAAAGACACTCATGATGAAAAATGATAACAGGCAACACCTAAGTCTATATGTAGGCAATATTCTAAGCCCATCACATTTATTTATGCCTCTGAGTACATATTATTGTTGTGATTTTTCTTCTCATTTATAGATGAGGAAACTGAGTTACAGAGAGGTTAAGTAACTTGAGCAAGGTCACACAGCTAGTAATAGGCCAAGGGATGGTTCAAATCCAGATCATCTGGATCTAGAGCATATATAGATTAACTGCTCTGCCACCTCTCCTCAAAAATCCGAACAAAAGAACAGCATATGATTGAACAGCC
Source organism: Pseudorca crassidens (assembly GCF_039906515.1). NCBI lineage: Eukaryota > Metazoa > Chordata > Mammalia > Artiodactyla > Delphinidae > Pseudorca > Pseudorca crassidens. Next base: position 5,385,587 of record NC_090307.1, on the reverse strand, counting down.
TAAGGAATATTCTAGAAAAATGAGTGTCAAAAACGCTCCATTTCTGGGCGTCTGTAAATGGTCAAGTGCCATATGGTTGTTTGGTTAGTATCTGCTGCTGATTATATGAGTCAGCACTGGGCCTGTGTATAATTACGACGAGAAATGCGACGGACAGTACCAAAGGAAATTCCTTACGTTCACGAAAGGGGCTTTGTAACTTCAGTGTGTTAGTAAAGCATATCCTACTGACATCATTACACAGAGAAGAGAGCTGCCTCCGATAAAACGTTCCTGAGCAGGTGCCCGGCTCTGTGCCTGACAGACTTGGAACTTGCCGTGTTTGCTGTCATGCCAACGTTGTCTCAGTATTGATTTCTGAAAATGCACTTTTGAGTTTAGGAGTTAGGATTCCGAAAGAACACTGAAGCCACTGATGGGTAAACTATTCTTATTTAGAAAATATGTTGAAAATGGCTGAAAACGCTCACCTGTCAAAGCCTAGGGCTGGTTTTCCAGCCGTACCATGGGGAGCAGCCCAGGCTGTGACCGGACTTGCCCTTGACCCAGTGACTTGTTAGCATGGGGTCTCTGCCACTTGAGTCTCAAACCCTGAATCTGAATGATGATCTAATCCCACTTTTTTTTGTTTGTTTACAATCTTAGGCTATGTAAACAGTAAACTATAAAAATGCAGTCAGGGGCTTCCCTGGTGGCGCAGTGCTTGGGAGTCTGCCTGCCGATGCAGGGGACACGGGTTCGTGCTCCGGTCCGGGAAGATCCCACATGCCGTGGAGCGGCTGCGCCCGTGAGCCATGGCCGCTGAGCCTGCGCGTCCGGAGCCTGTGCTCCGCAACGGGAGAGGCCACAACAGTGAGAGGCCCGCGTACCGCAAAAAAAAAAAAAAAAAAAAAAAAGCAGTCAAACTGCCATGAATTTGAATAATGCTTTAGTCTTTTAAATATGCATTCACAGCCATTGCTTATTCATTTATTGGAGATGCACTTAACTGAATGCCTTGCCGCTGCTATGGACTATTTGAAACTCAACAGCAGTGGCCAAGACAGACAAAATCCTCACCCCTCAAGGGGCTTACATTCTAGCAGGAGTCAGCCAGCAGAGAGCCATCTGAGGAACTGTGGACAATGCAATCCAGCTGGGATCCGGGCCTGAAAGGCTACGAGTTAGTGCCTTGCATGGGGCGGGAGAAGAGACTCCTTCAGTCCCTACCATCAGGGGACTGTTGAAGGCAGTATCCGAGTTGAGACGTGGAGGATGAAAAAGAACGTCAGGGGCTTCCCTGGTGGCGCAGTGGTTGAGAATCTGCCTGCCAATGCAGGGGACACGGGTTCGAGCCCTTGTCTGGGAGAATCCCACAGGCCGCGGAGCAACTAGGCCCGTGAGCCACAACTACTGAGCCTGCGCGTCTGGAGCCTGTGCTCCGCAACAAGAGAGGCCGCGATAGTGAGAGGCCCGCGCACCGCGATGAAGAGTGGCCCCCCCGCTCGCTGCAACTAGAGAAAGCCCTCGCACAGAAACGAAGACCCAACACAGCAAAAATAAATAAATTAATTAATAAACTCCTACCCCCAACATCTTCTTAAAAAAAGAAAAATAATGTCAGGCAGAAGGAGGGGCAAGTGTAAAGCCTGGTCACAGCAACAGGTCTGAGAAGGGCAGCTGGGGAAGGTGCCAGCTCCAGCCAGGATGAGCAATGGGGGGACTGGGGTGCGGGGGCAGAAATTACACTGAAGGGGCTGGATTACATAGGTTGCTGGTGAGGGCATCAGGTTTTATCCCAAGTAAAATCACAAGACATTAAAGAGTCTTAAGCAGGAGAGTGAAATGAACTGATTCAAAATTGAAAGCATCACTTTAGCATTGCATTTTCATAATTTTTATTCCAATCATAACTGCAGGAGGAAATTCATTGCTGCCTCTATTTGAAACACCAGGAAACTGAGGCTCAGAGAGGGTTGTGTCTTGTCCATGAAATTCAAAGAGTCAGAGAAGGAGAGAGTACTGAGTCTGAGATCTTCTCATCCGGGGTTTCTTGCTACTTTCTCTCTGCCCCGGTTGCCTCCTTTATGTCTGCCTATAACCCAGTTATGTGCAACAAAATCAAACGTCAAGTAGGAGCATTTTCTTTAAATGTCCACATACCTAAAATTATTTCAGATTCTATTTGTGGTATTAGGTTGAGCTGATGAGAAATGAAAGCATGGCCAGAAATGCGCTTCAAGTACATTATTGTACATTATTCTACAGTAAGAATAATGACATGGTTTGAAATAAAAAGATTTAATCAAATTGACTGAAATAAATTGCCTGTGGCCAGGCTAACAAGGCTATATTTCAACATTCTACTTTAACTTGTTGCTTTCCATTTCTTTTCGCAGATATGAAATAATCTGTCTGGAGCTCCCTCTACCACAGCCTGCAGCCTCCTTCCTGCGCCCACTTCTGCTCAAGGTTGGCCATCCCCACTGCAACACTCCAAGCTTCATCCTCTCCTATTCTTCATATTACACCCCGCACCTACCATGCTCCCTACCACAAAGAAAAAAATGCAGCAAACATTTTTATAATTAATGTCATTGCTCTACGTGCATCAAAAACACAAGAACATAAGCAGTTAACCTAGTGAGACAGAGGTAGAAATTGCTAGAGTATCGTCCAGATAAACAGAAACAAATGAGGAAATGAAAAGTAGAGAAGACTGTCATAAGAATTAGGATTTTTAAGAATTTAATGACTCTTACGATTAAGAAAGAAAGAATCCTTTATTTCCAGCAGTATGGATATCCAGATATACCTTGACAATCCTTTGGCTAAAAACAACCAAAACTGTGGAATAAAATAGAAACATTTATTTAAATACCCTTCACTTTCTGTCAAGAATTTAAGGAATGGTCAGAACCCCTGAACAAAGTGAGAGCACAACTCCATAGAGGGAGGCACAGCATGGAAACCAAGCTTTCCCTTGAGGACACTTCACAGAACTGGGTACATTTACACTTTAGGTCCGGCAGCCTGTGGGTTGTGGAGTCAGCGGACAAGCCAAGGTTTGCTCAGGGTGGGGCTATGACAGAAGACGTCCCTGCAAGTAAACCCAAGGTCTGAAGGGGACAGTCTTGCTTGTGAGGAGACTAAGAACAACGGTCCCTCTTGAACCTTGGCACAGAGTGGAGAGCTGAAAACCAAAGACTCAAAAAGAATGAGAAGACCCAGACGGTCCCATAATCACTGTCAGATCTTTATCAGAGATATTCCTCCAAAAAAACACCAGTCCAGAGAGATCACCAAAAGTTCTATCAAATATTCAAGGATCGAATGCCTCTTGCATAGACCACTTCAATCATAGAAAAAGACTCCACAGATGTGGTCGGCGTGAGCTTGTAATACTGACCCTGACAGGCTCAACACAAGAAAGAAAATGGCAAGCCAGCCTCGCTTGTGAACACTGATACAAAAGCCGAAGCGATATGACAAACCAAGTCCAACAAGGTATGAAAAGGATAAAACAGCAGGAGTTTTAATAGAAAAATTAATAGTCAAAATCAATTGGATTCTATCACATGAATATATAAAAGGTGTTAAATTCCATGATCATCTTATTAGATGCAGAAAAATTATTTGAGAAAATTTAACAGCCATTCATAATGAAACTGGAAAAGAAAAAGTGACTCTCAAGGTAATAATCCTCCAACAAAAATATATAGCAGTTTTCATGCTTAATGTTTAAATGATTATGATTAGGAACAAGTCAAGAATTTCCTAATAGCAGTTCTATTCAACTTCGTTCTGAAGGATATTGCCAGTGCAGTGAGGTAAGAAAAAAAGATAAAAACATAAATATTTGAAAGAAAAATAAAAAGTATCACTATTTACATATAGAGAGATTATTAGAATTAATGAGTGAAGCTATAAGTTGGAATCAAAACCACTATGTGAAATCTGTACATAAGTAAAAGTTAAGAAAATGTAATAAAAAAGAGATCAATTGCAATAAACATCAAAATTATGGGCTTCCCTGGTGGCGCAGTGGTTGAGAGTCCGCCTGCCGATGCAGGGGACACGGGTTCGTGCCCCGGTCCGGGAAGATCCCACATGCCACGGGGCGGCTGGGCCCGTGAGCCATGGCCGCTGAGCCTGTGCGTCCGGAGCCTGTGCTCCACAACGGGAGAGGCCACAACAGTGAGAGGCCCGCGTACCGCAAAAAAAATAATAAAAAATTAAAAAATTATTACATAAAAATAGATCTTAAAAAACGTACAAGAATTTTATGGAGAAAATTGTAAAACTTTGATGAACTATATTAAAGAATAAATTAAAAAGAGAGTTATATCCAACTAATGGATTTCAAGGCTCAAAATCATGAGGCTGTCAACTTTATAAATATTTATCAAAACTTATCAACTTTTTATAGAGATTCAAAGCAATTTTCTGGAAATCCTAAACAGAATTTGGGGTGAAACTTGACAAGCTCTTCTATCCCAGCGCCAATGCCATATTGGCCCGTGGTCTTAACCATAAAGGCTTTATGACAATTCTCCGTGGGAGACACTTGGACCACCAGCGTACTCCTCACCCCCTCAAGGCTGGTACACCCACTACCCACTACCCGCTGTGGTCTTTCTCTTTTTTTCCAATACAATTATTATCGTCTAACATATAATTGTGAGCAAAAAATCAAGTTGTATAGCACATGAAATATAATCCCATGTATGTAAAATTCGACGCAAATAAAACTAAAAACATATTGTCTCACTACATATGTAAATAGTGACATATCCACAAAGGAAGGTCTTGATAAATACCACACGCAGGGACATAGTTACCTCTGAATAGGAGGGAAGGAGATGGTCTCTGTATCGTAAGAATAAGGGCAAAAGCAATTATTTTTCTTAATTATGGGGTAGATATTGGGTGCTAGCTATATAATCATTATTTATTCTTTATGCATAATCTAATTTTTAAATTGTAAATAGGCAATAAACGGTTACTATAAATCAAATTCTGGACTACAAGTATTCATAGCTCCTATTTTGTTTAATTCGGGTAACAAAAGCCCTGTGAATCACTATTGTTCCCATTTTTTACAGATTCTGCAGCTCTTGTTTCCCGGGTGATCAGCGCTGGAAGAGGAACTCCGCTCAGATACTACAGTTTCAAGGCGCCTGCTGGTGGGCAGCCCAGCCTGAGGCCCCTCAGCGTGAATGGACAAAGTACACAGTTCACCTGATGTTTATTTATTTTTATCATTATTTTTTAAAACTTTTTGGCGTCGCAGCGAGGCATGTGGGACATTAGTTCCCTGACCAGGGATCAAACCTGCATCCTCGGCAGTGGAAGCGCAGAGTCCTAACCACCGGACGGCCAGGGAAGTCCCTCACCTTATATTTAAACACAACAGTGAAAGCAAACTAGCGCTACGCTTCTTCAGACTTTTCATGATCTTTTCATTTAAACTCGTTCTATCTAAGACGGTGGGAACTGGGGGGAAGCAGAGACAAACTTCCAGCAGCCTGATTTTTTAAAACAAACCTGGATGGCTGATTTAGTTCATCCACAAAAGGGAATGCAATTGGCCTTCCTCCCTTTCTCCCTTCCTTCTCTAGAGGGACCTTATCAGCAGAGACGTGTCAAGTGCTCAGGAAGGAAACTACGTGTACCTGTAACAAGGATATAAAATGTTCAAAGATGCAACAAATGAAGAAAATCATCTTTGAATACACACTATTCAAAGTAGTTTGCATAATTTGCTTTTCTCAATCATACCTTGAAGCAAATTCCCTTTAAAACGACTTAATGCCATAGCCTCCATCACAACAGCAGGGTCCTCATGTCCTCATTCATTTGCTCATCCGTTCAATATGCATCAGGTCATTGTTCCTTCCCTTCGGAGGACAGTCTTGTCTCACCACTGAGTAGGGCACTTTTTCAGAACTAATTATCCTAGTTGTCAATAACTCAGGAAGTATGATCTTAAACTAATACTTTCAGTAACTGTTTTTGAAAATCTATAAGCCAATAAAGAAAGTCTTAGGAAAAGCTTAAGGTAAGTCTGTGCTTTTCAAGGCAGTATTTTAACCATCCTGGATTTATGCTGTTTATATTGAAAGGCTTGACTGGGACCAGAGGCCCGCAGTGGGCCTCTAAGAGCTTGCCCTATTCACTATTCACTAAGGTGAATATTCACTATTCACTAAGGTCAGCCAGCCAGCCAGCTAGCCAGGCTTTGTTTCACTCCAGCAGTTGTGATTGTCAGGGGAAGAACACTGAAGTTAGAATTAGAATACCTGGAATTCAAGGCACGCTCTCTTGCTTATGAGCTTAGAAAACTACCCAGAATTTCCGTTTCATACTTGTAAGTCGGGGATAAAAATATCTACCTGACAAGGCTTCCTAAGACTTAAGTGACACATTTTACCAGAGTGCCCGCTGAAATTGAAAAGCTATACAGGAAATATGAGGCATTAGCAGGGCAAGGTGGTAGCCGGGATAAGTGGAAGGGAAAAATGGAAAGGTATTAACTTTGACCCATACAGTGGTCAAGAAACTGTTAAAACAATGAAAACAAAAGCTGAAGTTTCAAACATGGGCACATCAAGAAATTGTAGCCATGCTCAATTACAGATATGCAGGATTTGCAAGGGCATTACAGTGGGTAAGAAAATCCAGGTTCCAGCTCCAACTCCACACGAGAGGGAGCAGGCAGACCCAGAGTTATCCTGAGAAAAACAACAAAGTGGAAACTCCAGTTTGCCAAGCCAAATTCAGTTGTTTTGTACAGCAGCTGAGTAGTGATTTAGGTTGGAGATTATTTCAAAGACAATCTCCAGAGAGAATAATGATACTGCTGATTTGGGTCCACACAAAACGTACATTTCTTAAAATTTTAAATAATTTAAAATCTCTGGATTTCACAACAGCAGAGAGAACTGGCCCAGTGCAATAGTTATTTACAATATAAGTGGCAAGGCCCCTTTTCTGTATTCAGAGGGAGCAAAACAAGGAAGACAGCCGTCATTGTGATTACGAATGTATGTGCATGACGTGCTTAGATTTTGATGGGAAACAAAATGACAACCTCTCTATTTGTTCAAGTGATGAGAAGGGCATAAACTTAATTGAAAATTTTATTGCCATCATTATGTGTTTATACGAAAGAGATTCTGTGTACATTTTCTCCATTTCCCCCAATATTAACATTTTGTAAAAAAAAAAAACAAAACTAGAACACTGTCATAACCAAGAAATTTACATTGACAAAATTTACCACTCCTATTCAGATTTCCCCAGTTTTACTTGTACTGTGTGTGTGTTTAGTTCTATTCAATTTTAGCATCTGTGTATGTTCCTGTATCCACTATCACAATCAAGATACAAAATATTCCATCACTCCAAAGATCTCTCCTGTTACTTTTTTTTATAACCACACCTACCGCCCACCCTCAGTCTAATCCCTGGCAACCATTAATTTTAACACCATGTCTCAAATTTTGTCATTTCAAAAATGTTATTTAAGTGGAATTACAGTGCAACTTTTGGGACTGAATTCTTTTCACACAGCGTGATTACATGGAGATTCATCCAAGTTTTGTTTTGTTTTTTTTTTTTTGGTAATAGCCATTTGAAGGGTGTGAGGTGATATTTTGTGATTTTGATTTGCATTTCCCTGATTATTAGTGATGTTGATCAGCTTTTCACATACTGTTGGCCATCTGTATGTCTTCTTTGGGGAAATGTCTATTCAGATCCTCTGCCCATTTTTAAATTAGATTGTTTGTCTTTTTGCTATTGAGTTTTATGAGTTCCTTATATGTTTTGGCTAACCCCTTAACAGATAAACGATTTGCAAATATTTTCTCCCAATTGATAGGTTGCCTTTCATTTTGCTGATGGGTTCCTTGTGGTATTGTTTTTAATTCTGATTTTCATATATTCATTGCTAATATATAGAAATGTGATTGATTTTTGTCTCCTGATCTTATACCCTAAAACTTTGATGAACTCCCTTATTAGTTCTAGGTTTCATTTTTTGTAGAGTCCTTGGAATTTTCTACATAGACAATCACGTCCTATGTAAATAGAGATTTGTCTCTTTCAAGTGATTGGTTATGTGAAAGAAGATGGAATAAGAAAAAGTGGAAAACTTTTATATTGGGTAAAGCCTGATGAGATGACAGAATAAGAAAAAATCAACAATTCTCAAGAATAGCTATTCTGTGAAATTCTAGAATATTTATATGCCTAAAATTCACGAGACAGAGGAGAAATTTTATGACTTTTAATATCACAAAGTATCTCTAAGTGATGTAAGGAAAAACCTAGGGTCTAATTCTTGCTGTACATAGAGCCATATACTACTGATGATAATAACTATTTTAATTATTTCCAATTATTTAGCATCTAGTATATGCCAACAGCACATAAGCACAACTTAACCAATTTTCATTAAAGATCAGATCATACTTGCTGTCTCTAATCCTTATTTTTTTCTTTTTTTAAGTTGAAGTTGATTTACAATATTGGGTTAGTTTCAGGCATACAGCAAAGTGATGTATATATTCCTTTTCAGATTCTTTTCCATCACAGGTTATCACAAGACGTTGAATCTAGTTCCCCATGTTATACAGTAAGTCCTTGCTGTCTATCAATCCTTACTTTTCTAATCCTCACTTTTCTCCTTATTGGGATCTACCTTTCACCCTTGTCACATCATTGTGATAACTCTGGTAGCAGTTAGCACTGACGTCCGTGTTACAAAATTCAAGGCCAATTTTTCTCTTGCGGAGCCCCTCTGCTGCATTTGCCACTGATGTCTTTCTGAAATGTTCTCACTTCCTTGGTCCCTGGTCTCCTCCTAGCTGGTGTCTACACCTTGGTCTCCTGTACAGGTCCTTTGAAGGTTCTTGCTCCTTTGCTGGTGGTGTTCTTAAGTGCCCTGCTCTGGCTCCACTGCCCCTCTCTATATTCCAGAGTCTGGGGCTTCCCTGGTGGCGCAGTGGTTGGGAGTCCGCCTGCCAATGCAGGGAACACGGGTTCGTGCCCCGGTCCGGGAAGATCCCACGTGCCGCGGAGCGGCTGGGCCCGTGAGCCATGGCCGCTGAGCCTGCGCGTCCGGAGTCTGTGCTCCGCAACGGGAGAGAACGCAACACTGAGAGGGCTGCGTACAGCAAAACAAAACAAAACAAAAACAAAAACAAAACAGAGTCCTGGGCGATCCCATGTTAGTCTCACAGTTTCATCCCGTTTGCTGGTGCTGCATTGATGTGATCAAGTTCTGTCTCCTCCAACTACCATTGGTTCAAAATGCAATCCCCTCCTTGCGTCTAATCATGTACCCTCTTCTAAGCTGAAACCTGGAAGCAATTGAATATCACCCTCAGGATTAATTGTAGAGGCTTTATGACAACCATTTATTTTTCCTTTTTTTTTTCTTTTGCGGTACGCGGGCCTCTCACTGTTGTGGCTCTCCCGTTGCGGAGCACAGGCTCCGGGCACGCAGGCTCAGCGGCCATGGCTCACGGGCCCAGCCGCTCCGCGGCATGTGGGATCTTCCCGGGCCGGGACACGAACCCGTGCCTCCTGCATCGGCAGGCAGACTCTCAACCACTGTGCCACCAGGGAAGCCCGTATTTTTCCTTATTTTTCTTACGTCCAAGTTCCGGCCCATGTTCTAGCCACAGCTGGGCCTGACTTCCAAGAGAGAAGTCTGACTTCCAGGAGAACAGGATTGATGCTAATGAAAAATGCATTGTTGAGAAGCAGAAATACCTTGAAGAGAAAATTACTTTGTTTCCCCGTGTGGACAAAATAAGCTTAATGGTCTCTGAAAACACCAAATAAAGAGGGAAATAAGTGCTTCATCTTGTTGAGGGTAGTGAGCTCTGAAATTGGATAAAATAAAACAGAGGAATCAGCTTGTTTTAGCGTCATCGTCATGCTGAAAATTAGCAAAAGAATACTGACAAAGGAATGGAGCTCTCGTAACCCAGGAAAGTCAGTCTATTCATTTCAGACATCAATATTCTTTGTACTTTCACTGAATAATAATAATAATACTTAAAAAAATTAAACTAATTCTAACATATCTGTGAACTACCTAACGTATAACATTGAACAGTTAGTTATAGCTTGACTAGGAGAATGTATGGATTTACAATCATATGAGCAAATAAAAGTGAGAAAAAAATTTTTGTAAATGTTGCCTTAATAACTGCAGTTATATCCACAGCAATGAATAGATCTCATTATCGTGAATGGGGGATAAATTATGTGAAATATTACATTTCAGTTGTGGGTCTGCTTGAAAGCAAATCAATTTACTGTTGACACTGACAAAGAAAAAATGCTTTATACCACTTGAGACAGTGCCTTTGAAACTTTAACATCAGTATTTAACATACTTAGCAAATAGTGCAAGTAAAAACTGGAAGACATGACAAGCAATTTCCACTCCCCAACCCCCCAAAAAAACAAATCTCTACAGGGTAACAAGAAAAATTGGTCAGCTCATCATGACAGGCTTAATATTTCATTGACCGAACATCATGTTCTTTTCTTAAGCAATAGAAGTTCACATTGTATTATTTTCATTTGTTTTATACCCTAGTCTTTCAAACAAGCTTAAAAGCAGTTTCCGGGAAGGAAGTCTGTCTTCTCTTTCTTTTTATAGCCCAACCATATTCACTACAATAATATCTAGTACAATGCTTCAGGCATTGAATATCTCACTCCCTAGTAAAAACTGAAATTAGACTTTGCTTTGTATTTTGTGAGTTTGAAACCCAGGAAAACCTCTTGAGTTTAGCTCAAATAAACCCTTAAAAATTTTAATGAGAACAAATTAGTTTTACAAATGCACATACAGATTGAACATAAAATCAACTGTCTCTGGGGACATCATTTCCAAAGACACATAATTAATTATAGCCACGAAATACAATATACATAATGCACATTCATATTTTTCACATTTTGAAATGAAAGTACAGACATATTTGATTCATTCTACCTGACAACCCAGCCCCATCCAAATCGAATAGCAGCTTTTTTATTATAGAGCAATCAAGTCTCTAATTAGGACTGGCATTTCACCCATCATTCTCCTATCATTTCCACTGCAGCTTGTGCTTCTGACAGCCTAAAAAAAAAGCCAGATGGAAAAAAATAATAGGGATAAAAATGACTATTTTTTTTAAGAAAAGAACTGTGGTAGGAGTGCAATTAAAACAAAAAGTTCTAAAAAAATTAGATAAATTTCAAAAGACAAACACATATGGTTAACCATAAACAATTAGAATTTTTTGAAAAGGGAAATTTGTACATCCCTTAACCCAAACACAGTGGTCATAGCCAGCAATCTGTTTTAATTATTATTTTATGAAATAACGGCCCAACCTTTGTTTTCCCAGACTCGTCCTCTCTTCTCAACTTTGTCCTGAACCACTGAAATCATCCTGCCCTCTATTTACAAGAGCCAGGACGTGGAAGCAGCCTAAATGCCCATCAACAGAAGAATGGATAAGGAAGATGTGGTCCATATATACAATGGAATATTACTCAGCCATAAAAAGGAAAAAATAATGCCATTTGCAGCAACATGGATGGACCTAGAGATTGTCATACTGAGCAAAGTAAGCCAGACAGAGAAGGACAAATATCATATGATATCGCTTACATGTGGAATCTAAAAAAAGGGTACAAATGAACTTATTTACAAAACAGAAGTAGGGTCACAGACTTAGAGAAAAAGTTATGGTTACCAGGGGATGGGGGGGAGGATAAATTGGGAGATTGGGATTGACATATACACACTATTATATATAAAATAGGTAACTAATAAGAACCTACTGCATAGCACAGGGAACTCAATACTCTGTAATGGCCTGTAATGGAAAAGAATCTTAAAAAGAGTGGATATATGTATGTGTATAACTGATTCACTTTGCTGTACAGCAGAAACTAACACAACATTGTAAATCAACTCCAATAAAAAATTTTTTTAAAAGTTAGTATCGTCAATGCAAATTTATATTTGGGTAATGGGTAATGTATATTTTTTTGTTATGGGACTCATGAAAAAATAAACATGAAAAATTATTTAAATCAAATAAAACAAAACAAAACAAAAGAAATGGCACAACCTTCTTCCCACACAGCTGCCCTTGAGACTTTAAACTCAGCTGTAATCCTTCCACTCGGTGGCCGACCTGGCAATATTTCACCGCTTTGTTCTCCTCTGTCCACGTCCACTGACACTGCCTTGTTCCATGTCCTTCTCACCTACCCCTGGACTGGCAATGGCTCCCCACCAGTGGACGACAGCCCACCCCACCCTGCTGTGATCTCAGTGTAAACACAGTCAGTGAGCTTCCTCCCTCAATATTGTGTATTCTCCCCTGGGCTCTGAAGAAGTGCTTTCAAGCACTGTGCTGTGTGGAAAACCAAGCCTAGAGATATTTCGTGGAAAGTAAGGAGGGCTGGGTTCTGTGGGCATGTATTTCAGGAGGCCATCATGCCAAACATAAAGAGTCAGTTCGTTACAGACTTTTAGAGTGTGATGTGAGAATGGGCGGTGGCAGTCTCCTCGCAGGAAAAAATAAGGCTCAATGTTTCCTAAACTTTATTTGACCACCAAATCCTTTTTTTTTTTTTTTTTTTTTAGTAGACTTACTAGTATTTAGAGGAATAGAGTTGGGATATGTTGGTTTACAAGATTTACTCTAAGTTCCTTAATTTAAAAAATTTCTCTCGAGTCATACGTGACCAGAATTTGAGATGGGTCGAGAAGAAAGAAAGAGAAGAATTTCAACAGAAAAATTCAGAGAAGGGAGCATTATAGAGATAAAGGACTTAGACCTGGAGAAGTGTGCCTGTTTGAAGCATGTGTTAATTGTCAGCAAGGGTATTCAATGCTTTTGTGCCTAATTTTTAGACTGTAGATTTTAGATTTTTTTTTTTTTTTTTTTTTGATCACAGAAAATTGGAACAGGATTTTGGAGGAAAATAAGGATCTGGGCCAATTCTTCCAAACTGAACTGTGTGCATCTGTTCCTTTGAGGCAGTTCTTCATCCATAGTTCAACTACAAGCTTTGAGATAATTCAAGTAAATATGGGATTTTAGCTTTAGAATGACTTGAAAATTTATTTCAAGTTAGCCCATTCACCTTTAGCCCAGCTAACAGTGCTGGGCTGTGCGATTAACATCTTGTGAAGAGGGCAGGTCTTATGGTAAGTTCTCGCTGCAATAAAATAACATAAAACTTAAAAAGCTGAAATCATTTTGCATTTCAAATATGATGCAAGAGTCACTTGCATCAAATTCACTGTCTCAAAGCAGTGGCTTCAGAATGCCAGTTACCCAGTTCTTCCATCTCCTGTTTTGTCCTGGGGATGATCAAGACAGCAGTTAAAATGGAAAACCCACTACGTGTCAGGCATCTGGTTAGCTCTGTGCCTGTATTATCTCATTTAATCTTTTCAACGACTTTATTTTACAAATGAGGACTGAAGCAGAGGGTTGTGTAGTTTGGCTGAGGTCTTGTACGTAGCAAATGTCGTTAAGACTGAACCAAACTGGCTGAGTGCAGAGCTCACGCCCTTGACCATGCAGAGATAATATTTTCTACCTGTGCCCCGTGAAAGACTTGAGTGAATCATTCCACATATCTGAGCCCCATCTTCCACTAATAAAACAAGGCTTATTTTGCCCGCACAGGACATCATTTTCATAAATGCTTTCAGGATGCTATAAATGCAGAGACTAGTAATAATGACAGATAGTACCAGACATAGTAAGGACCCGCCAGCCTTGGTGACATGGCTTCATGTCAGCATCGTATTGACACCCCACATGCCCAGGTCCATGTCCAATGAGCCGAGGACCACGTCTGCAGCAAATCCAGCTTCTTTATTCTTCCACGATTTCCTAAGAGGCAGAATTGTCTAACTCAATTCCCACAGCAGCTGATTAGTTCTACTTCTTGAAAAACAGAAGCATAATCAATACCTTTTCTTCTAACGTAGAGATTCATTTAATGTAGCCATTCTCAGTGCCCTTTATCTCTCTGTGTGTTTCTGCCTGAACAGCTGCTGGACATCATGGTCTCAAACTTGTTAAATTCGATTGAATTAGAGCGGGAGAAACACTTGAAGCAAAGAGGAATCAGCTAGGATGGCAGGAGGAAATTCCCCACCGTGCAGGACACACAAATTCTCAGAAATCCTTAAGGTCAAGTGTAGCCTTCAGAGTGAGAGGAGGACTCTAATTTCAACAATTCAATCTGCAACAGTTTGACTTCGTTGGGGGAAAGGTAACGTGGTGTCCTAGCTCACCTGTCAAGGTCTGTGGCATTTTGGGAAATCACTCTGTCCTCAGAAGAGGACACTCCTCATAAAGACCCTCCTCTCCCCAGTTTCTTCCTTTCAAACCAGAAGAGTTAACCTAAGACTCTGAGAGAGGCAAATAACATGTTTGCTCACATAGCAGATAAATATCTGCAGAGTTAGAATGCTCTCCTTACCCGTAAATATTTGGAAAATTAAAGAAAAGCAAACATTTAGGGAAAGAACTAGTTTGAAACTAGACACACATTCGAGCAAGGTCCAAGCGGTCGTGTCTCTACCGGGCCATGTGTTCAATGGCCGGGCAATGGCTAAGGAGGCTCTGCGGTCACTCTGGAGCTCTCCACTTGTCTTTCTTACCTGCCATGGGGGCAGGTCAGCTTCGGTACCTCGCAGCCACATCCAGATTCCTGGTGGTGTTTGCAGAACGGCTGAGGGTCATCTGTGAGGAAAACACTGGGACGCCAAGGAGAGGGTTATGACACACCCAGCAGCGCACTGTAGGGCTCTGATCCGGTCAGTGGCTCCAACGAGGACGCGGCGAACCCAGCGAGGGCTGACATTTATGGCTGCAGAGTCCACAAATGCCTGAGCTTTTAACCTTGGTTATTCAAATGCCCAAATGTCTTTTTGATGAGGCAGTAAGGGAGTAGTCTTGATTTCATTGAGCCATGATTAAGGCCTTTGGCAAAATGCTGGACATTAACACACAGAGCACTGATGAGGAAGATGGAATTACATGATTTCCTCAGAGCTGGTCGTAGTTTCAAATGCCTGATTGTGTCTCTTTTTCTCCATAAGCCTTTATAAGCTTCATTACTTTAGTCCCTTTACTGTTGCCTGGAATACAAGGCTAAATCCAGTGTTCTGGGCCCCATGAGTCTTATTTTAAACACCCTCTTGTTAGAAGGCATGCATCACTATTACACGGGAACATTCACCCACTATAGCGAAGGTTGAGCTGCAGCTTCTATTTTAAAAAAATAAATAAAATAAAAATAAACAACAACACTGCTGTCTTAGTCTGTTTGGGCTTCCATAACAAAATACCACAGACTGGGTGGCTCATAAACAACAGAGAGTTATTTCCCACAGTTCTGGAGCCTGGGAGTGCTAGATCCAGGCGCCAGCAAGGTCAGGCTCAGGTGAGAACCCTTTCCAGGTTGCAGACTGCCATGGGCAGACAGAGGAAG
This sequence comes from Pseudorca crassidens, assembly GCF_039906515.1. Lineage (NCBI taxonomy): Eukaryota > Metazoa > Chordata > Mammalia > Artiodactyla > Delphinidae > Pseudorca > Pseudorca crassidens. The sequence goes on along the minus strand of NC_090307.1, from coordinate 5,370,059 downwards.
TAAGCTCTCTAGTGACTGCTGTAAGGGCACTAATCCCATTCACGAGGGCTCCACCCTCATGACCGCATCTAACCCTAATCCCCTCTAAAATGTCTCACCTCCTAACGCCATCCCATTTGAGGATAAGGTCTCAACTTGTGAATTTGAGGGGGACATAAACACTTAGTCCATTACACTCATACAAGATAGTGTTCATACAGGTCCATAACTATCATACAAGCCCATAATAATCATACACGATAATGTTCAACTATACATTGATTCATATATACATAAATATTTTAAATCTGGGATTACTGGGTATAGTTACAGCAGACATTAAGATACTTTGTAGAGCTATTTCATTATTCATTTTATAGGATGCACAGGGCAGGTGGACATAATCTGACTGAGGTGCAGGCAGTGCAGTGGGTAAAGGGAGGAAGTGCATTGACTGCAGAAAATTTGAAATGAGTAACTGAGCTGACTTAAATCTGTCTGCTTTTTATTATCACCATGAACTGGCAATTCTAAACAAAGTGGTTAAGAATCCGCCTGCCAATGCAGGGGACATGGGTTCGAGCCCTGGCCCAGGAAGATCCCACATGCTGCGGAGCAACTAAACCTGTGCGCCACAACTACTGAGCCTGTGGTCTAGAGCCCACAAGCCACAACTACTGAGCCCACGCACCTAGAGCCCATGCTCCGCAACAAGAGAAGCCACTGCAGTGAGAAGCCCGTGCACCCCAAGAAGAGTAGTCCCTGCTCACCACAACTAGAGAAAGCCTGTGCACAGCAATGAGGACCCAACACGGCCAAAAATAAATAAATAAAATAAATAAATTTATTTAAAAAAAAATAAATAAACAAGGTCAGTGATAAAATATACATCCTTGGAGAAAAGCGAGAGATATTTTGTTGATGTGAGTTCTAAAGAGTTTCTGTGGTTACTAGTGAATTTTAATAACATAGGCAAGCTACAAATTTACATATTTTTATTCCTCTTCTTTAATAAACATCATGGTCTCCGTGAAAGTTAAATTTAGAGATTCCCCATTATACAGTCATTCTGTGACACTGGGGGTACAGAGTAATGCTGCGAAAACGGTATACAGGAAAAAAAAAAACCACTATAACGCGGTGATGGTAAACTGAGAAACTGAATTGAATTACTTCCACTTTCTCATTCTCTGTGACCACTAAGAGATCTTTATTTGTGTTTAAATTTTTAATACTGTGTAATAGAGCCTTCAGTGTAAGGTGTAATATTTTTGTTTCCTAAGTGCAAATTTTAGTATAAGCATAAAACATTCAGAAAACATGTCACTGGATTTAAATATTGCCTTTATAACCGAAAGTGAGTCTTCCTTTATAACTGTTCGTCTTTGTTTTTAAAAAAATGTATGAACCAAGAAAATGAAATGTTTCATCTGTGGTATGATTTAGCAGCTGTGCAAATTGTTGTATAGAGAAATACCCGTTAGAAAGTGATCTGCTCAGGGTGTCAGATGCACTAGGGATGCCATTGTCTTCAATGTTTTCCAAATTATTGAGTTTGACAAGGTGAATTTCTTTCACTGCAAGGAAAACCTTAGGCTCCATTCTAGCTAATACTGATCGTGATGAATTAACCTAAAGGTATGGGGAGGCTTGGTGCTAATGAAATTTGACACTACGTTTCCAAACTGATTTCTGCAAACACGATATGTCTCCATAGCACGAAGCCCTCTTGGCAATGAGGCCGTGTGTGTGATCTGGGAAGTGGATATCTTGTCTCTTATCTTCTGCCTAAAACACTCAGCACCTGCTGGGCTCAATTAAGCACCATGGGAGCTCAGTAAAAGTGACTGGTGATGCATTGAACTTTCTAGGCAACGTGCAAACTGCTTAATTTCCCAAGTATCCAGATCTCTGTCCGTAAAATGGGGATAGTGGTATTTGTCATTGCCATGCTTACAACTGCAGTAAGAGTTTGTAAACAGATTTCTCTAAAATGATTTTTGACTCTTAAAACTAGACACATATTTTCGTAAGTCTCAAAGTGCACAGCTTAAGAAAAGTAGTTTCTCAGGCAAGTGTGAAAGAAACAGGATTCTTCACTCCTTTGGTTACCCAAACAATTCAGATGACTTGCATGTAGTACAATAAGATTTTATTTCTGGAGACATCAAGCGTTTAAATGAATTTTTAATCTCATAAAGATGAAAACACATTAAAATACATTTCACCCTTGATTTTCTGCTCATCTAATGTCACACACTCTTTCTCGGAAATAGTCTCAGAGTTTCAGCTATCAACTGTATGCTGGTGACTCTTAAATGTTTATCTCGAGCCCTGACCCATCCACTGAATTTTCAATGTACACACACACGCGCGCACACACACACACACACACACACACACACACACACACACACACACACACACAGAGAGAGAGAGAGAGAGAGAGAGAGAGAGAGGTCTGTAGAACGTCCCCTCCTGGTTATCTATCTATGGGCACTCAAAGTCAACCAAAACTATTCTCATTCTTTCCTCTGTATTTATTCTTCTAACGTTTTGTTCCTCGGTTTCCAAAACCAGCCCCAGGACGGGCTCCGGAACTCCCACTGGAGAACTTTTTCCCCTTCCCTTCTGTCTAGTCAATCACTGCGTCTTGCAACTTTCCGGCCTCAAGATCCAATATCTCCAGGTTCTTTCTCTCCTCTCCCTTCCTCTGTCACTGTCCTCATTCCACATTTACATAATATCTCACCTGGATTATTGCTGTCGTCCAATAACGGTCTTCTCACCTCCCACCTGTGCTCCTCAAACTGAAGTCCGAAAGACTCTAGGGGACTTCCCTGGTGGTTCACTGATTAAGACTCTGAGCTTCCACTACAGGGGGCACGGGTTCAATCCCTGGCCAAGGAAGTTCCACATGCCGTGTGATGCAGCCAGAAAAAAAAAAAAAAAAAAACAACTCTAGAATGATTTGTCTACACCCAAATCTAATTATGACATTCTCCTGATTAAACACTCTTCCTTCTCATTGTCCAAAGTGACATTTCTCGGTAGAGGTGTACCTGCTTGTTTGGAAATGTGCGTGTGAATCGATGGCTGTCACAACGATGGGGGCAGATGGCCATGGCATTTAGTAATGAAGCCAGGCATTCCAGACGTTTTGCTCCATGTGAGCTGTTTTGCCCATAAACACAAAGTACTTGCAAGGTTTTACTATATGCTGATTTTTCCAGGAGTGCATCTATCTACCTTGCACTTTGCTTTATTCTGAAACTTAGCAAATGTTACTTAACAGTTTAGAAAATCACATCACTGCAATGTTCTCCCCGCATCTGAGTCATCAATACGATACACGTGTTCCAGTCTGCATTTGGAGCTGTCATGTGTACCATTATTCTGTTTAATTTAAGCATCTCACAGTGTCATCATGTTTCTTAACGAGGATATATTCAAACGTTTATATACTTACATATTATTTTATTACAAATTAATTGTCCTTTACATTTTCTTCCTATTATATCAATTTTTAAAATTAAGATTACAGGTAGGTTATAGGATCTGCAGATTTCAGGACAGTAAAAGGAGCATTATTAAACGCCTGTTGTAAACAGCCAGCATGGTGTCTGGCAGGGATGAGCAGCTCTGCCTCACTCGTGAAGGCACACAGGCCCCCAATGACCAGCCAGCTACCTCCTTCTCCAGATTCATCTCTTACCAACACCAGCCCATCTTCCTTGTTTCACGATTAAGTCCGGTAATACCGACTGCTAATAATTCTCCAGTACACAATATTATCTCTCACCACGTGCCTTCTCTTATGCTTCCGTTGCCCACAAGATCTTTTCTCCATGACTTTACTGGGCTACCTTCCACTCCACCCTTGAGACGTGATCTCATTAGGGCACCAGGGCATGATGGGATGACTGCATCGTCAGATGTGCCAGGTTGTCTGTGCTTCTCTCCCCAGTTTACTGTGAGCCTGTTCAGAGCGTTGTCTCTGTGTGCTATTCAGCCTGGGATCACCGGTGCTCACGGAGTGACCCACGGGTGGCAGGTGGTCCGTGTGCTGGACGTATGCATGGATGTGCACACGGATGAAGGAGTAAATACGTGAAGAAATGTGAGCTGCTATTAAGGAAACATAATAACAATGAAGAGTCTCTCATGTGATAGCAGAATGGACGCAGCCATCTCCTTAGTAATGGTCCAACTGACAAAACCCACGAGACCCAGCTACATTCTTCCAGAAGCGTGGAAGGAAGATGGCATCAACATGGTGCAGATTCAGAGCAAGCTGAAGACACGTGCAGGGACCCTCACTTTAACTTTCCATTTATTCTGCCACCAGAACCCACTGAGGTAAAACATTTATGTTTGCAAACCATCCCATCACCATTGTCTAAGCCATACTTGACATTGTGTCAAGACAAACTCACTCAAGCCGGGTTTGTGAAATGCATGGGCTGTATTGACACTGAAGTGAGCCTCTCACGGCACCTGGAAGACTGCTCTACTTAAGATATGTGTCATCCTGGCTCCAAACTGCTGTGTGCAAAACAGTCAATGAAAGGGTCAAGGAAGAGATAGAAGAAAGATGCTGAAAGTGAAGAGCAGTACAGCTGAGAGCAATGTACCCAAATACAAGCTGTGTGAGTGGCCACCCAGTGCACAGTGATAAGGAGTGAGAGCTCTCTCTCTCTCTCTTGCTCTCCCATACAAGGCTTTGTGCAAAACGGTAGTCAATAACTGCACACACGATACTCAACGCTCCTCAGTTCAAACAATTAATAAAAGCCTGTAAACCTTGTTGCCAGATGGATGTAATTTAACGTGTTTAGAGCATCATCCTTAAAAAGCCAAAATTTAACTTTAATACGGTCAATTACCTACGAGTTCATCCATAAACAGACAAAAAATCAACCCTTGATTCAAAGAAGCCGTGTATAAATCTGAGTATTGATAAGAAAAAAACAGAAGGTTGCCACTACGAGGAAAACACCTAAGAATAGATCTTTTTTCCAATAGTGGATGAACAGTATTAGCTTCATAATGAGAAAATCTAATGGAGTGTTATATTGAGTATCACACAGGTCAGACCATACCACCAACAGGCAAAATTTCTCCTTTCAACTTAGCCTTTCATCTTGGCATTATTTAGACCTAGACTAGAGAACAGCAACTACATGTAATAACTGCTAGTCAGTCCAGAGACTAGAATGGATGTGACATCATGCATTGAACTTCCCTTCACATAGTATAAATACACATGTAGCCAGAGAAATCACTATTTTGGGTGTAAGATCGAATTAGTATTGAATAAATATTGACCTTAATTTCCTATAAAACACACGTGTGAAAGAGAGGACAAGAGATTTGACCCAGGGAACAAAGAAGATGAGGATGAAAAGACAAATAGTACTAACTTTTTACCCTCTTAATCAGCTATACTGGTTTGGGAACTTAATAAACATTTAGGAATGTTCTTTAAATAAGTAAAGAGTCATTTGGCCTAAAATTAATTCAAATATATGGTCACAGAAAAGAAACTTTCTAATTTGAGAATTAAAATTAAGTTTTGAGAATTAAAATTAAGCGGCCCAAAGAGTTTCTGAAATAGTCTTAGAATCAGTGCAAAAAAAAAAAATTCAAACAAAACTAAATTATCTTTTTAGTCTTTAGAAATTAAATGTAGGAACAGTGTCATTATATATTTTAAAACATTACAAATAAGGAAGAAATATGATTTTTTTTTAGGGAATTTTTCTACTGAACCACAGTCAGATTGACGTGGATAATGTGTTTCCAAGGTAGACACTAACCAAAAAGAGAGAGGGAAAAAAATAGGGAAAGAGCCAGAAAAACCCATCAGAATTCTCACAGGGATCAATAAACTATGATAAGCTACCTGCTTCAGTGGTATCAGAGCCAGGGAGCTACGGAAAGATGGGTAAAAACAGTTGGATATTCTCTTTTCGGTTACCTAGCATTATGGGTCAAACTTTATCCGCGCCCCCCCCCCCAAATTCATATGTTGAAGTTTTAACCCGCCAGACCTCAGAATATGACTGTATTTGGAGACAGGGCCTTTAAAGAGGTAATGAAGATAAAATGAGGTCATTAGGATGGGCCCTAAGGCAACATGACTGGTGTCCTTTTTTTTTTTTTTAAATAAATTTATTTATTTATTTTTGTCTGCGTTGGGTCTTGTGTGCGGGCTTCTCATTGCGATGGCTTCTCCTGTTGCAGAGCCCAGGCTCTAGGCGCATGGGCTTCAGAAGTTGTGGCACGTGGGCTTCACTAGTTGTGGCACATGGGCTCAGTAGTTGTGGCTCACGGGCTCTAGTGCGCAGGCTCAGTAGTTGTGGCGCACGGGCTTAGCAGCTCCGTGGCATGTGGGATCTTCCCGGACCAGGGCTCGAACCCGTGTCGCCTGCATTGGCAGGCAGATTCTTAACCACTGCGCCACCAGGCAAGTCCCCTGGTGTCCTTTTAAAAAAGAGGCTTTGAAGACACAGACATGCTTGCACATAGAAGCAAGACCACGTGAGGACGTGACAAGAAGTCAGAAATCCGCAGTCCAAGGGGAGAGGCCTCGGGAGACACCAGCCCCATCAACACCTGGATTCTGGACACCCAGCCCCCAGAACTGGGAGAAAATACATTTCCGTTGTTTAAGCCGTCCCCCACCCCAGTCTGTGGTATTTCTTATTGCAGTACTAGCTAAATAATACACCAAATTTGACAGAAGTTCAATCAGTTCAGAGATTAATAAAACTCAAGGTTCAATGCTTCCTTTAGACTCCTGGTACTCAGAATGGCAACTAGTCACGGTAAAAGTGTTACTTGAATCAGCAGGGTGGAATGTGTACACATAATTTAATCTTTCTATGGCTAACTTATTTAATATTGTTAAAGCTAGCATGATCCTTAGATTTTATTATAAAGCAATGTGTATAAACTGGCATTATGTGCAGTATCAGCTGTGACCCAGAATATTTATAGCATGACTCATTTTAAAATGTCTATATATAACAGTTCACATATATAATGTGAACTGTTATATGTATAATATAACAGTTCACATCGAGCAAACTGTAGCTGGAAGATGATAAAGCTGGTGTCATTAACCCTTTCACCAATCAGGAGCTGCTCACTTTCTCCGTTCTTATCTTCTGCCAGGACACATGTGGATAACTTCCCACCATCAACCAGGTGAGCACCTAGGATGTCGTCAGCTTTTTCATAAGATGGTGAAATCTGGGGTGCGGTTTGCCAAGCATAAAAGGGGTTCCTGCTTCTCTAAGCGGCACCCCCCAAAGCCCAGAGAGCTCGTGCTTCTCCCGTTGCTTCGCTATCGAACCACTGCTGAAACTTTAACAGACACAACCCCCAAAGTCATGGCTGCTTGGAAGGTGAAGACGCTCCTCTCCTGCTATGCTTCTCTCTTTCTCCTCCAGGCCCAGGGATGATATCTGATATATATATTCCTTATAGCACAGCGTAATACCTATTGCATAATCGATGCTCCATAAACGTTTGCTAAATTTAGTTGTCATGCAGATAAACCCAATTTCAAAATGATGATCTCGCTCAAGTTTCCAATCTCTACTTCAACAGATAAAGCCAGAGTATGAACACAGACTGGGAGTGCAAAGAAAACGTCTTTAAACCAAACGAGGCCATTTAGCCTTGGAGAAAACAGCTTGAGTCCCTACACCTATGTACCTTTTTCAGGGAACCCTCTTTGCTCTTTACCTCAAAAAACAACTGTCAGTCTAGTGGATACTTGCCTGAGTAGCTGAGCCATGTGTCAGCATTCCCATTTTCACCTTATTCAGGACAGCAGTTAATTCTGCATGTAGATTCTAAGCTACAAAACAGGGTTTCTCACTCTCAGCGCTATTGAAATTTTGGGTCAGATAATTCTTGATTGGGGAAGTTTTCCGGTGCATTGAAAGGTGTTGAACAACATCCCTGACCTCTATCCACTAAATACCAGTAGCACCCCAAATTTTGACAATCAAAAATACCTCCAGACATTGCCAAATAACCCCTGGGTAATGAAATTGTCTCCTGGTTGAGAACCGCTGCAATAGAGGCAGGTAAGGTATAAAAGGAAGGTATTTCCTTGTAGCCCGATCAGAAAAAAATGACATGAAATAAGTTAGAGGAAGGTTATTTAGGAAACCCTCTAAATAAGTTAGAGGGTCACTAAGCAGGGACGTTATCATATAGATATTCTGCTTTGTAAAATAACTCTGTCAAAGCAAAATGCAAGATTGGAAAAAATAATGACATCATATGGGTGGATGAGTCAAGCAACTGGCGACTTTGACCCATGCTGCAGCGACGTAAGGAGTGAAGTTAAACGTCCCAGAACTTGCTGGCTCATTTCGCCTCAACAGCCGTCCACGTGCTTCAGGAAGAAAAGAGCTAACACTCGTGCACTTTGGAGTCATCATAAAATTGGGTTAGAACAGTTCATACAGCCTGCCCATGCTTTGTGATTTAAATACACTTAAAGTTTCAAAGACTTAAAAGCACAGCCAATTTATTTATAGCACTTTATTTATAGAACAGAAACAAAAACATTGCAGATTCTCGTTCTAGTTCATGATTTTAAATCAATTCCGAAGTTTCAAAATGTGGGCAAAAATCTCGGGCTACCACTGCCAGGGTTTAGGGTGCCTTAGTACACCCTACGGGCAACTTTTTATAGTACCTATCGTCTCACTTTCTTCTCGGAACTACTGGAGCTGAGGAACAAATTCCCCCACCGTCTTATAAGTGTCTGGAGCCCCTGCTTAGGGAGCCGGACTTGCCAACTGGAAAATCTTTCCTCATTCTCCAGCCACTGCCCCATTGTACCAGGTTCTTAATAACATTTAGCTGTAAGGTGTGATTTATAATTTGGGGGTATGAGGTCCAAATAACATGTGGAAAATACTCAAAGCTTCTCCAATCAGGAGCAGGTAACAATTTGTGTGGCCTCTTGCAGAATGAAAACGTGTGGTCCCTTATTCAAAAGTTGTTAAAATTTCCACGGGGGAGGTGCCGCAGAGCATTACACCAAGGCTGGGGCCCTTCCTGGCACAGGAGGGCTCTGTGTGTCTGCACAGGACTCAGGCCCTCTTACGACACTGAGTTGGCTCTGCCACTGATTTTCTGTGTAGCCTTGGGGAGGCCCCTTAACCTCTGCACATTGTCCCCCCCAACTGAAAACACAGAAAATGATGCCTTCTTAATCCAAGTATGATGGGTGTTAATAAGATCAGTTACTATAATCCACTCATATTTGGAAACCCACAGCCCAAAGGCTGACCTAGAATACTTATGAACATCAATATTCAAATCACTATTCTTTCTGCCCTAAACCACTTGGACCTGGCTTACATTAATATGCCTTCTGAATAAAGGAAGAATTAAGTGGGATGTGTCCACGCTATAGACAAATTAGACCTATGAGTAATGAGAGCCTTTTTATATGCCACACAGGAACACTCGGTCTCATTACAGTGCGGCAGGGCACAGACAGATACCGTTCCTCTTAGTCGGTGATTTCTTTGGCTGTGAGGGTTTTTATCATGGAGAAAAATATGACTAAGAATTGAGAGCGCCTCCTGTCATGTGGTTCTTTTGTGACGAGCCTGCTTTCAAAATGTTCAGCTGCAGCCACTGGCTAAAGAGCAGATTGTCACGGGAAGCTGTGGGGCTGATGAGGCCAGGATGGAATTTAGAATGCACGCTTCCCTGAAGAAGGCTCTCCTTCGTGTCTGATATATACTCCCTCAAAGGACCTTGCAACTGGAGTTGAGGTCTGTTGAAAACTGCTTAGATGCCTACGTAAAGATGTCGTCTTCGTTTGGACTGCTATGACAAAAGCAAAGTACCATCCACTCGGTGCTTAAATTATAGCAGACACATTTCTCACAGCGCTGGATGCTGGAAGTCTGAGATCAGGTACCAGTGTGGCTGGGTTCTGGTGAAAGCCTTCCTGGCCTGCGGATGGCTGCCTTTCTGCAGAGAGAGGAGGCTCTGGTCTCTCTTCCTCTTCCTGTAAGACCATTAATCCCATCATGGGGCCTCCACCTTCATGATCTCATCTACCTAGTCATCTCCCAGAGGCCCGTCTCCTAATACCATCATTTTGAGGGATATTAGTTTAGAATAAAAGGAAAGCTAGTGCTATGGTCTGAAGCAGTAACATGAAAGCCGATGAAGTTTAGATGGCAAAGTTGCTCGGAATCTAAAAATACTCTTCTGGAAATTAAAGAAATTGTAAGGATTATACACTCATAAATGTTAGTTGAATGAATTCACTTTTGAAAACCATTTTCCAAACCTTTGTAAGTTCTGCTTAAATGGGCATTAAGTGTTATATTATGGACCCAAAGAACACTTTATGAATGCAGTTTCAAGAATCAACCTCTAGAAAATTAAGAATGGGTTTAAGGAATACGTTTAAGCATCTGTTAGAAACTTACAGACTCCAACTTCAGGACAAGGGAAAACCAACACAGCTGACATAATTTCCACAGGAAAAACGCTGAGAAATAAAGATTTTAAGAGCTAGTCATGTCCTTTACCTCTTACTTCTGCAGGAGGGAAGATTCATAGTGGATCCAGGCAGTTTACAGCAAATTTGGTCTAAGGCTTATATGAAAAGTAGCAGAAAACAATTTTATGGGAAAAAAGTATTTTGATGGCCAGATTTCCAACATTGTAAAAAAGGAATTGAGACATAAGCCGAGAAAAACTTAGAGTTAAATCCTTTCTAACCCTGTGTAAAAAAAAACAAGCTTCAGTTTAGGAATAACACATCAGGACAGGTTCATACTATGTCTGATTTTATTTGTGTAATTTTATTTCTCCAAAGCTTATTCTAAACGTCACTTTATTTTCACAGGTAACAACATCAATAGATTGTGTGTTTTGATGTCTACACAATTTTATTTTTGTCACTTTCTACAATGAAAGCTTTTTGTTATTGTTAATTATTGCACGATATAAAGTAGGGATCCCTTTAGTTTGTTTGAAATCGATCACTTCTTTTACTATTAAGGGAAACCCTCATTAAGGAGGTTCTAGCCTTCAAACTCCAACAGATAGACATCCCGGGTAAGATGGAGAGTCACCAACCTGTGCCTAAGGAGGTGTGTGTGAGTGTGGGTGGCTGTGTGCATGTGTGTGGTTGGTGTGTGTGTGCACGTGTGTGTGTGGGTGTGTGCGTGTGTGTGTCAACACTTACACACACTCGCCTTACCTATTCCAAGGTGAGCTCATCTTCTCTGGGTATTTTCTCCTGACTCACAAGCAGCCGGTTTCCTCTCTAGTTTGTAAGCAGTTGGCGATAATGAACAGGTCGGCAGTGAGACACACTTAGCTGTTTAATCTGACTCCGCACGTTTACTGGGGACATTGGAGGCACACAATGATTAACAGGATAAAGCCGCATAGGAGGGAGGTGTCCTGGGGAGTAGGGTTCAGGCGGGCAGCCGGGGGTCTGCAGGAGATAGGCCCTAGGGGGCATGGGCGTCTCCACCCCAGGGGATCCAGCCTGGGCTGTAAAGCCAAAGGTCTGGCTGGCACAGGAGTGGCTGTTAAGCTCAGCTAAAAGTTAGGATGCTGTCAATTAAAACTCCTCTCCCGAAATAATTTGGCAAAACAGAACTGAATGCAAATCAGTCTCTCCTCGCAGCTATTAGACAGTTTTTCCCACCCACTTCTGTGCGCTGCTATTTCAGAGCTCAGAGGCTGAGGGAGGCCATAGAGGATTATGTAACGCTAACTGTGTAGAAGCTGTCATTCCTGAAGCTTCCACCACCGTCCTAGAGAATCATTCCCACAGTCAGCCGTGACAAAGCAATAAAGTGGTCCTAAACAATGAGGTGGTAAGATTTCTCCTTAAGGAAAAAAAAGTCTTTCATCTACTTTTCCACGTTTGCCTTCTCCGAAATTACACCTATAATTGAAGAAACTTCATACCGACACTGCCATCAGGTCATTAGATGACGTCAGTATCACTTGGATTGTGGCCTGCATTTTCCGTGCTGGTTCGCCAGCCCCTAAGCTCTCCAAGCTCTGTCCTCTGCTTCGTACCTGATGCCATAAGTAACTGCCCCGAGTTGTTGAAGAACATACCACCCTTCCAAACACCCAGGGCGGATCGTTGGAATCTCTAACTACCTTACACTCTGTATATTCGACCCCAAGCTCCTTGCAGGAGGGACTATATCTTGAATCCCTCTGTATCCACCTGGAGTATTTAAGGTACTAGATCACCATGGTGAACAAATGCTGCTGTGAACTAATGGTGAAACAGAAAGAGTAAAAAACAACCGATTTGCTTACAAAAATTTCACGATGTTGATGAAGATATTGACGCCAACCAGGTAATCAAATTTACGTAAGATAAAATTATGTAAGATAAAGCTGCTTTCAAAAGATAACTAGTAAGAACCTACTGTATGGCACAGGGAACTCTATCCAGTGCTCTGTAATGACCTATATGGGAATGGAGTCTAGAAGGGAGGGGATGTATGTGTAAGTATGGCTGATTCACTTTGCTGTACAGCTGAAACTAACACAACATGGTAAAGCAACTGCACTCCAATAAAAAATTAATTAAAAACAAAAAGATAAAGCTACTTTCCTGCTAAAACGGCCAAAAAATTTAACACCTACTTCAAAAGTCAAAACTTGGGTTGGAAATCCAGCCATATAGATGTGAATTCATGCATTCACCTTTTTTTAAACACATGAGACCCTGCAGTGAACAAGACAGGCAAGATCCTTCATCGATCATAAGTTCAAACATTAGTGGCTGGAAGAGAGACAACAGAAAGGTTATCAAATAATCATGCAACGGAGTGACAGACAGTGAGAACGCGGATGAAAACAACAAAAATTGGTGCAAGAATCTGAGACAGATCGGGAGGCAGGCTGGAGCTTAGAGAGAGCCTTTCGTAGAAGGTCAACCTTTGTGCCCAGATCTGAACGGGGGAGGGAGGGAGTCTTGTAAGGATCAGCGGGAAGCACAGGCGCGGCAGGGCAGAGGCTCTGACAAGGGATGTTGTGGACAATAAATCTGGTCTGGACTTGCCGACTTTGAGAGGCTAAGGCGGCAGCTGAAGTTTGGGGGATGGCTGGGAGCGTGGACGGGGCCAGAGATAAAAGTTTGTGATCCATGGGTTAGTCGATTGCATCTCCAGCCATAGGTTCATACGAGGTCGCTCAGGTCGTAAATGTCTCCAGAAGAGAAGGCTCAGCGCTGCTGCCTTTGAAGATTCAGGTATTTGGAGACGAGGAAGCAGAGGCAGGACCGTCAAGGATCAAGAGGTGAGAAACAGCCAGCACAGGAGGAGAAAGACCAAGGGACTTGTGCGCCCTGGAGGCTAAGAAAGGAAAAGCCCCAGGAACGAAGGAGATGGCTTCCTCGAGACTGAGCGAAAGACACGTGACCTGTCAGTGTGGACACTGGTGGTTTCAGTGGGGGTGGGAAGGAGCGCCTGTGTTGTGATGCCATCTAAGTACTTTTACATGTCGCGTGCATTTAAAACCTTTCAGGGCCACAGGACCTTGGGTACGTATCTATTGTCACGTGTCTTACATCAACCATGAAAAGGGGGATCAGAGAATGTCCGTAGATGGTTCAAGCAGAGCGAAGGCTCACTGTGTGCAGATGACTCTACATAAATAAGAGTCAGCTGAATCCTGCAGGGAACCCCCAGGAGCTCCTGGAGGAGGCTGGTGCTCCTAAAAGGGAGGGGGATGAAAGAAGGAAGGAAAGCTGTTGTCTATTTGCACATTTCTCAAATGCAGACGGAAGGGGATTAGAGCCAAGCTTGATCACTGGACAGTCGTGAACCTGAAGTGCAAGCTGGCCCCTATATTTTATGTCTGTCTACAGCACCTACCATACATGCATTAATAAATAACTTTGGTGACCAAAACCCGACAATTAAGCAGTTAAAGTAGGGAAATGCATTTTTTATTGTACTCGTGTAAAAAGTACTGCGGCATATTCCTAGATCCTCCTTAAAGCAAACAGTGGCAACGGCGGAAGCCATTTTTAAATTTTGTTTAGACTTGTTTTTTATAGACTCATAGGAGACTGCAAAGAAGTGCACAGGGAGCTCCTCTGCGCCCTTCCCCCCAGCCACCCCCAACGTGAACATCTTGATGAACTGTAGTAGGATTCCAAACTCAAGAAACTGGCACTGGTACAATCCATAGAGCTTACTCAGATTTTCTTATTTGTACATGTACTTATGTATATGTGTATACGTGTGTGTGTGTGTGTGTGTGTGTGTGTGTGTGTGTGCGTGTGCATGGAATTTTATCACATGTATAACCTTGTGTAACCATTACCACAATCAAGATACTTCCCCTCGTCCACACAAGACAGCCTCTCGTTGCCCCTTTATAGCCACACGCATCCCCCTTCCTCCACCACCCCAACTCCTGGCAACGAATAATTGATTCTCTGTCTCTAAAATTATGTTATTCTGTGAGTGTTACATCAACGAGGTCATGCAGTAGGTATCCTTTTGAGATTGACATTTTCCGTTGAGCATAATTTCCTTGTATTTCATCCAAGTGATACCAGTTTATCCCTTTTGATTGCTGAGGCGTTTTTCACGGTATGGGTGCCCCACAATCTGGTTAACCATTTACCCACTGGACATTTGGGTGGTTTCCAGTAGTTGGCTATTATGAATAAAGCTGATACAAACATCTGTGTGCAGTTTCCTGAATGAAAATGAGTCTTCATTTTCCTGTGATAAATGTCCCAAGGTGCCATTGGTAGGTCATATGCTAACTCAGTTATTCATTTTGAAAGGAGCTGCTGATGCAGAAACCACTTTTAATATCATCTCAAGGGATAGACGCTGATTCTGAAGTACTTCCATTTTCTTTTTTCTGCCTCCTAAATATTTCTTTCCAACATCCACAATCCTAAATAAATTACCCTTCCTCACTTCTGCCTTGACTATTCCAAGAGCCTGCTAATTCTCTCCGTACCTCCGGTCTTTCCTGATTCCAATAGTTTGAAGCAATGATCTGGAGACAGATTTCAAGGGAAAGGAGTGATAGGAAGCTGTCAGTCCCTAACGTGGCTTTAAGAGCCGCAGTGCTCGTCACCAACCTCAGTCTCACCATTCCACCCTAAACCCCTACACTCTGAACTGGATCACTCAGAGCTTCTTTTAAATGTCTAACAGGGAATGTTTTCTCTCACCACTTCGCTATTGTGTAGCACTCCTTCTTCCTGGAACATTCTTCTTCTCCTACTTACTGCATCATGTATACGATGAAATATTCAGCCGTGAGAAAGAAAGAAATCATGTTGCATGTGACATGGATGGACCTTGAGGGCATTTTGCTAAGTGAAAGAAGTCAGACAGAGGAGGACAAATACTGGATGACTTCACTTACATGTGGAATCTGAAAAGGCCGAATTCATAGAAATAGAGTAGGATGGTAGTTGCAACAGTCGGGGGTGGGAGAAATGGAGAGATCTTTGTCAAAGTGTGCAAACTTCCAGTTATAAGACGAATAACTTCTAACGTACAGTATGATGTCTATGGTTAATAAGACTGTATTATATACTTGAAATTTGCTAGGACAGTAGATCTTGACTGTTCTCAGCACACCAAAAACTAGATAAAAAGATAATTATGTGAGGGGGTAGAGGTGCTAACTACCCCTAGAGTGGCAATCAATTCACAGTATGGAAGCGAATCAAATCATTATGTTGTACACCTTAAGCTTTCACAAGGTTCTATGTCAAGCATATCTCAATAAAGCTGGGGGAAGTCAGAATTCAGAACTCAAAGTTGTCTGCAATAGAAACAAAGATTAGAAGAAAAGCAAAAGATAGATTTAAATTAGTAGAATTTGGGAAAAAACATATACACCAAATTTTGAAGATTTAGAACCAAAAAAAGGAAAGCATTTCAGTGATACTCTTTTTGGATGTATAGGGTTCAACAAAAGGCATGATTCAAGTTAATTTTACCTGTTTCCCTTTAGGTTTTTTTAATGTGGTTACTATAAAAAGTAAATGTACAATGTGGCTCAAAATATATTTCTATTGCACACACCACCCTAGATTATTACCTCTTTAGAATTCTAGATATTATTTTTTTACCAGTTTATGTCCTGTACCCAGAACAGTTCCTGAATATTTAATAGGTATGGAAGAAGGAAGGAAGGAAGGGAGGGATGGAGGGAGGGAGAAAATGAGGGAGGGAGAGAGGGAGATGAGGCTAGGAATGATTTTATATCTATAAAATTTAAGTTGCCGAGTGCAGGATAAAGGATTCTGCCTTTCCCTTTGCCTTTCTGCCACACCTCAACTGGCAAGCAGTTGATTTATTCAGGAAACTGAGCAGAACGAGGCTGATACTTTTGTACTGTACCTCCAGGAAAATTAAGAAATGACTCCTTTCATGAAAGGATTCAGCAAAGTGCATTACAGAGCTGCACTGTGAAAATCTTCCAAAGGCTTTCGGTCATCTGGGGCGGACGCTTACCCACAGGCAAGCAGATCTCTATTTGGAGACGGCACATCCGCTCCTGGGACCACTGAGGGGCCCTGCAGGAGCTGGAGGCCAGTGGACTTCTTAAACGCTAGAGGTGGGCTTCCTTCAGTTGTGCCACCTCTTCTGGGTTAATTTTGAAGAAGAATGAACCTAGGTGACTCACCCACAGCCCTGCAGGAAAGGAAGAAACCTAAGTGGCATTCATGTATGGTTTGCAGGGTCAACTTTTGAGAGAAATCAACCCACCCTGCTTCTCTGCTCCCTTAAAAGACTTTCCTTCTTCCTTCACCCTCAAGTCTAGGAAAGGACTCAGTCCTGTCCGACCACCAACAGGGAGACAGTCAAGATGAGGGGGACACACCAAACTTTCTCTTCTATTTCACTTTGGTTTTAAGAAAATCCTTGAGTGATTTCTCCAGTGACTATTTACCCTTCCTGTTTCTATAGCCTGTATCTTAGTATATCTGCTTTTTATTCTTAGCTCTTAGTCTACAAGTACTCTTTTGAATTGCTAATGTGAGCACATATTACCATTCATTCACTTCTTTGCTACCTGTGGCCAAAATTGCTATGCATTCAACAAAACCTGTTTCCAGTTCATCGGAGCAGATTGCTAGATAAACACTTCTCAAACTTCCTCAGAGTTGGATGTGGCCAATGGTCTTTGCCAACCTAGCACCAGCCTCCTCTGTACCTGGCTCCCATCAACCTTCCCCACAGCATCTTTCCACCTCCATCCTTCCAGCGTCAGAGGGTCCAGCAAGGGGACCCTGCTGCCCTTGGGGATGTCCAAGCCACAAGATAAAAAGGGGCCTCGTTTTCTGAAACACCGCAGGAATGGCCACTGAACAGCTCTGTGAATCTAGCCCTGCAATAATTAGGAGGAAAATTCACAATTATCCTGAGTCTCTACTACAGAGGAAGTGGATGAAAGAGTGCTGGTGTGTTGATGACTGTTGGCCGACACTAGTAGGAATCCAAAGAGAAGAGAGCTTCGACGAGAGTTGGCTGGCTTTCCAGCAGAGATCAAAGGAAAGAGAGCCACAGATTCAGAGCCATACATGGTTGAAAAAGCCACCTGCTAAGAGAAAGCGCTAAGGTGTGCACTGGTCTCAGTCACAAAGGCCTGATGAAACTTGTCAGTAAAACACAGAAGCTCAGCTTTGTAGCGAAGGTCAGATCAAGGGTGTCACCGAAGTCTATCATTTCAAATCAACCCAAGCTGTGAGGACACTGCGAGTCATGGGGTCCAGGGAGCAATGAAACAAATCAAGCTTGATGATTATGTCTCGGAACAAACTCTGGGTATGGTTATTAGGCACGTGGAACTAACTAGAAGCAAATACATGAGAAACGTACTGAATTTTGAGGAAATGTTATTGACAAAGAAACTGTAAGCACAGTTTTTACACTTTTTACTTTTTGATGCTTAAAATAAGCTTTGGGCCCCAAAACTCGCCTGGGCAGGAAGCAGAACCTGTGCACAGTCAGGGAGAACATACTCACCATCACCACACTTCAGGTGTGGCCACCACGGGTAACGGAGAAAGGGCATGAAACGACGAACGCATGCCCAGGACAGGATTTCGGGATGAGTATGGACTAGGGGCTGCTCTGTGTATCCCAGTTTTCCTTTCCTAAATTTGAGTTTTATCAAGATTACACCATCCCTTGTTTACCACTGTACATGGGGTGAGGAGAGAGGCCCGCACATCCTCTGAAGAGGCTGGGCTCGGCCCCGGATGCCCTGACTGCTGGGATTCAGCCTGACTACACTGGGAAGGTAATCAGAAGACTGAAGCATACCTTTAGTGACCAGAAGGTAGAACATGGCTGATGCTTTTATGTGTTCACACAACCACTTTCTTTCTCTTGCTAAGTGCACAACTGGTCTTTATGTCCCACTGTCTTGCAGACAAGTGTAGCCATGTGACCGTTCTGGTCAGACAAGATGGGCAGAAGTGATGGTTCCTTCTTCTAGAATTGATCCCACAATGATCCTCCACTCTCTCTCCTTTTCTCATCAGCCGGCTGACACAGCTGATTCAGCAGACAGTGCCAGAGCTCCAGGAGCCACAAGATGGAAGGTGCCTGGGTCCCTGAATCACCACCTGGAAGGCTGCTTGCTGAAGGTCCATATTGTCCTGTTACATGAGGGAGAAATAAACTTCTACTGTGCTAATTCACTGAGATTGGGGGATACTTTATTTTAATAGTAAAACTACCCTATCTAATAAAACTTTTCTAAAGGACCATAATTTGTGAAAAGTTGACTAAACACCCATTCTGTAAGAGAAGTTTTCTGATAGTCACAAAATACAGGAGCAAGAGATGGTCTCTGTCCTCCAAGTACTGATAATCTAGTAAAAGCCATCTTACATCCACTTATAGAAGTGGCTTTATTACCCAGGTATTTTTGTTTCCAAAATCCCTTTCATATGACAAACAAGGATAAAAGGATAAGCAAATTGCTTTCCAAAAATATGAGCAGGTTGCAAACTAAACTCACTTAAATTTCAAACCCTTTCCCATCCTCTCAACATCATCCTGCAAGTGAACAACAACAACAAAAAAGGCCAAATAACAAAACCAGGAGGAAGAGAGGGACCGTCTACAGAAGAAAAAATCCTCAGTTCAATAAAAGGCTCTGATTTCTCATCCAGCCACCACTTCCCAGGACATTATTAAATTACATACTTATGTGATTACACAACTCCAGAACTGGATAGAATTTGAAGGATGCTACAAAGGCGTTAAATGACTAGATCAGCAGAAAAATGACAGAGACTGAAATCCAAGCTAATTCCAAAGTCTGCATTCCCACTCTAAGGAGGCTGTGATATCTTTCTGTGCTCATGGAACTATTAGCAATTTCCAGACCATCTTCAGCAATGATCATCAAAGAAACCTATTGTTATTTGTCACTCTTCCTTAAGGAAAGCATGGGCCCACCTCCCCTTCTGCATTTAGAAGAGCCCAACTTTTTATTGCCGTGCCTCTTTCTAGAATAAAGAAAGAATCATATGTTACGTTGCTTGAGGCTACATGTTTTTCAAACCAAAAGCTCTTCCATCCCTGATCGCAAATACTGAACTTGAGTTTGCTACCCATCTGAACATCCCAGTCCATTCTGTGGTCCATGATAGGTTTCATTCCATGATTTTCAAATCCTCTTCCCAGGATCTTCAAAGAGCAAAGAAATGTTCAGTGTGGCAGCAATAATCCATGACCACAAACGACTTAACAAAACTGCTGAAGCCAGAAGGAATGTAGGAATAATATCGTCCTCTTGCAGAAAGGAAAATGAATAGTTAAATGCAAAGTGGGAGGAAGCTAGGCAGGGATTGGAGGGAAGTGGTTTACAGGTAGGTTTTTCACTTGATGATGAAATGCTTTAGTTTGTTGTACAAAACAAATAAACAAACAAAGAATTATTTTACACTGGGAAGAAAATATGGAACAAAGGCGGAGAGGTTGCTATGATCTTTCGCCACGTCAGGCATGACTATTTGAATCTGTAGGGTGTACATGCACAGAGAAATATATAGAATTGTTAGTGCCTTTGGTTAACTCGAGAAGTTATTATTATAAACGACTCAGGACAAGACCAACCCACAGCCTGTTTCATCCTCTTCTGCACTCGAGCCACAGAAGGTGGCTGAACAGGGTCCAAGGCCTGCAGGACTTAGCAGGCTGACGTGCGACAGGGGCAAATCCACCACCCTGGGAGC
This sequence comes from Pseudorca crassidens, assembly GCF_039906515.1. Classification (NCBI taxonomy): domain Eukaryota; kingdom Metazoa; phylum Chordata; class Mammalia; order Artiodactyla; family Delphinidae; genus Pseudorca; species Pseudorca crassidens. The sequence continues at coordinate 5,349,802 of NC_090307.1, read as the reverse complement.
TCAGCCTGAGTCTACCCTGGGTCTCAGCTTCTTCTCTACAGCCCTGGAGACCTAGAACCGATGTCTGTGGTCAGGCTTCATTTCAGTTCTAACATCTCATGACTCACTACCAATTCCTTTTTTCCAGATTCAGTAAGACTCTTGCTGAAGCTCAGGAATTATATATTTTATTTACCTCTGATGGATTTTCTGGAACACACCTTCAATGGCTATTCTAAACTTTTTCTTTACCTTGTTTTATTAGCACGATCCTTTTCTCCTAGGATCTAAAATTGTCTTGCTTACGAATCAATTCAGCTTCCAATTAATTATAAATGAGAAGACTGCTTTTGTTTAACCCTTGGAATTGGGGGTCTACTTAGATCTGCTGGGTCCCTGCCCCACCTCCACTCGCATCTCTCACATGCCATCACGCACCCGTGTCTCCGGTTTCCTCTCTGTGTCCTGCACCCCTGCCGTGCAGGATTCTCACCCTGGGCTCCAAACTCTCCGCCTTCCCGCATCCGGCCCCAGCCTCCCACTCGTGCTCATCCAGGCTCAGCCCTGAGCACCGGCCTCTCCATCTGCCCACCCTTATTCCTCTGTCAACATAAACATAAAAACCAAAATACAAATCTTGCCTTTTCACATCTGTGCTAATCTCCCCTCCACCACCTTCTAACCTGAATGGGCACAGCCTTTCCCCACCCCACTTTACAATACAAGCTCCTCTCCAACTTCCCAAACTCTTCACCTTAACAAAGGACCCAAAGCACTCCTCACTCTTCTCGCGATTTCCCAGTTGTGGTTCCACCGCCATCACTCTAGAAACCATTCTACTGAAAGTTCGAGAACCAGCGTGTCTCCCTGCTGCCCCCAGGCCCTCACTGTTCAGAATCCTCTGTGCAGAGGTCCCTACTTAACTTCCCGTGAGATGCTCATGGCACCTTTGGTGAAAGTACTAAACAAGATTCTCAATAAAAGGGCCTGGTCAGCAGTCTTTTTAGCCAGTGCCGATACGATTCTTATGACCGGGTAAGTAATACTGTTACTGTCTTTCTTAACAGTCTTAAGAACATACGGTTCAGTTGCTCCACATTAGTCAACCTAGAGAAAGTTCCATAATAAGGCTCTAAAGCCTTTAATATTTAAAATGGGGATAATATCAGTCTCTTCCTCATCACTCTGATGTGAAAATTAAGCATAAAAATTGCTTATCACACAACCACTATGGAAAAGAGTATGGAGGTTCCTTAAAAAACTAAAAATAGAGCTACCATATGAGCCAGCAATCCCACTCCTGGGCATATACCCGAGAAAACCATAATTCAAAAAGAGTCATGTACCACAATGTTCACTGCAGCTCTATTTACAATAGCCAGGACATGCAACCAACTTAAGTGTCCATCGACAGATGAATGGATAGAGAAGATGTGGCACATATATACAATGGAATATTACTCAGCCATAAAAAGAAACGAAATTGAGTTATTTGTAATCAGATAATGGACTTAGAGTCTGTCATACAGAGTGAAGTCAGTCAGATAGAGAATAACAAATACTGTATGCTAATGCATATATATAGAATCTAAAAAATAAAAAAAATTAAAAAATGGTACTGATGAACCTAGTTGCAGGGCAGGAATAAAGAGGTAGACATAGAGAATGGACTTGGTGACATGGGGTGGGAGGGCAAAGCTGGGGCAAAGTGAGAGTAGCATCGACATATATGCACCACCGAATGTAAAATAGCTGGCTGGTGGGAAGCAGAAGCAGCAGCATAGCACAGCGAGATCAGCTCGGTGCTTTACGATGACCTAGAGGGGTGGGATAGGGAGGGTGGGAGGGAGGCTCAAGAGGGAGGGGATAAGGGGACATGTGTATGCATATGGCTGATTCACTTTGCTGTGCAACAGAAACTAACACAGCATTGTGAAGCAATTATACTCCAATAAAGAGCAATTAAAAAACCTGCTTAGCACATCTAATCATGACCTCCACCCCCAGCCCCGCCCCAGGCTAGTTATGACCACCCACTCAGGAAGTTCCAACAAAGACGTCAAGAACGAACCACAGCGATGACCTCCCACATCCTGGCCTCATAGTCTGTGGTCTTCTTGACTCTCAAGACCTCAGATCTCTTTCTGTTTTCTACGAACAAGTCTACACTTTGGCCTTTGAGAAGCAGACACTAAAGTGTCAAGAAAGAGAACCGCTAAGAGGCAACAGAATACAACGGTGACAAGCACAGAGCTTGTGGTCAGCAGAAGGGATTTCAAACTCTGGTTTTGCCAGTTGCAGCTAATTAGCTTTAGACAAACTACTTAATGTTCGTATGTCCCAGTCTCCTCAACTGCAAAGTGGTGATTTATAAAAGTTTGCCTTAATAAGTCGTAAGGATTAAATCAGGTATTTATGTATAGCATTTATTAAGTCTTAAGTACATGGCAGCTAGGGTGTTGCTGACAGGCTCGGTGACATATGTGGATAGTGTTGGGGAAATATAATTAAAGACAAAACCTCTTCTCAACCCAGAAAACCTCTCCACAAAGCCAGAAGAGAAGAAACAATCATGTTATTGAATAAGCATTCAACAAGAATGCGACGTGCATCACAGACAATCTGCTAGGAGATGTAAAGACAGAAAGGCATCTCACCTTTTATATAGTGCAGCAGATTCCACCCATCACACACACAGTCTCAAAACAAACAAGAAGTAGTTCTTAGTGAGGAGGCTTGGGAGCACCGCTGTCACAAACAGCTCATCCTAGAGTCACCTGGTAATTGGGGTGACCACCTGTGCTACCTACCTGGCTCTGTACAAAGGAAAACTAAACTTCTCATATCTTCATAATAGGAGGTAGTTTGGCAACTTGGAGAAAGGAGCCTGCTGAAGAGACTGAGAAATGGGGGTGCTTTCTTCCTCAATGATGACATTTTAAAGGGGTGGCCCTGAGGTCCTTGAGAAAGACAGCCTTGGGTCCCAAAAAGGGGCAGAGTCTTAATTAGCTTTTAAAAAGATCTACATATATTTCAAAGAGAGAGGGAAGGAACTTAGTTACACGTTTTCTACAGGAAGTGCTGTAAGAAAAGGGAAAGAGTAAATCTCTTCCCTTATTTTCAACAGTGAGAATTAAGCCTCTTATTTGTAAACTTGGTATTTGTCATTACAATAGGTTAGCAGAAAGAAAAGTAAAGACTTCTAAGAGGTAAGGAGAGAAAGAGAAACTCTGAGGTAACAGAAGTGTGTTGATATGTCACCAATATCACGGCCTGAAACATCGATGATATAAAACGCCGTAAGAGTATCTGCAGGGAACTGAGAGAAGGAGAATTCAGGAGCGTGAACTTTGTTTTGAATAAACATGGTGCAGGAAGTGCCTCAGGACAGTGTCCAGGAACAGTCAGAACTCACTTCCTGCGCCAGCGCCAGACTCCGTGCTGCTGATCCGGGGTGGGTGAGATGGACACGGTCACCTCCTCATGCAGAGTCTAAGCGAAATGACATCACATCCGAACAATGACAATCATCTATGTGCTGCAGAACCGCTTGGCCAAGTTGCCTCAGTTGCTTTAAACCCGGGTGTAGACACAGTGATGGGTAGGACAAAAGACTGAGGTTGGATCAGGCCTCGAAAATCTGCCAGAGGGTAGAGAATCAACCAAGATTTTTGTATTTTCAGAGATTTATTTATTTTGTCCTTTATCAAATCTGATGCCTCAAAAAAAGCAGAAAGGCAAAGCATGACAAAAAGCCACTCCGCCTGGAGACTGAGCTCAGTTCACTTTCCTGCTCCTGGCCCAAACACAGTTTTGTCCACCTCTGAATGATTTAGTAACATACTACATAAGCAGCAGAAATTAGAATCTTCCATGGGTATTTCTAATAAAAAGTTTTAGGCTTTGAATTGTAACTCTTGGACAGTTTGGCTATGTCCTCAGTCTTTGTTTTGTTCTTGTTTTTTTTTTTAAATTAATGTCAATACATTAAGCTATGCTAGCTATTCAAGGCAACCCAAGTGAATTGCAGTATCATAGGGCCATAGTATCGATATCCTTGGATGACGGGATATTTCACTTTATTCCCCTAATCAGTTGTCTTTGCAAGAGTTTCCAAAATGCCCCCAAGTCGTACTAGTTTCTAGATTCCTTATTAGTCCCTCAGTCTTGACCACACTGAATCCACAGCCAGGTCTGCCTGGCTCCAGCACCTGTGCTGTCCATCTCTCCACTCTGCCGCCTCTCACTCCATCACGCCATCTTTGACCTTTACCCCAAGACCGAGCCAGTGCACCTGGACCCTCACCGCTTGTATTGTTACAACAGACCTTCCCTTGTCCTCACCACAGATTTGCCACATCTGCTCAGACACGTACAGCACTGATTTAAACATTCAGTGATAAACAGAGCCGTCAAACCAAAGCTGCATGCCAGCCTAAGTCTGCCTCCAGGGAAAGTCCACAGTACATATTTGCTACCTCTGTCTTTATCCATGCCCCAACGTTTCTGCCTGAAATCTATGACTAGCAAAGAGTCTCAAGACCAAGGTTAGCTTAACTGCACTTTCTGAGACTGTGACAGGCGTAGAGAACTGAAACTGCTGTTCCAAACCCTTGGCTATAGAATCTTACTCCATGTGTCAGAAAAGAGGCCGATTTAACCATTCCCTCTCTCCTCTTCTGTACCAGAAGACGTGCTAACCAGATCCCAGAGAAAGTCCTTTTTATTCATTTTCGTCCAAGTCTAGAAAGTACTGAGTTTCCCTAAGTCAGTGGTTTTATTAGCAGTGGAACACTTTCTTCAAACGATAGTTTAATATGAGCCTTTTTCAGAATCCTTTTTTTTCTGGGGACCAGAAAACTCTTTATTTGGATGGGTGTCACTCTGATGGAGAAAGGACCGGGGCCCAGCGCCCCCTGACTGTCATCCCCCGGCCCACCTGATGCTTTCTCTGTAGAAGCCCTGCCTCTCCTGGCAGAGTTTGAAACCAGTGACCTAGATAAGAAGAAGGGCATCTCTGAACGGGCACTTCGATTTGATGGCCGAAGTCACAGTGACTGCACCTCGTTCCCCCAGTGGGCTACCGGCTGCCACGCCATGCCACTCCACGTGCATACTCAGGTCATCCCCTTTGCCTGCAGTGGCTCTAAACCTCTATACAACCTTGGAAGCTCAGGTCAGAGGTTGTGACCTCAGAGAAAGAAAATAATCCTTCATATTTGCTTGTATTCATCAAGTTTAGGACCCTTCGAGATATGCCGTATCTTGTTTATTTCCACCATTGAACTTCCTGTTTCTTCAGGGTAAGGACAGTCCTCTCAGCAACATTTCTCAACAATTCACATAGCGTGTAGCATAAAGCAGGCTAAATTTTATCAAATTGCTTTGAATGGAATGTTTCCTAAAAGCAAGCAAATACGCTGAAATGTGTCTTAACTTCTGAGCTGCCCCGTGTCCCCTTCAACTTATTACTGGGAAACAGCATGTAACCCCATTTTTCCACCAAGGAAAGACTGATCAGTACCCTGTTGCCCTTTAATTCTCTGTTAAAAATGAATAGAGTCTTCCTCCTATGTTAAGAACTGCAAAAACACAAGGAAAATGTCTTTGGCACTTGGAGCATCTAGCGTTAAGAGTACGTCTCGTCTAGTCGGCATTGGGTTTGTCTGTCCCCACGTAAAAACAGAGCAGGCATTTGCTTAACTTGCAGGATTTACAGCTACTTCTCTGTGATGGGTTCCTCTGCCATCAAAGGGTTTAGAGTCTGGTTTTCCTGACCAGCTCCCTTTAATCGACAGCCCGTGCGAAGCGGCAGCAGGAAAACAGAGAGGAGCATGCGCGCTGAGCAGCTGTTTCCATTTCCTAATAAAGGAGTCGCGTAAAGCAGATTCGTGGATCCAAATGCATTTTCTCCAGGAGACACCTCCACAGACAGCACACCCACTCCTGAGGTGGCAGCGACGGGTCAGGAAGGTTCTGGCAGCACACCTGCCGGATTACGGAGAGAAACATGGAAAGAGCCTATCGATGCTAGGCGTGGACGCTTGCGCTGTGAGTGCATGAGCTGGAGAAGAACATTCTGGAAACTTCTAGACTGCTTTTAGCACCATAAATTTTGTCACTGACATAAACAACGTCTGAGGGTTCTAGGGTTAGCAATCCGATCCTGATGCAAATGTCGGAACGTTATCTTCTCTAGGGAGAAGGTCACTGTATCTAATACAGTCTGATTAATTAATTCATCTCATTAAAACCATGTTTTAAGTTTCCAAATAAGGAGCCTCTCCTCCAGAGTGTGTAGAATCCAACTCTGCAGACGATGGGCTCCCGCACAACATTTATAACATCTAAGAATGACAGAAGTGTTAATATATGACCTCCCAGGACAAGTAAATGCGAAATGCGAATAGGGATTCGGCCGCAAGTCCAGTGGAAGACCGGGGTCACTGAGATGCTCCTGCATCACTGGGAGCCGCCCGGAAGCCGACCACCACAGTAACAGGCGCTGACCCAACAGGTACGGGACCGAGTAAAGAACTGGGCCTTCCAGGAAAATCTAAAGTTAATCTCCTCTGATGTACGACTTAACCTGGGGGCTGCAGGGGAGGGGATAAGGGACACAACCTCTCCGCTTTCACACTGTGGCGCATGACGTCATGCCACTCCCCGCCTTAAGCCCTCAGTCAGCGCCCGTTAATTTCCCTTGAGGTCAAACCTCAGTCTGAGTGCAATTCCCAGTCCCTGGCTGCCTCTCCCGCCTCATCTGTCCTCCCCTCCTCCCTGATCGCTAAGCCCCAGCCACTCTGGCCTCCTGTTCCGAGATGCGCTAAGCCCTGACCATCTGAGCATCTTCACACAGTGTTCGCTCCCTCCCTCTTCCTTGGCTGCATCCCGCCCACCTTCAGCCCCCAACAGAGGTGGCGCATCTTCAGAGCCGCCGCCCACCACCAGCCTAAACCAGGACCTCTTTCGTTCCCTCCTGCATCTTTTGCTTTTCTCGTGTAGCTTCTCAGCCTCTGATTCTGTGTTTAGTGGCTGCCCCACCGGTACTGTAAACTTCTGGAGAACAAGGACCATGCTGAATTCACCACTGCATTGCCTGGTCTCGAATCACCCTCGGCAAATGTGGGGACTTAGTCATGTTCTTTTTTTATTATCATTATTCAGTGAATCCATGAATGAGTTATACACCATGAATAAATGAAAAAGAAATGTAGTCCCGACCAGTGTAGACCAGAGTGAGTGGGTCTGGGGGCCGCTTCCCAAGGAGAGGAAGCAGCAAGTGCAACGGCTGTTGCGGACCAGAAAGGCCAGAGGGTACAGTGAGTGGTCGGCAGGGAGAGAGTGGCGTGGGACAGGGTCAGAGTGGGGCAAGGCCTCTCACACACGCACACGCACACACACACACCTAACAGAGTACAGTGAGTGGTCGGCAGGGAGAGAGTGGCGTGGGACAGGGTCAGAGTGGGGCAAGGCCTCACACACACGCACACACACACACACACACACCCCTAACAGAAGATGTGCTGTGATCAGTGTCAAAATATACACTAAAGCTTCATGGGGGAGTTAATTCTGATAGGGTGAGGCTATGAGGGTAACGTGTCAAGCAAGAGGTCAGACGAGAGCTGAAAGGGAGGAATAGACAGAAATCATGGTCTTGCAGCAACGTATCAGAAAACTAGACTTTTTCCTGAAATGCCAGCCAAGGAGCCTCTTCCTGGCCTTTAGAGAGTGATGCTGGGGCACTTGGGGTTCTCAATGCCACGAGAAAAGCGCGGACCAGAGAACCGGCTCCTAACACGCAGGAAAGAACAGAGGTGCGCAGAGCAGCCCCAGGGAAACCCCGACTTGCTCCTGCTGCAAGGAAGGCCCTTCCCGAGCTTCCTGGCCACACGGAGCTGCCCCACCGCTCGGCTCTGAGAAAGGCTGGCGGGGGGACGAGCTGGCCTGGTCCCGGGAGCAGAGGGCAGCGTGCAAGCTGACCAGGCCCGTGGCCTCCACCGGCCTCACACCCTCCTGGGAACCAGGAAAAAGGCACCATGCAGTCCAGGGATGTCCCTGTGTAGTCATCCAGGCCACCTTCACAGCACAGCCGACCCATCACAGGTATCCTCCAAATACCACTAGGAAGCAGCTGCCTTCGTGTGATGGAGGGAGCCTGGGCTGCCCCACGGAAAGCGGCTTTAGGATGAAGAGACCCTCATCACTGCCAACCTCCCTTCCCAACGGCTGTCATACCCCCTGTCAGATTTTATTACAAAGAAGGTCTACTTATTCTCAGAAAGACACTCAAGATAGTGTGGGAAACAGAGAAAGGGGGGAAAACTCCTTAATTATGACTGACCCACTAAGCCCACGGATTTCACGTCAAGTCACTTCCGGGTGGCCTTTTTCCTAAGAGGCACCGCCACAAAGGTCTCCCTTCCACCTCCAGAGATTACACAGGGAGATTTCTCCACTCCCACTGGGAGGGGCTCCGAGCTCTGAGCTGGCGGATCGCAGAGCAGCAGGCCCGGGGGACAGACTGCCGCTCTGCTCCCGAGGCCAGCGTCCTCTCCACGGCCTGTGCAAGAGCCCAGGGCCACCGCTGATCCAGACACGGATCGCCTGCTCCAAAGCATCTCCGTCATGTCCCAGCGCTCGTGCCTTCAGCCCGAAAGGATGCTGGAAGCGTAGGTACCTGATGCTCCGAACAAAATCTGCCCCAGGGTAGTGGCCCAGGGAGAATTCTAGAGCATCAGGGGGTGTTGAGCTCTACCTGGAGCCACGGTTCTCCTCCTCACAGGTCTATGAGTCTAAAAATCATTTTAGCTTTCCTGGTGCAAATGGAAAACACGCAGGCACGTGCGCACGCGCACACAACCCTGAATAGGGAAATTCGTTGTCCTCTGTCTGCCCTTTCACTTGATGACTTCTAGTGACCAAGAGGCCTTGATATCCCCTCGCCTTGAGCAGACTTTAGACAGGCTTCTTCCTGATGCTTGGCCCTGCCCTCTCTTCCCTTACAGCATTTACTGTAGAAAACCTTGTAATTGTAAATGCCTCTTTTATATATTTTTAAAAGCCTCTTGTCGGTTTTACAACCGAAGACTATCTTTCTCTAGGACCTGGGAGCCACCCCCTTTAAGTGGGATCTTTAAGGAAGAGGTTCCCCATCTCTCAGAGGGGCCTTCCTCCAAGGTATAAAACCACCTTCTGCCTGAAGATATGAGAACGTTCACTTTTTCTTTGTGGAAGGCAAACTAGCAAACACGGTGGCCCAGGACTCCCCCATCCCAGCTCTTAAAAGCTGCCCAGCCCATGTGTCCCTGGAGCTCAGGCTGAGTTCTTGCCCCTCCTCTCTCTTGCAATAGCCATGAGTAAAGTCTTCCTTATGTGTCTCACTATGTCTGGTGCAGTGTTTGCTTTGACACTATAAAAGGTTTTGGAACTTGAGATATCCTCCATAATTTCTTAAAACAAAAAGGAGAATTTACATTACCAAATGAATTGTGTTGGGTTTTTATGAAACAAGAAGAAAAAGGAAACTCTTTACATTAAAATAGCATTTGATTTTTTTTCTAAGTAGATGAAACCTATTTTAAGACGTGTACATACTTTCAGAATGGCTCCAGATTTGTGAAAGGAGTAGACATGGAATTGTGAGCTGCTTCCTTTGTTTCACGTGGGTTCTGGAGAATATAGAGTCACCAGATTGTATAAGGAACAGGGTACATTCTGGATAACTTAAGGTCTGGGTCCGCCCTGATAGCACTTTGGCAGCCCTGGTGCAGCTCCTCCAACAGGCCCCTGACGTACCAAGGAAGACACATCTAAAGATGAAAATGGAAGCCCATTCACGAAATGAACAAACAAAAACAAACCAGCAGTTAACTGACTTGGTCTGTTTACAGAATCAGAGGAATTTGGACTAAATACAAAAAGAATCGAAATGGATGAAGGAAAGAAGAAAATCAGTGACAAACTACTCCCGCCCACCAGGGATACGAGCCCCGCCTGTTGGGAGGACAGAGGGGATGGTGTCCACCCTCGGGTTCACCCCTCATGCCCCGCCCGGACGCCCGCCCCAGCTCAGAGTCCAGAGCTGCCTGCGGTCAGGCAGCCCATCCTGAGGGTCCTGCTTCTTAGGCATGTAAGGCGTTGGCCCCCTCCCACCCCTACCTTTCTAGTCAACTCAGAGTCACAGGCCGCTTACATCACCAGGACACCCTGGGGCAGGGCTGGGCCATGAGGCACTGGATTCCTAGCTGTGGTCTGTCCACGTGAAGCGGGTGGGCAGGGGGCAGGAACCAGGGGGCTCTGGGACATCAAAGGAGGCTCTTCCGTCGTGAAGGGCAAGGAGATTTCACCCCCTGAGCTCGTTTTCACAGGGCCTTGCAGGTCCCTGGCTGAACACTCTGCTACACAGGCCGGAGGGGACACTCTGTCCTCACTGACCCCAAGAAGCCCTGGCTCAGCTCGAAGAAGGAGAGCATTAAAGGAGGCTTGGATCTCAAGAGCATGAAGTTCAGGAGCTAGCAAAGGGGAGCTCGTGCGTGCAGACACATGCCTGCACACATGTGTACGCGTGTGCAGCATGTGCTATTTAGGACAGAGGAGGTCACGCGTGCAGACACATGCCTGCACACACGGACACGCACATGCCATGTGTGTTATTCAGAACAGAACTGAAAGGAGTTGCTGATGTTCCTAATGAAAACGAGGATTAATGTCCTGACCAGGGCAGCGCCTCTTAGTTTCTTAGTCTGTCTGTCTGCCTGTCTCCCCAGCCTCCTCTTCAGTGATACGTGTTCTCAGTATGCCTCCCCTGCAGACCTCCCCTCTCTCCCCCGCTGCCCTGGTGTCCACTACCCGTTTGTGCTTTCTTGGCTGGTCCTATCTCCTGGTAACTTTTCAGTTCAAATTCCTACCATGGGACAACTCTCTTCCCTCTCTCTTATTTGAACTTTTTCAAGAAGATCATTTGTTTAGTCACTGAGCAGCCTGGTCAAATAAGCTGTGGCCTGGCTGGGACTCAGGTTACATCACAAAGAGGAATGCCGTCCAGAAGCTGGGGACAACCCTACAAAGGTTGGGGAAGAGGGAGGTAATTAAACTGCTCAAGGACATCCTGGCAAAGGTGTGCTGGGGACTGAAATTATTTCTGTGTTCCACGATATTGACAGTTAGGGACCAGGCGACGGGGCTGGGATGAGCCTTCCCTCATCAGGCAGAGACACAGCACCTAGAGGATGAGCTTGGAGAGAACTTCCAACAGCCCAGATGACATTCACGAGATAAGACAATAGAAAGAGACCCTCGGACACACAGGCTGAGAAAATACTTCCCACCAACGATTCTTGAGACTCTTGGAAACAGACCATAACAAGAGCAGGGGCATGAAAGTTAGACATCAGGAAGACGTCGCTGAAGCAATGCTGTTTATGCTGACACACAGAGGATGAGGACACGCGTGAGCTGTCCAGAATGTAAGGAAAAGCATATACGAGCGTTGGCAAAAGCTTGGCATGTCTAAGGAACTAAACCACGGCACTTAGGGGACAGCCAGAGATGCAGTTACTTGAGGACACCATAAGGACTTTAAGAAAACTTGCTACCCTGTGGGAAAGAAATTTTAGGGGGCCAAGGGGGGAGACTGCTTAGTGAGACCACTTAGAGGGTTGTCATCATCCAGATGAAAGTTTATGGTCACCTAGACCAAGGGTGTGCCAGTGGGAATCGACAGAAATGAGTAGATTTAATAAGTACAAGATATAATCATCTGAGATAGAATTATGACCACTTGCTAATAGTTTGGATGTGGAGGGTGAGGAAGAGAGAGAAATCAAGTACCGTATTTCATTCATACGAAGACACCTGAAGTTGGGATGCACCTGAAATCACGGCTGACATCACAGAGACCGTCGTTAAGTGGTTGCCATTGCCCGTGAGTGCGAAGCACCGCTCGCGGAATGATTTCAGCAGCTGTGACCCTGAGGTCACAGAGGGGCATCACTGGCCTGCCCAGCTGATGACGGTGTCATGGGCACAGATGATGAGGGGTCTGGACGACCCAGAGGAGCGGAACTCCGAAAGTGAAAAAAATGCAGGAACACCCTACGTGTATTTTACTTATGCTCTTATTTTTACCTATACAAAGCTAATATACGATGTTAAAAGCTGTAAGGGACTCTACATAGATTTTAATAAGTTATAAAAGAAAAATTACAAGTGGCAAAACTTCTTTTAGTCACAAGCAGCATTTTCTCCTTTCTTACTGATACATAAACTAATGGTATAGTTTAAGAGTAATGCTATTTTAGATTCAATGAACTAGGTAACTCTTAAGTTGCCTGAATAACTGGATAAAAGATTGTGTCATTTACTGAAGTGTAGGAGAGAGAGAGAGATTGGTTTCAGAGCACCGAAAGAGATAAAAAGGCTCTCCACTCATCTTATAAAGCCTACGTTACTCTAACATGAGAACCTACAATTGATAAGAAAATTTGACTGCAGTTCCCTTTTACTTATATAATAGAAGCAAAACACTCAAAATAAAATACTTCCGGGCTTCCCTGGTGGCGCAGTGGTTGAGAGTCCGCCTGCTGATGCAGGGGACGCGGGTTCGTGCCCTGGTCCGGGAGGATCCCACATGCCGCGGAGCGGCTGGGCCCGTGAGCCATGGCCGCTGAGCCTGCGCGTCCGGAGCCTGTGCTCCGCAACGGGAGAGGCCACAGCAGTGAGAGGACTGCGTACCGCAAAAAAAATAAATAAATAAAATAAATAAAATAAAATAAAATACTTCCAACCTAAATCAATATAAAATATTAAAAATTTACCCTGTGACCAAGTAGAAATTGAAGGACAATAGAATATTAGGAAATACATAAATGTAATGAATCATATGAAAAGATTCAATAAGAGACTTAGAAAAATATGAGAAAGTTAAAAATATGAGAAAGTTAAAAATCTCTTGGGAAACTGAGAATTATAAGATGTTTTCTTAAACTATTATTAACAGCTATTAATAGTTAATTAATAATTAATCAATTAATTATTAGCTTTATTAGTTAATTGATTAGCTGGTAATAAATTGGTAGTCGGTTAATTAATACTCATTTTTGGAGTTCTAACTAATATAACAACCCGTGAAACAAAATAAGAACTATAACTACTGGAAAGCAGAGAACAAAAGGGCCTTTATACATATGGAAATTGATTATGTGCCACAGTAAGCATGAAGAGAAAGAGGACAAAGAGAGGAAGAAAAATAAGTATTTACTGAGAGCTTACAATCTGTAAAATACACTGTGCATGTCATTCAATCCTCCCAACAATGCTGTAGAATCTATTAAAAAAAGAAACCCTTAGAATACATTTTTTGAAAGTTCACTTATGCAGCTGAAACAAAATAGACCAAAATCCTTTTTAATATATCAGCAGTCAACAATTAGAAAATATAACAGTAGGGGCTTCCCTGGTGGCGCAGTGGTTAAGAATCCGCCTGCCAATGCAGGGGACACGGGTTCGAGCCCCGGTCCGGGAAGATCCCACATGCCGCGGAGCAACTAAGCCTGTACGCCACAACTACTGAGCCCACGTGCCACAACTACTGAAGCTCGCGTGCCTAGAACCCGTGCTCTGCAACAAGGGAAGCCACCCCAATGAGAAGCCCACGCACCGCAACAAAGAGTAGCCCCCGCTCGCCACAACTAGAGAAAGCCCACGCGCAGCAACGAAGACCCAATGCACCCAAAAATAAATAAAATAATTTATAAATAAGAAAAAAAGAAAATATAACAGTAGAAGAATCAATTTATAATAGCAACCTATAAAATAAAATACCTGCAAACAAGCTAACAAAAAATAAATTAGGAACTAGGAAGCTTTACTTAAAAATATAAAACTTTTCTGAGAGGTTAAAAGAATATTTAAACAGGAGAACCATACTGTGACACTTAATGAGAAGGCAGCATAGTGGAAGGATAAAGATTCTTCCAGAAATTAATTTATACATTAACTTTAATACCAATCAAAATCTCAATATGAGTTTTGGAGAATGTAACAGAATGATTATCAAGCTGATAAGAAAAAAGCACACCTGTTAAGAATAGCAAAGAAAACTTTAAAAATTAGAATTGAGGGGTGTTCTAAATGTTATATATGTTAAGTGTTAAATAATGTTATTTTTAACGTTACAATAATTAAGCACAAAATTGCAGACAGATAAATATCATAAAATCAGTAGCTCAGAAAGAAAATTAATATAAATACATTGACTTTTAAAAATTAACGTAGACATTGTGCACAGCTATGGACCCAGTGCTGTGCTGGCCCTGGGGGTGCATCAGAAAACGAAGGAGATACAGTTCCTAGCCTCACAAATCTCTCAGTCTAGTGGTGAAAATAGATGGGAAACAAGAAAATAATAATATCTAATTTTAAATTTTCAATGCATGCCGTGAAGAAAAGAGCAGGACAGAGAAAGCCCAAGTAAAGGGTTGGAGAAAGGGCATACTCCAGGTAACGTGGCGAAACAGAGACTGGAAAATGGAGAAAGGGGCTGATGCGTGCAAGAAGCAGCTAAGCACAGGCTTTCCAGTGGGAACCGCGAGGTACATTCGGGGAGGGAAAGAAAGCCCCTCCTGGAGGACACGCTGAGTGAGTGTGTCAGGAGGGAGCAACTGTGGCAGTCACCACAGACGCAGTGGCTTAAGACAGCCCACATTGATCTCGCAGTTCTGTTAAGAATCTAAATCCGGTGTCACTGGGCTACATTGAGGTGTTGGTGGGCAGCATTCCCTCCTGGAGGGAAAGGGGAAGCGTTGGTTTCCCTTTCCTGAACGTTTCCAGTGTCAGAGGCCACCGGCATTTCTTGGTTTGTGGTCCCTCCTCCACATTCAGGACCAGCAGTGGAGGGGTGAGTCTAGCATCTCATCCCTCTGACTCTTCTGCCCCTCTTCCGCTGTGAAGGATTGCCTTCATTACATTGGGGCCACCCGGAGAGTGCAGGATAATCTTCCTAGTTTAGGGTTAACTGATAAGCAATTTTAATTCCATCTGCAACTTTAATTCCCCTTTGCTATGTAAAGTAACACATTCACAGGTTCCAGGGATCAGGATGTGGTCATCTTTGGGGCCATTATTTTGCCAACTACAGCCCTACATGTCGTTATATCAATTTGAGAGGGATTTGGTATCCTTTTTTCCTCTTTTTCATCCAGAGGGTTGAGGTGTTATCTTGTTTTCTCTTCCTTTTTCCTTTTAAATATTATTATACTTCTCTTGCATTATAGAGGAATGTGAATTACCAGATAAAGGCAGCAATCTGTTTGCAAGGAAGAATGCGGAATGAATTTGGGGTAAGCAAATGTCAGCTACGTGCCCTCCTTAAAAAATCTGTTTAGAATACTCTCTTCTGGTTATCAGTAGCTTTTTTTTTTTAACAGGACACCACACACACACACACCCCCCAACCAACTTCCTCTTTCTGAAGTGGCTTCAACGTCAGACATTTATCTCTAAACAAGCAAACAAACAAAAATGAATAAACGAAACACCTGCCAGAAAGAATTCTGCATCCCTCCAGTGTTTTACACAACCGGCGACAGTTTGGAGCTGGAACGCAGCCAGGAAACTAGAGGTTAACTAAGAAGGCTACTTGATTGCCACTAACTGATGCCTCTAAACATCTGCACAGACGGCATCAGAGCCACGACAGAACTTCACCCCTCCCAGCCCCGGCTAAGATATGACTGATAAGCGAGCCAAAAATGGAATGAAGTCAATAACGCTTACCCAAGACTAATCAACATCTGGCAGTGCAATGCCCTGCACAGGGCCAGGCTGCCCGGGCAGAAACTTTTGATCGCAATGCTAGCTTCAGTTTTCTCAAACTTCTGTACAAAGACCCTCTCTGATTTCTCTGTTCCAACTCCTAGACTTCATTCCTGGACTGAAGAGGCAGGATTCAATGAGGGTTCTTTTCAATTTCAAATCGCCTATTATAATAACCTAGGAACTGACCTATTAGGGTGTC